>NW_011888786.1:6055593-6058055 GCF_000151845.1 Pteropus vampyrus
CTACCTCAACAAGCTCTCGCTACAATCTTACCATCTCATTGAAACAAAACAAAACAAAACAAAACAAAACTGATATAGGTACAATTTAGATTTCTTTCAATCTTTTTTCAGAAAGTAGGTATGTTTGTGTAATTAAAAAAAGGAGAGTGAAAAATCTATTTCTTAAAAAAAGATTATTTCTATTCTTCATCGTGAAATAAATTCCCAATCAATTGCTTTCATTGCACTAGTAACAGTTTTGTTGTAGGCCCAAATCAAATAGGTGGCATGTGTCCATCTGGGTTTTAGAGTAGTGTCTGCCATCTCCTTCTTTCAGATTTAGGGTTATTACAATTAGCCTATCCCTATACTAGCATTGTATACTGGTGTGTCAAGGCAGAAAACCTGCCCTTAGTGCCAAGATTTTCAGATTCAGAGGAACTGTGACCAAGGAAAGAAATCTACATCTGGACCTGACTTATATGACAGGATCCTTGACCTGAAGCCTGAGCTTCATGCCCTAATGAGCAAGACTTTGAGATTTGAGAAGAAGTGGGCATATTTCGCAAGTAGACAGATAAAAATAGTGTGTGGCTAATGGACAGAATAGAGTGGTTTTTAAAACATACCAGACTTTGTTGAACTTCTCATAGAGATAAATCTTTGCCTTTACTCCGGAGGAAGTCGGCTACCAGGTAAGAAGTCCTCTTTCCCAAGCACTGACTGTAAAGGGCAAAGGTAGGCATTCCAGAGGGCAGCCCTGATGAGCTCTCAGCCAACAGCCAGCAACAATGAGCCAGCAATAATGAGCAGTCATGTAAAGGAGCCACTTTCGGGTCCAGCCTTGTTAAGTATTTTGCTGTCTGATATCTGACTGTAACTGCTTGAAAGACTGTAAGTAAAGGTGGCCCAGCTGAGTCCTTCCCAAATACTAACCCACAAAACCATGAATATAATAAAATGATTATTTTAAGCCGCTTAGTTTGGGGGTAATTTTAAACAAAGCAGTAGAAACTGGAACAGCAAACAACAGAAAATACTTGGACTAATTTCAAAAGAAAAATAAGTTTATTGGAAAAATAAATGTTGCTAATAGAATCAGATGGGAAGAAGCCAGGCCATACCCTTGGATGTAGAGCTCAGAAACTACTTAACAGTCCCATCTGAGTCCTTCAAGTGAAATGAATGGGTCTCAGCTTAGGCTGCTGCAGCAACATACCACAGACTGGGTGACTTAAACGACAAACATTCCTCATAGTTCTGAAGGCTGGAAGTTCAAGGTCAGGGTGCCAATATGGTTGGGGTCTAGTGAGATCCTGCTTCTAGCTTATAGATAGCCACCTTCTTATTGTGTCATCATATGGGGGAGAGCAGAGAGAGAAGCAGGTTCTCGAGCCTCTTCCAATCAGGGCACTAATGTGATCACGAAGACTCCATCCTCTTGACCTAATTACCTTCCAGAAACCCCATCTGCAACTACCATCACACTGGGGGTTAGAATTTCAGCATATGGATCTGGGGGAGACGCAAACATGCAGTATGTAACAGAATGATCACAATTTTTTTTTTCTCATTTTTCCTCATCCAACTCAAAATTTAAAGCACCAAATTGGCCTAGCTTTTGAGCACTGTAAACAATTTGGACAGAATAAAGGCATAGTATTTTGATTAGTGATTCCTCTGTTTCAGTTACCTACTGCCATTATAATGCTGAATAATAATAATAACAACAACAACAACAACAATAAAACAATCATGAAACCTAAGTGGCATACAGCAATAAGCGTTTATTACACATGCATCTAGGGTTTCCTCAGGATCAGCTAGGAAGCTCTTCTAATCTCAGCTGAAACTGCTCATCTGTCTAGGCATTGGCTGGTTGTTGGATGAACTACGATGGCCTCAGCTTTACATGTCTCTGTTCTACGTGTCTCTCATCTTCCATCAGACTAGCCCATCCATGTACTCATGGTAGACTGTGGTAGGCACAAGAAAAAGGGAAGAAATTCTCAAGGTCTCCTTTGGCCAAAACTCAGAACTGGCACACCTTCACCTCCACCACATTCTGGAGGACAAACTCATAACTAAGGTATAGGGAAAATATACTCTATTGCTTCTGTGCATGTTAACTGCAAAGTCACATGGCAAAGGCATGGACAGAGGGAGGGGTAAAATGCTGGGACAATCAAAGCAATGTCCCACCTTCACCAAGACTATATTCAGGGGCAAGGAACTTCCCCCAGGAATCCAAATCACCAAAAGTAGGTTTAGATGAATTCTGAGAAGCCAGTTATAACAATAAAGTAAATTTTCTGCAAAATATTGCATGTATAGGTGAGTATATTTTGTTCTTTTTTAAATGTTATTATTAAGGAGTCTAAAGTTTCCAGCAGATTCTTATATGTCAGTTTTAGATTTCAAAGAACATACACAGAATCAGAACACACAATGGCAGTTCAGTCCCAATACTTTATGTATAAAAG
>NW_011888786.1:6059010-6063267 GCF_000151845.1 Pteropus vampyrus
TAAGCCGCTTAGTTTGGGGGTAATTTTAAACAAAGCAGTAGAAACTGGAACAGCAAACAACAGAAAATACTTGGACTAATTTCAAAAGAAAAATAAGTTTATTGGAAAAATAAATGTTGCTAATAGAATCAGATGGGAAGAAGCCAGGCCATACCCTTGGATGTAGAGCTCAGAAACTACTTAACAGTCCCATCTGAGTCCTTCAAGTGAAATGAATGGGTCTCAGCTTAGGCTGCTGCAGCAACATACCACAGACTGGGTGACTTAAACGACAAACATTCCTCATAGTTCTGAAGGCTGGAAGTTCAAGGTCAGGGTGCCAATATGGTTGGGGTCTAGTGAGATCCTGCTTCTAGCTTATAGATAGCCACCTTCTTATTGTGTCATCATATGGGGGAGAGCAGAGAGAGAAGCAGGTTCTCGAGCCTCTTCCAATCAGGGCACTAATGTGATCACGAAGACTCCATCCTCTTGACCTAATTACCTTCCAGAAACCCCATCTGCAACTACCATCACACTGGGGGTTAGAATTTCAGCATATGGATCTGGGGGAGACACAAACATGCAGTATGTAACAGAATGATCACAATTTTTTTTTCTCATTTTTCCTCATCCAACTCAAAATTTAAAGCACCAAATTGGCCTAGCTTTTGAGCACTGTAAACAATTTGGACAGAATAAAGGCATAGTATTTTGATTAGTGATTCCTCTGTTTCAGTTACCTACTGCCATTATAATGCTGAATAATAATAATAACAACAACAACAACAACAATAAAACAATCATGAAACCTAAGTGGCATACAGCAATAAGCGTTTATTACACATGCATCTAGGGTTTCCTCAGGATCAGCTAGGAAGCTCTTCTAATCTCAGCTGAAACTGCTCATCTGTCTAGGCATTGGCTGGTTGTTGGATGAACTACGATGGCCTCAGCTTTACATGTCTCTGTTCTACGTGTCTCTCATCTTCCATCAGACTAGCCCATCCATGTACTCATGGTAGACTGTGGTAGGCACAAGAAAAAGGGAAGAAATTCTCAAGGTCTCCTTTGGCCAAAACTCAGAACTGGCACACCTTCACCTCCACCACATTCTGGAGGACAAACTCATAACTAAGGTATAGGGAAAATATACTCTATTGCTTCTGTGCATGTTAACTGCAAAGTCACATGGCAAAGGCATGGACAGAGGGAGGGGTAAAATGCTGGGACAATCAAAGCAATGTCCCACCTTCACCAAGACTATATTCAGGGGCAAGGAACTTCCCCCAGGAATCCAAATCACCAAAAGTAGGTTTAGATGAATTCTGAGAAGCCAGTTATAACAATAAAGTAAATTTTCTGCAAAATATTGCATGTATAGGTGAGTATATTTTGTTCTTTTTTAAATGTTATTATTAAGGAGTCTAAAGTTTCCAGCAGATTCTTATATGTCAGTTTTAGATTTCAAAGAACATACACAGAATCAGAACACACAATGGCAGTTCAGTCCCAATACTTTATGTATAAAAGTATTGACATTGCTCTGCATTATCTAGGCCTCAAACTCCTTGTCTATAAACTGAAGGTGTTGCTTAGAAACTCAGCATTTATCGAGTAGGGCTTTTCATTATTCCTCCATTCTAAATAGCCTCTGTGGACATATAATTTATTTAGATCTTACTGTGTGTCTAGTTCTCACATATATAAAAAATCAGCATAGAAAGATTAAAAGGTCAGACTCTGAAACCAGACAATTCAACCAGGCAATTAAAACCTGCCTTGGACATTTCATTTACTAGCTGTGTGAATTGGCCAATTTACTCAACCTCTTTGGGCTACAGTTTCCTTATCTATAAAAGGGAAATAAAAGTAGTACTGTCTACCCCCTCAGAGATGTTGTTAGGAGAAATGAAAGGCAGAAATTGGGGGGCACGGCTGGAACTTTGTTCTAGCAACACACGTGGCTATAATCCAGTAATAGAAGGTTGTCAACACCCCAACACTAGGATCCTGTGCCACAACCTGCCTCTCCTCACCCCTCCAATGCTGTTGGCTCTCTATCAGACCTTTGCTGTGTGAAGTATACCACGGCCATGCTTAATGACAGAAAACAACAGCCATTTAAAGATAGCCTCCGCATCACTCCAATTTCCAAACCTCAGGTGAGTGCATCGCATTGGTAGGAATAAAGTATACTCAAAATCTCAGCTGCAAAGGAGCCTAGGGAATGCAGCGTTCTTTTATCTTTCCAACCTCTGCAACAGACAGAGACACACAACTCCCCATAGGCACCATGCTCATTATATCAAATCTTCCCAATGGAAAGGAGGGAGGTAATGTCTTATTTTCCTTGGGGTGGAGATTATAGAAGCTGTGAAGGCAAGGAGAGGCTAAAATTTCCTAAGAGGTGGGGATGGCATCTGTAGATCCCACATAGCAACAATAGTAATGACAACCACACCTTGGAAAAAAAGAGAACACACTCATTTAGATCCCACTTCATCTCTGAGAGACCTGAATCATATTTAACCTCAGTAAAATACTAGTACTACTCTCAAAGACACTAACAAAAAATTAATAAGGTGATAGATATAAAGACATTTATTGCAATAATGACAAAGCTATTCAATTCCCCTGAGGACCAATCTGAATTTCCAAGAACAAGGAATGTGCCTGTTCTTTGTTATTCCCAGGTCCGGTGCTTGCCCAGAATGAGATGTCAATATATGTTCACAGATTACACCAACCAGGAGGTACAATTCTGCTGTGAATGACAATGTACAGAAATCTGAGGATTAAGGAAGGGGAAAAAAGAAAAGAGAAAGAAATTCTTTTCATAAAAATTGTAAAGAGGACATTGACTTTGCCTCTGTGAAGAGGTAGACTTCACCTTAACTAAAGGAAGATTTCTAAGGATTCAGTAGTCCTTCCAATGAAGAGTTCTAAAGAAACAAGATATTATTGTCTTTTAATATTAAATTATATTCAAAGCTCTTAGGCTTCCTATTCTGTCTACTTATGCATTCACTGATTTCATAAGTTTCTGAACCTCATCTTCATAAATGACAACCACAGTGCCCTTCAGAATCGAGGGGACAGGGGTATTATCAGTGTGCTCATCTGCTGCTTTAAAAGCTGTTATTTTATCTACATCTGAAAGAGATCAAGGAATCTTACGAGCCAAGGCAATTTTCCTATTATTATGTTTTATTTTGCTTTTTCCCATGAATCAATGTGCCAAACACTGAGCAGTAAATGGAATAAAGAAAACATCTCCTGAACCTCTACTATGCCACTCACTCTGCCAGGCGTTATATACATGAGACATTTTTAAATAGGCAGAGCCTCCATATCAACTGACCTGTGTTAGGGCCACACTATCACAGTGACAGTTGTCACACATCCCCTCTGAACTGCAATGTTCTCATCTCTAAAACAGTAAAGTGCCTGAACTATTCCAAAGGGCTACTGAGATAACACATATAAAGGCAAAATAGAAAATTATAAAGCACTTACTACATTGAGAGATTATTAATACCGATCACTTGGTAGAGTTTTAATTATTGAAATAATCAGTCTACTGATGTTATAAGACAAATAGTTTTGATATACAAACCCAAATGTCTAAAAATGACTTTCGGTTTGAAGAATTTCAAAGATTTAACATGAGAATGTCAATGGAATGTCAGAAAATACAAAAGAAAAGCAAAGTAGTATGATAAAAAAAATCAAGAAGTGGAAACATTTCTAGACTTTATACTTGAAGTAAGTCCAACACTTATCCTACAAACATCTTTTAAAATTAGCTACAGTTTCTAATAGTTTCTTTAAAAAGAAAGGATTCTTCATAATAGTTTTATGGAAATTTTTACTTTGCTTAAGCTGATAAAAACTCCTACCATATAGATAATATATTTCTAAAGAAAGACGATCAAATTACCTGTATTATAAACTTCAAACTGGGCAGACAGCAAAATCAAATCTGGCTTGTCTACAAAAATAACTAATCATGGAGTTCAATCCTGAATTACCAAAGTTTTGACTTTAGCAACTTTCTGTTCACCATTGTATTGGAAGTCCTAGCCACAACTATCAGATGAGAAAGAGAAATAAAACATATCCAAATTAGAATAAAACATATCCAAATTAAAACTCTCATTATTTGCAGATGACATGATATCATATATAGAAAACCCTAAAGATTCCATCAAAACATGTTAGAACTGATCAATTAATTCAGTAAAGTAGCAGGATACAAAATATTCAAAAGTCAGT
>NW_011888786.1:6064447-6066828 GCF_000151845.1 Pteropus vampyrus
GTTCACCATTGTATTGAAAGTCCTAGCCACAACTATCAGATGAGAAAGAGAAATAAAACATATCCGAATTAGAAAAAAAGAAGTAAAACTCTCATTATTTGCAGATGACATGATACCATATATAGAAAACCCTAAAGATTCCATCAAAACATGTTAGAACTGATCAATTAATTCAGTAAAGTAGCAGGATACAAAATATTCAAAAGTCAGTTGTATTTTATACACCAATGATGAACTTTCAGAAAGAGAAATTAAGAAAACAATCACATTTACAATTGCATCAAAAACAATAAAATATCTAGGAATCAAATTAACCAAAGAGGTAAAAGATCTGTTCTTAGAAAATTATGTCACTGAAAAAAGAAATTGAAGATACAAATAAATAGAAACATATACCATGTGCATGGATAGGAAGAATCATCATCATTAAAATGGCCATGCCACCCAAAGCAATCTATAGATTCAATGCAACCCCTATCGAAATATCAATGGTATTTTTCAGAGAGCTAGAACAAATAATTTTAAAATTTATATGAAGCTATAAAAGACACCGAATAGCCATGGCAATCTTGAGAAAGAAGAACAAAGTTAGAGGTATCACACTACCTGACATCAAACTCTACTACAAGCCTACAGTAATTAAAACAGCATGATACTGGCATAAAAACAGATATATTGATCAATAGAACATAACAGAAAGCCCAGAAATAAATCAGCATCTATATGCTCATTTAATATACGACAAAGGAGGCAAGAATATATAATGGGGTAAAGACACTCTCTTCAATAAATGGTGCTGGGAAAATTGGACAGATACATGCAAAAAAATGAAACAGGACCACCTTCTTACACTATACAAGTGAAATCATATGATATTTATCTTTCTCTGTCTGACTTATTTTACTCAGAATAATAACCTCTAGGTCTATTCATATTGTTGTAAATGGTAAGATTTCATTTCTTTTTATGACTGAATAATATTCCATTGTATATATGAACCATAACTTCTTTAGCCAATCATCTGTTGAAGGACATTTAGGTTGCTTCCATTTCTTGACTATTATAAATTGTGCTGCCATGAACATAGGGGTGCATAGATCTTACACCATATACAAGAATAGACTCAAATGTAATTTGGATTAAAGACTTAAATGTAAGACCCGAAACCATAAAACTTCTAGAAGAAAACATACACAGTAACCTCTTCAATATTGCTACTAGTAATTTCTTTTCAGACATATCTCCTTGAGCAAGGGAAACAAAATAAATAAATAAATAAATGGGACTACATTAAACCAAAAAAATTTTGCACAGCAAAAGAAACCATCAACAAAATAAAAAGACACCCTACTGAATGGGAGAAGACATTTACTCATGATATATCTGATAAGGAGTTACTATCCAAAATATATAAAGAACTCATACAACTCAATGACAAAAAAAGCAAACAATACAATTAAAAAGTGGGCAGAAGACATGAACAGATATTTCTCCAAAGAGGAAATACAGATGGCCAATAGACATATGAAAAGATGCTCAAGGTCATTAATCATCAGAGAAATGCTAATTTAAACTACAATGAGATATCATCTCACACCTGTCAGAATGGCTATCATCAATAAATCAAAGAACAACAAGTGTTGGCAAAGATGTGGAAAAAAGGGAACCCTCAAACACAGGTAGTGGGATTGTAAACTGGTACAGCCACTAAGGAAAACAGTCTGGAGGTTTCTCAAAAAATTAAAAATGGATATACTCTTTGACCTGCAATTTCACTTATGGGTATTTATCCAAAGAGTTCTTTATATATTTTGAATAGTAACCACTTATGTTTGTCATAATTAAAAATGCTCCATGATTCCCTGTTTTCTGTCCTCTTAAAATATTTTGCCAGTTCAGTCATGTGGGATTTTTCTTTCCCAAGAGTATTTGTGAAATAGAATGTAGTCATCATCGGGTTCCCTTCATTGCTGTCCCTTCGTTTAAAGAATCTACCATTACGAAATACAAATAAACATGGGGATATTATAAAGCTTTGACGTCTAATAAAGTTCTCAGTAAAAATAGTCTCTATTCTCTAAGACCTGACTCCATGCTGATAGAAGTGAAGTCCCACATTAATTCCTCCCTTTCCTATGATTCCTGAGACAGGAATTCACCAACTTATTTGTATTAAATGAACTAACCTAGCTTCTGCTGGCAGGCTTAAACTTCTCTGATAAAAGAGGATATGCTGATGACTCTTTCTTCATGAAAGGCCCCAAACGAGATCATCGAACTACATAATAGTAACATTTTTCATACTCCGACTTGTGCAAAGCTAAGGAAGTCAGTGAGCATTACTTCCAGAAAGATCAGAAACCCATGATTAGAGCTTAGAG
>NW_011888786.1:6067218-6084608 GCF_000151845.1 Pteropus vampyrus
CTGATTAGGGAACTTTATGAGTATCCTTTCCCAAACTCTGTTTCTTCTGGAGCTTCCCTATCAAAATCAATAGCAATTCAATTCTATTAGTTCCTTAGTTCCAAATCCCTAATGTCATCCTTAACATTCTTTCTATCACACTCCAGATCTAACCCATCGTCAAGTCTTACTGATAAGAATTCTCACCACTCCTTCTGTCCTGGCATAGACCAAGCCACCATCATCTCCTGCCTGGACAACTGCAATAGACTCCACAGTGATCTGTCTGCTTGTATTCTTGCATTCCTCTAATCTCTTCTCAACATAGCAGCTAGAGAGCTTTCAAAAATATTGACTTCGTTATATTATTCCTTTATTTAAAGCCCTCAAGCAGCTCCCCAACATACTCAGGGAAAACCCAAAGACTTTATTATAAGACACATAATATCTCCCATAATCTGGCCTCCCCTTCTCCTTTCTGTCCTTATCTCCTACGTTTCCCTCTTTCTAATTCCATTATAGCATAGGGCATCTTCACTGATCAATAAACATTCATTATCTCCCCTGTAATCATGAGAACGCTACCTAATTCAATAAAAGACAGAAACATAAAACGATGTGATTATTTATTAGAACTTAGAATTTAGATGGGGAGAAAATTTACGAATACCCTTGATTGCTCTCTTCTCAGCCTTGGATAAGCTCAAACACCTATAAAAAGTGGTCACAGTCGGGTCCCAGTGTTTCAAGGCTTCTGTCCATGCTGTGCCTCCCATCCTCAGTATCCTGGTGCTCCATCTAGAGCTCTCTAAGTTTTATCTTTCACTCAGTTGTTACAACTCACTCCCACTTGAGTATGACTTTCCATCTGTCTTAAACCTGACTTGGCCCCAAGATTCTATCTTTCATACTTCCCTTCACTCCATAATTTGTGCCCTGAGGGCAGATCACACTGATACCCACATGCCCAATTCTAACCCTGCAAATAACAGATTTTAAATGGTAGTCTAGGCTCCCTCTTTTTGAACAGAGATAAAGGTAAAAATGAAGGCCATACCATTGAATAGCCACTATTAAAAAAATAAATAGAAAAATGCAGACCTATACTAGGAGTCATTGTAGAATGTGTTGTTGGAATATCTAAGGCCCTACCTTGAGTCAATCAATACAGAGACACAGAATTATATGCCCCTAACTCATGTTTTAAGAGCTTTAAAACCATTCCCTGAAGTCATTGGGATGGAGTAACTAACATTTGAACCCTCTGGATTGAAAGAAATGAACTGAAAAAGAATAAAAGGCAGGAAAAATCATGACTTAGAAGTATTTATTACCTGTAAGACATAAACTTAACAAAACATAGAAGACATGGAGGAAAATAAATAAGATTTTTCTTTGTGCAATTCAGATTCACAGGAAAGAAGCACATGAAAGACCCAGAGACGTTTATTTCACATCTGCCTCCTCTTGATTATCAGCAAGGAGGCCATAATACAAACAACCAGGATTCATTCATGTCTCTCTTCTCTCTCTCTTCCCTCACCCCTAGAGAAGCTGCTGTTGTCTTTGTTGAATTGGGGAACTAATATAAAGCCTAGGTCCCCCCATCCTTATTCAAAGAAGAAATACCTCTGAATATAAAGCATGAACCCTGATACAGGACATTTAACAAAATTTCAAAAGAGAAAGTAGAACTGCATTTTGTCACAAATGTGTCACATAGACCCAGCTGGGTCCTCCACCTCCTCCAAATACTTTAGACTCAAGCAAATAAACCATGATGTATCTCAGAGGATAAAGTTAGAGGGTCAAATTAGGGGAAAGGGAGTCAAGGAGAACTCAGTCTACTATTCGTTAGAGCAAAGAGAAGCCTGGATGGAATATCCATATTAGCATGAGGAAGGAAGGAATGAAAGAAGGGAAGGAGGGAAAGTGGGAGGGAGGAAGAGAGGGAGGGAAGGCAGAAGGGAGGGAGAGAATGATAGAAAGAAAAAAATGATGGGAGAGAATGATAGAAAGAAAAAAATGATGGGAAAGATTGAGGATGAAACACAGCAAATAGCTAAGACCTATCTTTCCTGTGGCATGACCCTTGGAAGGCTAGAGACTCTTTCTTAGAATAGTATTTTAAATGTATAAAATGGCATATATAAGATTGTAAAAGAATCTACTTATATTGTAAATATGGTTACCAAGACAATAAGTTTTCGAATTAAAAACATATATACTTCTTTATTATTCCATTAAATAATATACATTGGTTGGTCTGATAACTACCACAGTTTCTAAGTAGTGAGGGACATGTTATTGCAAGACATCAGCACAAACTGTAACTGTAATGTGAAGGTATGTGTGACTTCTATTGATAACAAGGGCATAATACAACTAATACTACCGAAGGATGTTGTCGAAATTCATAATGAAAGACCTGTTAAAGTTTAGAGATTAATGAAATTAAAGGTGCAATTTTCCCCATCCAAGTTCAGGAATCCTTTGAGAGGCCATGGATCCCATAATCAGAAGCCCTGTAAAAATATATATAAACCAAGGAACAAAAGAAAATTTCCTAAGAGTGTCCCACTCTGAGACCAGCTGGAGAGAATGCCTATGGAGACTTTTGCTCAGTTTCCTTTATATTACTGCATCCATGAAATAGTGTAATATTCAAAGCTTCACTCTTCATAAATAGAAAAGAAAGTACGTACAGCTTTGCTTCTTGAAGGACAGTTCGGTTCAGTTACTTTGAGAATTTGCTACTACAAGGCTAAGTAAGTCACAAATTTCATCCCACAACATTTCTTACTGTTTTGAATGGTTTGGGTTGTGGTTCAGTGTCCATTTGTTCTGTTCGTTTGCTTACTACAATCTATAGAGTTGGAATAATATACCTACCTCACAGGGTTGTTGTTGCTCTGGCACATTCACTGAATTCTCAATAAAGTCAGTTCCCTACTTTTACATTGCTTGAACACCAGTGAGATCTCTGGACCAGTCAGGTTTCCAATAAAATATACGCCCTTAGTCACAGAGGATGAAAATGTAAGAATTGACTAAAGTCAATCCAAAAAAATTCCAGCATAAGATTTTAACAATCTCAGATAGCAATGGACATTTAATTTCTAAATGCTGACATTTTACCTTTTGGGAGAAGTGAATTTTTATAGAGTTCATCATTTTCTGAATAGGAAATTATGTTTGGATTTTTAATACGGATTACTCATATCCAAAGAGATCTTTAAAAATGCTGACAAGAGATTCTAGAAACACTTAAATTTTAAGGCTGAATCAGTTCCAGCATTTATTAAAATAATGGTAGAAGTAGATGGGCTAAAAAGACTTCCTTCTGTCTGGAATTGTATACAAGCCTTTTAAGATCAGGAATAGGAAATAAACTTGGGGGCTAAAAAACAATTCTCAATTTGGCAAGGGAACTCCCTTGAGGCAGGAGACAGTATCCCAGTATATTAATGAAGTTACAAAAGTAGTTACATCATTGTGAATTTGGGAATATTTTAAAGTTTAGCAAAATGTGATTTTTTTTTTTACTTCAAGGTTCCTCTTCGAATCTCTATTCTGATACTTTAAAAAAAATTTATGTTCCTTTTGTCGGAGGCATGTTGTTTCTCTTTCCAAATATTTACTCTCTGCTTGTTCAAACTTAAATTTATTCTTCCCATTATTTATCAAGCCTCTCTCACATGTCAGACCCTGTGCTAGGAGCTTGGAATACAAAGCAGAATAGGAGATGGTCTCTTTCATCAAAGGACTTAAAAAGGCAGATGGCTCACCTCGAAATGAATTGCAATAGATCCATGGATTATCAAAAAGATGTGTATTCCCACATTTATTGCAGCATCATTCACAACAGCCAGGATATGAAAACAACCTAAGTGTCAGTCTGTCAGCAGATGAATGGATAAAGAAGCTGTGATAGATGATAGATAGATATAAATGTAGATAATATCTATCTATATACAGATACCTTTTTTATTCCAAGATATTTCTCTATCTATATACAGATATATATATAATGGAATATTATTCAGCCTTGAGAAGAAAGGACCTCCTGCCATTTGTGACAACATGGATGGGCTTTGAGATCATTATGCTAAGTGAGATAAGTCAAACACTGTATGTTCTCATTTACAAGTGGACCCTAAAAAAGCCGAACTCATGAAAACAGAATAGAATGGTAGTTACTAGCATCCAGGTTGGGGGAAGTTGGGAGAGGTTGCTTAAGGGTATAAACTTGCAGTTGGTAGATAAATAAGTCCTGGAGAGCAAATGTACAGCATAGTAATTACAGTCAACAGCACTGTTATATAAACTTCCAAATTGCTAAAAGACAAGATCTTAGTAGCTCCCACGACAAAAAAGAAATGGTAACTACATAACACAACAGAAGTGTTAATTAGCAAATCAACACATTGTACACCTTAAACTAATACAATGTTATATGTCAATTATATCTCAATAAACAATAATTAAACAATATTAAGAAAAATTTTTGCCCAAAAAAAGTAGATCCATGGACAGATGAATGGATAAAGTCATGAAATGACAAATACTCAAATACTGCACGATTTCACTGATATGAGTTATCCACAGTAGTCAAACTCATGGACACAGAAAATAAATCATTGGTTGCCAGAGGCTGGGGGAGGAGGGATGGGGCTGTTTAATGGGTACAGAGTTTCAGCCTTGCAGGATGAGGGACCATATTCTGGGGCTCTGCTGTACAATGGTTAACAATATTGAACTGTACCCTTGAAAATTGCTGGGAAAGTGATTTTATGTGATGTGGGTTTGTTTTTTTTTTTTTTTTTTTTTTTTTAATTTTTTTTCCCCTACAATAAAAAATAAAAAGTAATTGCAGGAGAGCAGGATAGTGCCATTAGAGAAATACCGAACCTACAGGCTGGAATGTCAGCCTAAATAGAGCACAAGGCTCTACCTGGGAGGTCAGGGAAGGCTTCCCCAAGGAGCAGATAATTAGAATTAAATGCAACTGATCAGCAGAAATCAACAGGCATGAAGACAGGAGGGAAAAGGGCTCAAAGGGCAAAGTCAAATAGGCATTCCGCAGCGAGGGCCTCGGGGCTGGTGCAGAGCCAGTACCAGGTGCTGCTTAAGAAGAGACAACTGAGTTGGAGAGGAGAGGGGGCCTCAGGGCCACATGCACTGAGCTGAGAAGTTCTCATTGGAAAAGTTACGCCTGAAAGAGCTCAAACCTTGGTGTCTTACTCGGCTCCAGCTGCCATGACAAAATACCACACACTGGGTGGCTTCAACAACTGACATTTATGTCTCATAGTTCTGAATGCTAGAAGTCCAAGTTTAAGGCACTGGCATACTTGGTTTCTGGTGAGAGCCCTCTTCTGAGCTTGCAGATGGCCACCTCACTGTCTTCATACTGCAGAGAGACACAGAGCTATGTTCTCTCTTCCTCTTATTATAAGGACAGTAATCCCACCCTGGGGGCCCCAATTCATGACTTTATCTAAACCTAACTACCTCTCCAAAGCCCCACCTCCAAATACTATCACATGGGGTAGTTGTTGGGTTTCAACATAGGAATTTGGGGGGACACAAACATTCAGTCCATAACACTTGTCTTCATAGACAGTTGGCAAGTGATGCACTAAATCTACCAGAAACACCACTAATCACAGACCAGAGAAAGATCAGACCCGTTCTTTCTCCCATACCAGAACAGCACACAACACAGGACTGAAGGTGACCTACCCCGAACAGCTAGTGTTGCATCGCCATTGAGAATGTGTGCTCCAGACTCTGACTGAGCTGGGGTCAAACCTTGGCTCTTCTGGCTCTTAGTAGCTGTGTGTGACCTTAAGAAACTTATTTAATGGTTCTAATTCTTAGGTTCCCCATCTGTAAAATAGGGATGATAATGATACCAACTTTATAAGGAATCTTGAAAGACCTAAGAAATGCCCACACAGTGCCCGGTGAGAGAATAAACACTCGATAAACATGAGTGCGGTTGTTTTTATTATTATCTGCCCCAGAAGTTGCAAGTCACTCGAGGAAAAGCAGAATTAAAAGAGATTATCAAAGTGGATGAGGTGGAAGAGGGTAAAGGGGGTCATATACATGATGATGGAAGATGACTTTGGGTGGTGAACACAATGCAATATACAGATGACGTATCATAGAACTGTACACTTGAAACTTATATGATCTTATTAATCAATGTCACCCCAATACATTTAATAAATTTCTTTTAAAAAGATTATGTGACAAGCTGACATCGCAAGTATGATACTTGGTACCAATCATGTTTTCCAAGCTTTCAATGAAGAATCTCGAACACGTTATTAGACCACACACATACACACACACCCCAACCAAACTTTTGAGTAGCCAAAAGAAACTGCCTTAAAGTGCTCATCTGCATACATTTTCACTCATTTATACTAACATTTTATTGGATATCTTCTAATTTCTGTTAAGATAAAACAAAAACAGTGCTATAATTGTTTAGATCTTTTAAATATTTAGTAGTCTCAGTTCATTCAGTTCATTTTGTTGTGCTTTTTAATTTGACACAATTTTATCTTGCCCTCCTTACATAAAACATACCCAAAAAATGCAATGCCCTAAGTAATTTCATTACTGAAAGTATATTCATTAAAATGTTTGTGAAATCCTGTGATTTTATGTAATCTGCGCTGCGTTCAGTAGCTTCCACGACTAAAGCATCTCCAATTTCAGAAGAGTAAATACACTAGAACCCTATAGGAACCTGCCTGTGCTTCCTGTAGAGGAGTTGTGCTTTTCCGTGGGTGAGAGGTGTCTGGTAACCCCCAACTCAACCTCCGATCCACACAATTCGGACTCACTAAAAACAGATACACTGAGAGGCTGTTTCCGACATGGGTTTCTTAAGGAAAGCTGCGTCTCTCCCTGACTCCTTGCTGTCCATTTAATTCTAGGCTAAGGTATCGGAGTTGAAAGAACCTTTATAAATCCCTTTTACCAAAATGTGGAGAGATAATATATAATGGTTGTTATTTTACACAACTAAATTTTGGGAAGGCTCGTTAGGCAGCATTAGTAAGAAGGACAGATAGAACCACTGTGATTAGCTGGGTTAAAGGTATTAAAACTCAGAATTGTGCCTAAGACATTGCAATCCTTCAATAACATGAAGATTATAGCAATGCTGATACCTTTTCTTTCGACCTTGGCTGTCCTTTTTGGCGTTTTCCTCCTTGCCCCAGGCCTCATGATTCCTTCCCTCCAATTTAAAACTGCTGCTAGCAGTATCTTTTGGGTTTCTTCTTCCCCCCAAATTGGCTGTGGAGTCTGAGAGAGCACCTCTTTACTGTCACCCCAATTTCTATCACAAAGCAAGGATATAAGTCTTTCTGATTGAAGTTTTTATTGCTAGTCATTATAAAGAATATACAAAGGAAAACCAAAATAATGGACATGGTAAAAGTACAATATTTTCTTAATTTCACAAAGATTTGGAAGCTACTGTCTTATCTAGAGACTTGGCCTCCCTTCTGAGTTAATCACTGAGAGTTTGGTCCACTTTGTGCTCTCTGTCTTTATCCCTAAATTCAGCACATCTTTCATCGTCATCCCCTGACCTCAGGAGAAAGACATGGTGACCTATTCCTCATTGAAAGTCTTGCCAGCGCTATACCTGAAGGGTGTTTGGTAGAACAGAAAGGCAGATAATCAAATCGGCCTCTCTGAGAATTCTCAAAGAAGTGCAATAATGACCTCGAAGGACTTTTCTCTGAGATTGGAATGGTCATCTTCCAGCATTTCCACAAACGAACATTCATTCCTTGCTCAATATAATTTTACTCACTGTTTCTCTATAGACAGTGTAATTGTTTCTACGACGACCATCTTCTCTCGCTCCCATTCTCCTTAATGTAAGTTCAGTCCAGTCCTTCCTGCTCTAGGTTGAATTATTTAATCTCATTTCCTCCATCGAAAGCAAACTCAGAAAAGAAGCAAAATCAAGATTTAACTTTTTTTATTTTTGGCCAGGGGGCTTATCTGGACAGGATAGATGGAGTAGGTAGAAATCTGTGGAAGGCCAAATGGCCTCCAATCATACAAAAGCATTTCTGAGAAAGAGAAGTGTACAACCCAGTCAAGGAAAAGAGGGGATCATTCACCCCAGGACAAAGGACAACATGAGTCACCTCAGGCCAGTTGCTGGGAAGCATTTTTGCTCAGCTCCGTCAAATGCGATTTATACACTCCACAAGCGAAGGAAAGGAAACGAAGTGGCTCTCTCTGCTGCATCCGACAGCACACATGAGTCCATCCTCGACACTCCATTCCTCGGTCTTCCACGGCCTTCTCTCCCCGCTCTCTTCCCACCTCACACCCTTTCTTCTCTTCCTTACTTGTGGTTCTTCTGCCCAGACGCTAAATGTTGAGCCATCAGAGTTTTATTCTCTTCCTGCTCTTCTGATCACACATCCCTTCTAGTTGATACTGTTCATTTCATAGTTTTAAATTCCAATTATAGAAGACTCCCACATCTGAATCTTAAGCTGAAAACTTCGTTATAACTTAAGACCAGCAGATGCAACTGTATCTGTCCCCATCTGGCACATCTGATTTGGGGTAGATGGTCTATCGTCAAGTAATATACCAAGTTTCCTCTATCCTTGTACTTACCCCAGTGGTATAAATATCCATAAAAATGATCTCTAAATAATGAATTGCATATTTTACCAGGAATTGTACAATAAAGGTATTTGTATATATTTAGTTAGATTATATATGTATATATGTTATATTTAGAACAATGCATGCTTATAATGCATACAGGTAAGAACACAAACTCTAGAACCAGATTTCTGGTCTCTGCTCAGTTCTTCTATTAACCCTGAGACCTCAAGCAGATCTATGAAACTTTCCGTATCACAGTTTTCTCATAAATGTTGGTGATAATTATAGTTTTCTCAAAGAATTTTTGTGAATATTAAAGGAATGAATATATATAAAATTGTTAGAAGAGTCTCTGGTACCTAGTAAGTATTTTCCAGACTGTTACTATCATCATTATTTACTATTTTACAATAAGTGCATTATCACTGCTATTTACTATTTTATAATAAATGTTAGTTATTTTTTCTCTCCCTTCCCTCAACTACTATAAATATATTTTGGAAAGGACACTCTTTGATCAATCTTTTTATTCTTCAGACAATAGGCCAGAAATAGGCCTCACTGCAGATCTTCAGTACTATTTAATGAATGAATGAATGAATGAATGAGTGAATGAATGTGTAAAGAGCAAAGTAAAAGAACTGGGAGGTTGAGGTGGATGACCAAAAATAGGTGGAAGAGGAGAAGGAGAAGAAAGAACAAGATTTGGATTAAGAAAAATGAGTTTAATAGGCCAACAAATTCTGACAGGAAGATAATATTGATGAAAAATTACTAGAAGAGAATCATGCTTCAGAATTACCGTGGCCTGTGGCAATTCCCCTTTGAATTTTTATCTCCAAAGAAATTCCATCCAGCTCTCATTAATCAGTTTCAAAGTCAGGCTGAAACTTAAGGTTTGGCTGTTGCTGAAGAGCTGAGAGACCTGTCTTTTCCCAACAAAAGGAGAGATAGAGCATGGCTTTTCCCCCACAGTTCTGTCCTCTTGGTCTCATAAGAACGCTTCAGCATCCTACTTGTCTAAGAAACCCTTGGGCGTCCTAGCATGAGGTTAGAGTGAGCCAATGCAAGAGACGAAGCCTTTGACACATACTCCCTCCACCCCCTAAAATGAACGCGAGGACTGATCTGAGGACTAGTGGAAAGACTCCTGTAAAAATGTCCTGGGAGCTTTGAGAGGGAGAAGATCTGTTTTTGTGAAATCTTGCTTTTGTTTCTTATTAAAATTTCTTCTCATCAAGATTTTTTTTCTGCTGGTTTAGATTTAAAATTAGTACACATTAATGAGAAAGAACACAAAATAAACCCTTCCTCAGGGGACTACGGAAGAAGCTAAACAATGATTTAATTAAAAAGCTGGTGCTGAAGAATGACCTATTTATAATGTCTCCTCTCTTCAAGTTAAGAAGAGAGGCTCCATGTCATCATCTGTACTTTCAGAGTCAGAATGTGTTTTTTTCTAAACTTGAAATCTGAGCATATCACTTCCCTGTTTAAAACCCTTCATCGGTTGTCCTTTTGACTTTATTGTGAATGTAGGATGCAATTTGGCCCGACCTGCTAGGTCTAATCTATTTTTCTCTGAACACTCTGGTCTGCAACTCGGGACTCCATGCTTACCCAACCACCTGCTGTTCCCTTGAAGTACGTCCTCCAGATTTGCTAGATTTAGGAAATAAAAAAACAAAACAAAACCAAACCAGGATGTCCAGTTAAATATGAAATTTAGATAAACATCAATACTTAGTACAAGCATGCCCTATGCAATACTTGGGACATACTTATACTTAAAAAAAAGAGTATCCATTGTTTATATAAAGCTCAAATTTAACTGGTCATCCTGTACTTCATCGTACTGTACCTTAGCCCCCTTCTATCCTACAGCGCATTTTTCAGAACACAGCCTAAGTGAACACATCTTCCTTCTTCTTCACCCACCCACCCTAGGCTATGTGGCTTCCCCAATGGGCTTATTTGTCCACCTGTGTTTACTGTTTTTACAGAACTTACTACACTATTTACAATTATCTGTTGACTTCTACAGCTCAAGTTTTAGATTATAAATTCCACAAGGTTAGGGCTTATATCTCATTCATCATTGTGTCCCCGAAGCTTAAAAAGGTGCTCACAGTATAACACTTGTTCAATATTTACTTATTAAATGAACGAATAGAAATTCATTGTTTACAAAGCACTTTCTCAACTCAGAAAATCATCTATTTCCATAACATATAAATGGAAAATTGGTTTCTGTCTAAGAGTAATCCAAGGAGATCTTTTTAAAGTAGTAATCAGAGTATTATATCTACTGATTAAAATCTTCCAGTGACTTGCCACTATAACTAGAATAAACCCCAAGTCATTTCCACGGTTTACAAATCCCCATGTGGTCCAACACCTGACTACAGCATCAATCTCATCTCAAAGCACTCTTCTCTTTGCTCATTGCTCACAAAGCACTGGTAGCCTTGCTGTCCGTGATGGTGCCAATCAATTCTCTACCTCGGGAACTTTGCACTTGTGCTCCCTCTGCCTGGAAGGTGTACACAGGTATATGCAGGGTTCTCTGCCTCATTTCCTTCAGGATGTAGAGTCAATTCCTGAGAAAAGCCTTCCTTGATCATCCTCTCTAAAATAAGTCTGTTGTCACCCTCCAGACCTTCACCTGACTTAACTTGTCTTCAAAGTACTCAACACTATTTGATATTTTCTTATATATTTATTTATTGGTTTGCTTATACTATTTTTCCCAGGAGGATATAAGTACTATGAGGAAAGGGACTTTGTCTTTTCTCTTGTATTCTCAGCACCTAGAACAAAGCCTGGAATGTGTGGATGCATAATAAATACCTGTAGAAGGAAGGAAGGGAAGAAGGAAGGGAAGAGGACTTCTGGAGCCTGAAATTCTTCTTCACTGGGCAAAGTTTCCTTCCCATGTAAGACAAAGGCTTAAAACATATATGCTCCATGGAAAAGAATATATTACCTTAAATTTACTCTAATGTATACATTAGTAAAATTAGAACCATTTTAGAAAGTAAAAATATTCAGAGATGGTGGAGGAGCCACTTGTCACCTAAGGACTGGGGTAGAGGATAATACAGAAGGAATAAAGGTCACAAATGGAAGAGAAGGTTGAAGGAGCAGAGACTAAATAAGAGATCGATTATCATTCCTGTAAAAGTTAGTTCACTTTCAATCTTGTCTTTTTGCCCCTGTAATAACCCCGACCTCCATCACCAACGACACTGTGACAGGTATTTTTAATTGCTTACCCAGCATCCATTACCACTTTCTCCCTTGCTAATAAAACCCAATTTTGATTTCAGCCTTGGTCTATGGATCATTACTTGGTCTAAGCCTGGTGTTCATAAACTTTTTTGTAAAGAACCAAATGATAAATATATCAGGATTGGCTGGCCATGTGGTTGCTGTCACAACTACTGGTTTCCATTGCAATAGTGTGAATGCAGCCACAGAGAATATGTAAATAAATGTGTGGCTCTGTTCCAATAAAACTCTATTTACAAAAACAGGCAATGGGCAGACTTGGCCTACGATGGATAGTTTGCCAACCCCTCATCGAAGCAATCTTGTTCCCTACATTTTTGGTCTTCCATACAACTGATCCTTTGCCCAAAATGAGACCAGTGGATCTAATGGCTGGGGTGGGGAAAAGGCAGAGGACGGTTTCAGGAAAAGCTTTTGCTCTCCTGAGAAAAGAAGAGGATGACAACCTCCTTATCTTCTGGATTACCGAAGATATGGCTAAAGCTGTAGCAGCCACTATGAGACCATAATGGAAAGAACAATAGATGAGCCGAGTCTTAGCCGTTACTCCACTGAATCCTTGATTCATCAGCAACCATCTAACCGCCAGAGTTCTTGAAACATGAGAAAAGTAAACCCTTATTTATTAAATCCACCTTAGTTTGGTTTCTATTACTTTCAGACAGATACATTCCCAATGTATTCAAAATACACACATACACACGCACACAAACATGAGCTCATAAAACAGTCACTGAAGTATATTCACTGAAGTGTTAATAGTAATCACCTCACGTCCAACGGTTCAGTTCTTCATTCTTTATACTTTTCTGTTCTGCCTTAATATTGTCATAATAAAAAATCGTTACTTTTTTTTTTTTCATTTTAAGAAGAGAGCAAATGTTAATTGTATCTGCTGAAACGTTCACATTAATTTAGTCCCTAAAAATCTCATGCCTACATAGAAGAAACTTTCCCAGGCAAGTTTAAAGATCTGGTGCTGAAGAAGAGGAGCAGGTAGGATGTCTAGTCATTTGGACACTGAATTGACACATTAATAACAGTTCTGTCAAGAAACTCCTCACTCAGACCTCTTATGAGAAAGAGTCAGCATCCTCTTATACTTTATCCGTCATCATCAACTTTGATAGAAGACATTTAGAGTTTGTTTTCCAGGCTAATTTTTGCATATGATCATCTGTTATTACTTTAATTGTGCCCGTTCCTCCTCCCAAAATATATGGTCAGCTACAAAGCCCTAGTATCTCATAAAATAACCTTATTTGGAATAGGATCACTGCAGATGCATTATTTAAGTTAAGATGAGGTCATCTGGAGAAAGTTGGCCCCCAATCCAATATGACCAGAGTCCTGATAAGAGGAAAGCCACATAAAGACTCAGACGCATGGTGAACCCCACATTGACGATGAAGGCAGAGACTGGAGTGATGTGTCTGCCAGCCAAGGTTGTCCACAAACTGCCAGAAGATAGGAAGAGGCCAGGAAGAAGTTGCCTACAGGTTTCAGAGGAAGCATGCCCCTGCCTGCCCCTAGATTTCTGAGTTTTAGCCTCCAGAACTATGAGACAGAAGGCTTCTGTTGTTTAAAGCCACCCAGTCTATAGTACTTTGCTATGGCAGCCCTGGGAAATAAATTCAGCATCTATCTTTTTGTTCCTTTCCTCAAGGATAAAAATAATGGCCAAGCAACTCTTCATAACACTTAAACATCCAGAAACTTATTACATTTTCTAAACAAACTTGTGAAATAGGTTAAACAGTATACATAATATGGTTTTAAATGAGAAAATTAAGTACAAAGGGTCCCTGACGGCTTCATTTGTTTCTCCCATTACCCTCTTCGTTCACGTTTCTACGTAACAGGATTATTGGGATGGACCTTTTATCTGTTTACAAAATTCCGTTTCATGTAAGTTCTATAAGGAAAAGACTTTATCAGTCTGTTTATTGCTGATCTTCAGTTCCTACAGCAGGGCCTGCCCCATGGTTCTCAATTTATCAAATGAATGACTGAAATGATCTGTCCAAGAAAGAAGGGGCGAAAGCAAGCTCATGCCTATTAAACACTCTGTATCGGCCTTTTTCTTTTCGTACTTCTTACATCGATCCTCCTACTGTTCAAGAAAAGAATTGGTACCTATAATTTGCATATAGAGAATCAGTGCTCCAAGAGTATGCATGGTTTGGCAATAATCTCATGGCCAAGAAATGGCAAAAGGCGTCAATCTTCATCAAGAGCTGGTGCACTCTCAAAAACTGTCAGTGGGATTGCAGGAGGTTCAGCCTCATGGAGGGGAATCTGGCAATATTTGCTAAACTATTCATACATTTACTCTTTGGTGCAGCAACCCCATTTCTATAAATATACGCTAAAGATACATAAGTAAATAAAAAAGGAGGAAGGCACAGGACTCACTGCAGCACCATTTATAACAACAAAGGGGCAGATTGAATAAAACCATTATGAATAGATTATGGAATACTGTGTAGCTATAAAAAGATCTCTATAACCTGCCATTGAATGATCTCTGGGATACATCAACTTAAAAAGTAAAGCAAGTAGTATGTGAAAAAGATTAATTTTTACTTAGGTAAGAAAAACTATGAATATATGTATATACACATATAGTGTGTATGTATATATACATATACATACACATATATGTGTGTATGTATATATATATATATACACACACATACAAATATTTGTTCATATTTTCTTAAAGTTTGATGAATCTAAAACTAAGAAATAATAAAAGATAACTTGTAGAGGAAAGAAAATGAAGGTTGGGAGAGGGGACAAGCAACTAAAACTCTCAGATTTTTCTATTTTATTTTTTTACTCTGGAATTATGCAAATATTTCACATTTAAAAATAAAATTAAAACAAAGACCAAAAACACCCACAACCCCCCAATTAAAAAAAAATAAATTAATTAATATACCTATATGAAATTGGTAGCATAACCACTTAGTGAAGAATAATATCATACTTTAAGAAACAATATTTTTCACTGTAGTTTCCTAAAGGGATAAGTTCTAAGAGTAATAATAACAACAAAACTTTAAAGAACCGTAAAACCAAATTCAGCAATCTCATTATTAGTTATAACATTTGCATTGTTAGATAATAAGAAAACCAGTAATAAATTATATTAATGTTTTGAAACCAAAAATTTTAACAAATCAATTGAGTATAAAAATCAAGGTATAAACCATGTATTGTAACATTTGAATTGGAAATTCAATGTAAACTCATGATTTTTAAATTTCTAAAAAACAACATGTCCTATCTCTGCCTACTAAGATGGCCCTGAAACAATGACAAAAGCACCCTTGAATGCCCAGATTGTGGTTTCTAAACACCCCAAAGGAAACAAAGAATTCTTTGGGAAATGGACAATGCAATGTCATAGGCATAAAATGTACAAGATAAACCTTAGATAATTTGTAGTTCCAGAAAGTAAGAATGCTATCATAAATAATGAGGCCTTGACAAAAAGACATAGGATCAAACTTGAAGGAGTTTTCATTGGCCACAAATGGGACCATTTAATCACCAAAAAGAAATGTGGTTGAAATACACAAATATATATATAACACTCCATGATTTCATAATACCAAAAAAACACAAACAAATAAACAAAAAAAAACCCAAACAAACCAAAACCCCAATTTGTTGCCTAAAAACATAGCAAAACTACCATCTCAGTATTCTGAAAAGTAATTTTAAAATCAGGCATTTATTCTGCTCTTCATATACAAAATTTTTTCATGGAAACTAATTATTGATAAAGCAAGATTTTTCTTTAGAGAAAAATTCCATCTAATAAATACAGAGGGAATGATAGCATTAGAAAAATCACCATTTTGTAACCACGAATGACAACAGATCTGAAAAACAATCATGAACAGCTGCTGAAACCATTATGTGAAAAAATCATGGAGAACTTTATAATAGATGGATTAGGCTCATAATTCCTGCATCTACTTGTATTAGTTTTCTAGAGGCATGCCTCACTTTATTGCATTTGGCTTTATTGTGCTGCACAGGCATTGTATTTTTTACAAACCGAAGGCAAGACCCTCCACCAGCAAAAAGAATAAGACCTATTTTACTGTGGTGGCCTGGTACTGAACCTGCAATATCTCCAAGGTACGCCTGTATTGCTGTCATAACAAATACCACAAATTTAGCAGCTTAAAACAACACAAATTCATCATCTCACCATTCTGGAGGTGAAAAGTCCAGGTTGGCATGACTGGTTTCTCTGGTGCAGATTTAGAAGGCCACAACCAAGATGTCAGCCAGCCTAGGCTGCAATTGGGAGGTTCTGGGAAGAATACGATTCCAAGCTCCTTCAGATTGTCAGCCAAATAAAGTTCCTTGGAGTGGAAGGACTGAGATTTAGTTTCCTTGCTCGCTGTCAGCTGGGTACTGCCCTTAGCTCCTAGAGGCCTCGCTTAGGACCTCCTCATCTCATAGCTAGGAACAGCACATCAAACCTTTCTCGTGCTTACAATCTCTCGGACTTCCTTCCTCCCTCTTCTGCTTCCTCCTGCCGGGCAAGGTTCTCTGCCTTTAAGGTCTCATGTGACTCTACTGAACCCACCTGGACAATCCTGAAGGTTGGTAATCTTAATTACATCTACAAAGACCCTTTAGCCAATTAGCATAACAAATTTACAGGCTCCAGAATTAGGGTGGGGACATCTTTGGAGAGTGGGGGAATTATTTGGCCTACCACACCACTGGTCAATTTTAACCTCATAAAGTAGTCGTATATATCCCCTGATGCTATGAAAGAATTTCTATCTAAAATGGAATCAGAGGATGGGAAATGGATAATCAAACGCATGTGTCCTCAGGAAAACAAAACTTATCCCTTAACCAATGAAAGTCAATGAACTTGCTGCTTGGATTCTATCTAAACTGCCCCTTCTTTGCACCCCTTGCCCATAGAAACAGCTCGCCCCAAATCCTCGATGACTTTCCTGTAGCTTGCCACAGTTTGTCTTGAATAGTAGTAATTCCTCTGCTATTCCCAAAGAAATTCAATTTCTGATCATTCAAGCTAGCCTCAGTTTACTTCTTTGATTTAGGTTGACAAGCAATGATACAGGTAGGACATGAAGCCACCTATGATTATTCTGACCCTGTCCCTATCAAAAAAGAATATAACCAAGCCTCTAGATGTAGCTAACAGTTTTACAGTAAATTAGGAGAATAAAGAGGCATTTTTCAAATGCCTCACAGTGCAATCTAGTATACGGGAAATTCTGTAGGGCAAATGACTCAGGATTCTCAACAAAAATGGCAGAGAAAAATAAAAAGATAGCTAAAATTTGGAACACTGATGACAGCAAATACCAGTGAGGAT
This sequence comes from Pteropus vampyrus, assembly GCF_000151845.1. Taxonomy (NCBI): domain Eukaryota; kingdom Metazoa; phylum Chordata; class Mammalia; order Chiroptera; family Pteropodidae; genus Pteropus; species Pteropus vampyrus. The sequence goes on from NW_011888786.1 coordinate 6,084,536, forward strand.
GTGGAACAATAGGACTCATCATCCACTGGTGGTGGGAGTGCAAAATAGAACAGCCACTTTGGAAGACAATTTA
>NW_011888786.1:6085953-6090763 GCF_000151845.1 Pteropus vampyrus
GACAGCAAATACCAGTGAGGATGTGGAACAATAGGACTCATCATCCACTGGTGGTGGGAGTGCAAAATAGAACAGCCACTTTGGAAGACAATTTAATGATTTTCATACAAAAGAGACATACTCTTACATATGGTCAGCAATCACGCACCTTGGTATTTACCTAAGGGAGATGAAAACATATGTCCACATAAAAACCTGCACATGCATATTTATACCAGCTTTATTCATAAATGTGAAAACTTGAAAGCAACCAAGATACTCATCAGCAGGTGATGGATAAGTAAATGCTGGTACAGCCACACCATAGAATACTATTCAGTACTAAAAAGATGTGAGCTATCAAGGCATGAAGAGACACAAAAGAAACTTAAATGCATATTACTAAGAGAAAGAAGCCAATCCGAAAAGGCTATATGCCGCATGATTCCAACCATATGGCATTCTGGAAAAGGCGAATCTATGGGGACATTAAAAAGGCTGGTGGTTTCCAGAAGTTGGAATAGCGGGGAGGGATGAATAGGCAGAACAAAGAGGGTTTTTAGGGCAGTGAAAATACCTGTATAATACTATAGTAATAAATACATGTCATTCATTATATGTTTGTCCGAACCACAAAAGGTACAATACCAAGAATGAACCCTGAGGTAAACTACGGACTCTGGGTGAGTATAATGTGTCACAGTAGGTTCACCGATTGTAACAAATGTACCCTACGCTGGTGATGATGATAATGAGGGAGGCTGTGCAGGTGCAGGGCAGGGCAGGTGTAGGAGAAATCTCTATCTTCCTCTTGCTTTTGCTGTAAACATATAGCTGCTCTAAAAAAATGCAGTCTCATAATAAAAAGATGAAATAAAATCAAATAATTATGAATAAAAAAATGAAAGAATAAGAGGAAGCAGGTGATTATAGATTAAAGAAATTTACGAGATAAATTAACCAAATGCAATGAATCGGTGGTCCCTCTTTTGATCTTGATTTGATCAAACTAACTGTAAAATATATATTTTTAAAAAACAAGAAAACTTGAACAAACATTGGTTATAGATGGTAATAAATAATTATCATTAATTTTGTTAGGTTAATATTTTGGGGTTGTATGTGTGAATTGTGGGTTTATTTTTTTAAGTTCTTGTTTGGTGGAAATACATACTAATGTATTGGTGAATAAAATTATATGATTTCTAGGATTTGTTTGGATATTCCAGAAAGAGAGAAAAAAAAAAGAATAAGAAAGACATAAGAAAAACAAGATTGGAAAATCTTAATAGCTGTTAAATCTGAGTGGTAGAGACAGAGTTCACTTTATTATTCACATTAACTTTGTATATGTTTATCAAAATATTAAATAAAATATCTGCTGTCTTGTATCACCTCCCAAAGTCACATATATAACTAGAGATCTACAGCAGAAAACCCACATCCAAACCTTTGGTCCTACCTAAATAAAATATCTCAAATAAAATCATTTCTCACCACATCCACATACATCCTAAATTGCTGTAACAGTTGTCTGCTGATCTCCTGTTTCTACCTTTACTCTTCGCTGTTCGTTTTCCACGTAGCTGCTGGAGTGATCGTTCTAGCACATAAACCGCATCGTGTCATTACTCTGGTCAGGCTCTCCGATGGCTTTCCATCACCCGTCGACAAAATTAAAAGTTTTACCAAGACCTATAAATCCCCGTGTAACATAGACGCCAGCGTGCTCTCCAATTTATTTCTTATCTCTCATTCCTGCTTTCCTAGCTTAATCCTTTCCAACCACCTTGGCCTCCTTGTTGGTTCCTCAGATAAGTCAAGTACATTCCTTCCTCGGGACCACTGTACACACTATTCTCTCTTAAAGCATTCTTCCCCCCAAAATTCATGTCTTGTTCTTTCACTTCCTTCAAGACTTATTTCAAATACTAACCCCTCAGAGAGTTCCTCTTTGACCACGTTCTCAAACGAGCCTTCAATACCCCTCTAAATCTCCTTATCCTATTTGATTTTTTTTTTATCACAGTAATAACATTTGGGTGATATTATCTTTATTATCTCTTTCACGTGATTATTCAAGCTTCATGAAGGCAAGAACAACAGTTGGTTCAAAACTCTATCCCTGGCACCTAGGACAGAGCCTGATGCTCAAATATTTAGTTTTTGAATGAATATCAACTGAATGAGAATTAGAATGATGTCTCTTTATCCCCAGCCATAGTACCAGGTCATTTTCTCTTCTTCAATTCTTTATTTAGTCTTTCCATTAATCAATGTGAAAAACACCTAGCAAATTCTAGGTGCAAAAAAAAAAAAAAAAAAATGGCTACAATATTTAGACATACAATGTTCTAAGCGAACTTAGTATCTTTTTAGAGGTATAGACTCAGAGAAAACAACTCATCGCGTGGGAAATTCTCTAATGATGGCTTTCTCATAGATGTTTTAGAATTCTTCAGGGAGAGCAGGAAGCTGCCGAAATGCAAGATTTCCTTCTTGATTGGGAAGCCAAGCGCCCTAGGTACATGTAGATTAGGTGGAGTAGTCTAGTAAGATGCAATTTTAAGTTTTAATCATTTGAAGAAGGAAATACTGCTTTCTCCCCTTGTTTTGTAACCTTCGGCAAAGTTTCAGCTTACCTTAAATGCTCAAGCTGCTCATGGCTCAGTCATCACCCACATGTCCCTGAGCTTTGTATTCTTGCTTTGTATTTTCCCTTTGTATAAACCTGTTTATTTTTATCCACAGGCTTGTTATCCAGCTTTTACCTTTTAGCAGAGACGTTTTAAGGTAAACCTGAAATTAAGCTGTACATTGGCAGAGAATTTGGCAGACACAAGATATAAATAACCGTATCCCAGATTTTTTTAATGCTCTCGTTTTTACTTCTCTGCAGGCTCAAGAATGTGAGCATATAAATTCTAATGGTGATACATATATTTTTATTAATTGATTGTGTCACATGACTCCCTATCAGTGAATGGCAGGAAATAAGTCATACGTCAAAGGAGCGTTGTGAGAGAAACAGCAGATTTTCAGAGATACTGGTATGGAGTAGCGTCGCCCCAGGCCTGTGAAGTTTACAGAGGACATTCTTTCTAATCTGTTATTTTCTTTGTCCCTGACAACAACTTTCCAAGGAAAATTATTACTCTCGTTTTACAGATGAAGAGACTGGAGTTTAGAGAGAAATTATTTACTTAATGTTGGAGGTCATACAGAGGACATGGCTGCTAGGTGACCCTTGAACTGGACTCTGGCAATCGGGGTCTCCTCCCCACCTCACTGTCCTTTGAATGTATGTTCCACCCACCATTCCTACACAAGAAGCCATTTCAAGGACATAATTTTGAGGGAGTAATGTGTTGTTGAGACTATTTGGACTGAATATGTGACTGAACCCCGCTTAGGCCTTTATAAAAACTCTTAAGAATATGGCAGGTGGGTACAGCCACCCAAGACAAGCCTCGGAGGTAAGTTCCCTTGCTTATTAAACCTGCCACTTACCGGTCTTGGTGGTTTGCCTCTTTCTTTGGTCTCTCCTTGCCTTCCATATACTGAGGCCAGGGAACTCCCAAGGTTTCAAACCAGCCTTAAGCTTAGAAAGGTTTTAAGTGGCATATTATTAAGGAAAAATGTCTTTTTCTGCTCAGTGTCTCTTCTTTTTATGCCATTCCACTCATTTCCAATGGGATTTACCCTACTCTCCCTTGTACCCAATTCTAAGGGCCAAAGGAACATGATGTTGGCCAAGCGAATGAGAACCCTCCATTCTCCTTGTCCACAGTGATCAGTTTGGGGACCCAAACTTGGTGGGTCTTATGGAAATATGTCCTCTTTCTCTGTAATCACAAGCTTTAGGGAAAACTAGGCCAAAGTCATGTCTAGCAAATTTCCTGGGTCGAATTTGGACAACATCTTCAGTATGAGAAGAAAGCTGACCCACAGAAGGAGAGAGACTGAAGTCAATAAATTTCACCTATTTGCTAAAGCAAACTTGAGCTGAACTTGTGGCCAAGGAATCCGGCCAGAGCAGACTTAGACCAGATGCAAACTCAGGTCCTCCAATAGCCAGCTCTCTCTTTGCCCCACGTCCAGGCAGAGCTAGCCTACTAAAACCACAAGAGTCCATGTCACAAGCTTTTTGTCACACACAAGTTTTACCTCTCATACTTCAGTATCACAAATAGCTGGGTTGAAGGCTTCCTCCAGCACTTACTAACTCTATGATCTGGGGTAATTTACTCACCCCCAAACTGAAAAATGTCATAACTCTACCAGGAATACAACAAGAACTTTCTTGGAAAGTTGTTACTCTGTAAACAAACATCTAACTGGCACATAGTAACTGCCCAGGAAATTGTAGCTTCCATTATTATTTTTCACCACTGAATAAGAGAACTTTGAATGAGATAAGGCAGAGAAACATGAACCTTTTAGTAGAATGCACAGCTAACCTTTAGCGGTATATATTGCGCGGATTCCTGAGAAATGGGATGGAGGAAGAGAGGATAAGGCCAGGAACTCTGGTTTTTATTGAAAAGTTGATTCAATGCTTCGGATGCTAAAAATTTCTTGTGCTGAAGGAAAGTGATTTCATGAGGGATAAAGGGGGAAAAATAGTATTTGCTGAGTGTCAGCCAGGTGCCGAGGTCATCCAAGGCACTATCATAAACTACGTATCGCTTAATCCCCACTGATACTCTGTAAGGACATAGGCATTTTTACATTCATTTCATGGATGAGGAAACTAAATTTCTTAAAATAACATGTATAAATACACTGGTAGTGAGTGGGGCTAGAATTTAAAAGCAGTCATATCCATCCT
>NW_011888786.1:6091659-6103204 GCF_000151845.1 Pteropus vampyrus
TTATTACTCTTACTACGGTTCCACTTCGAAGATTCAATTTCTTCGTCATGCATGATTGTCTTGGCCTTAATTAGCTGTCCTCAAATGCTGTAAAATAACTTCTGCTTTCTCTGTTTATTAAATTCTCCAGGGTGTTTTTTGGGGAGAGATATCTCCCCAAAATAAAAATAAAAGCAAAACCAAAAACACGTTAGACGGTCAAATAAGTTTTGGAAATGCTGCTTGAAGAGCCGTAATGTTCACTGCACATTTAAAATTCATAACAGACCTGCTCTAAAGGAATCTTTTAACTTAATTTAACATAAGTCTTCCCTTGTGGACTTTGTTTAGCCTTTTGCCCATTTGCCTTGAGAACATTCACCGGTGGTGCCTGCGGCTGAGTGTTTACCCCGTAATAACTCATAGATCACAGTCCTAACCTCACCTCCAAAGTTTGCCAAGAAATATCTCACTTTTATTATTATTTTTGCATCGCTCTAGGATATCGATAGTTTTTGGAAACAAATTACATCACTCTATTTATAACATTCTGTTTTTAGTAGTTCAGTCGCTGAAAATGTCAAATCCTAGAAAATGTAGCATTCCTACACGTGATGTGGAGTGAACGCTGGAAGCGAGCTGCACTTCTTTTCCTAAATGGCAAAAGGATTCAATAATCTTAGATAACAACATAAAGAATTACTGTTAATTTTATTAGGCATAACACTGTCTGTAGTGGGGACTGTGATGATCAACCTTGATTCCCTTTTGGAAATTAAAGATTATTCCCTACGCGTTTGGAAGTACTGCTAGCTAAGAGCCACATGCTATACGCCTTCTCCAGAGTTTGCCCTGTGATTGCCATTGGCTAAAGAAAGACACCTACTCCAAGGTTACACCCACTTCCTAGGGGACCCTGCTCAGTATGGGAGTATTCCCGGAATACGAAGGCCCAAAATTCTCACCCAAATTCTGGACAACTAAGAAGTGCTCAACTTTGTACATTTGCATGGGGGCCAGCTGAGTCCTTTTGAGAGACTGCCTAGCAGCCCAATTTACTGCCTTTCCTTCCAGCCTATGAATGTTAATACTGCAACTTCCTAATAAGCTTTCTGCCAGCTACTGCTCATCTCAGTTTGCTTTCCAGGGAACCCAGCCTGCAACAGTGTCATGGGGGTTGGGTGTGGGGGTGGTGGGGAGGGTCTACCTATTGGAGATAAACCTGAGTAATTTAGGGATGAGATAATATGATGGCTTACAATTGCAAAGAAAAAACAAGGGGGCAAAGGGATGAAAAACGATGGCAAAATGTTGGTAGAGACTGGGCAATGAGTACATGAGGTTCACTGTAAGTTATTCTGTGTGTGTGTTTAAAATTCTTCATTATAAAATGTATTGAAAATATTATTTCTCCAGCTCCCAGAGAATTCTCTTTTCAAGTACTTCTCTTATCATCTCAGGACAAATCTGATACTCCTTTGGGTCTTTGCTAGGGCCTAAATAAGCCAGGGAAATTTTTCAGTCCTTCTGATGGCACAGAATCATTCCACTGGCTCTGGATCTGAGTTTTCAGATGGGCCTCATTAACGTTCATGAAAATGTCGCAGATGCTAATGAACAGCCAACCCTCTTTAGCTCCACAGAAAACCAGCCGAGGTAGCTGCAGAGGCTTGGAAATCAATTGTTGCTTGATGGTAGACCCACCCTTTGAGGTAGCCTAGATGTGCAGAGCTGGCTGGACCGTGAAAATTCCCCAAGACATTGGAGAGGAAGCAGAATGATGTAGAAAGCCTCAGGAAAAGAAACTAAGATAGCAGAGCCAATTAACTATCTGAGGGGCCTCTTGGACAGTTGGAGCCCGAGAGCTGTAATTACTTCTCATCTGGAACATTAGCCTTCCTTGAATCCTAAGAAATGATCTGGGGGCAGCTCCAGGGCACTTTGCAAATAAGGAAGAGAACAAGATTCTTCTCCTGTCAGACTTGAATGGCCCCAGATGGATGTTAGCAACTCATAAACGGAAGAATAATACTATTAATAATGGCAGGCAAACAGATCTGCTGTTGGGGGCTTTTTTCCCCTTAATTAAGACTGCCTTTCTGGGAGTTGCCTGAAGTGTGCAGCTCACGCTCATCCAGCCATCTGTTCTACCTTCCGTTTCCCCTCCCCCATTTCCTCTCTGAGTTCAGCGTCCTGACTTTGGGAGACCTGCTTTGAACTGAATTTGCATCTCCCACTGAACCAATTTTAAGATTTCTTTTATGAACCATTCCCCCACTTTCTGTGACTGATTTTGCCTCCTCTGAAGACTCAGAGGGCCTATATCTCCCCCAGGGTTTCCGTTTGACGTAGGTAGACACTCTTCACCATAGAAGCCATCTGGCACAGCAGCGTTTGATAAAATTTTTATCTCTATTCTTCAGGCTTAGGAGGAAACAGATTTCTCTAGAACCTTCTTTGCTCTTCTTTTGCACAGACAAATCCCTCAATCAAGAGGACCTTTGGGTGAAGAGCTTGTTGACAGAAGAACTTCCAAACTGATAGGGAGTTTTTATAAAAAAAATTGAGCCAAAGATATGATACACTTGGAAGCAAGATCTCGACAGACTGAGATAAATGCTTTGGAGAGTAACAGTTGCAGTTTCTTTTATGAATTAGAGGTTAAGGTGGGAACTTAAGGAAGATTGTCAGGTATTAGAAGGAGGAGGCCATTCAAAGTTGTGTTGACCCAGATGCATCAGAAACACAGAACAGAACTTGCTTACAGCAAAGACAAGCCTTTTACTAAAAAAGTTGTATGCCTGGGAGGTGACCACCCACCACGACCTGCCCAGCTAGGAGTTTATGATCAGATCACCCTGCGAGGTTACCTTCCATAGAACTGCTTTTTTCATCGACAAGCTGTGCGGGCTCTTTCTTGTCTAAATTGCTTTCCTGAATTATCGAAATTTCTGTGATCCAGCTCCTTCCTACTTTTCAAACCTTCACTCTCCTCACCTTCCAGACAGGTGACATCCTGGCTTCAGGTCCTAAGAATGCCAAACCCCACGGCCTTCCTTCTCTGCACTTTGCAATTATGTTCCCTGAAAACGACAAAGTTGAACTGAGTAAATGTGAAGATCTCATTGGCTTTGTTAAATGATTCATGGATCAATCAGCATCCCATCTAGCAACTAGAAGCGTACTCGGAGGGGCTGTACAAAATGGAAGGTTTTTATAGGAAGAAGGGTGGGACAAGGGAGCAATCAACAGAAGAAAAGAAAGGATAAATTTTAGATGGTACAGCACCTTTTGGAGGGCAAAGAATGGCAAGAGGTTTTATTCTGCAGATTGACTCCTGGGTAGGGGCAGGAGAGTTGGAGTGGGCCCAAGTAACAGATTACCTCATTGACATTGACCAGAAAATTCCAGGCTGGTTGATCAAGATTATGTTTCTGGGAGAGGTCGAAAGAGCAATTAGGTCAGATATTAAATCTTGGTTTGACATCATGGGCTTTAGCATAAGTGACACCATTTTTCTCTTTAACAGTTCCCTTTCTCTGAAATGCTCTTTTGCTGGCTACTATGGTAGGGTTGGTTCCTTGTCATTCACATCCTGGCCCCAAGGTCACCTCCTCAGAGAAACCTTCTGTGACTACTAAATCCTAAGAGGCTACTTCGTCACTTTCTATCACATCACCCCATTTTAATCGTCTGCGCGGCACTGATATTTTCATTTATTTCCTGTCTCCCACATCCTCCATCAGTATGGCAGCTCCACAGGACAACAGACTTTAATCGGCTTGCTCACTGCTTGCCCACAGTGCCTGGAATGGTGCCTGGCATATGGTGGGTGTTTAATAAATATTCGTTGAATTATTTATTAAGTAATTCTGATTTTCACTGTATCGTCCTAACAACCCTAAAGGTACACATTATTGTTCTGTCTTAACAAAGGAGTGATGGGAGGCTTAGAAATTAAATCGCATGTACGAGGTCACTGGGTTGTAGGAAGGAACGAGGTTCAGGATCCTAGTTGAAGGCTGACCCTGCCCTCTCCAGCTGACATCCAGCCAGATGTGAGAATGGGTCTGCGTGTGTCTCTAACATTTGTGGATGTAATTTTACTCTGTACCTGGAATGCATAACCTAGATCCTAGAAGTCATTTTATTTTGTGCCCCTCACATAGGGGACAAGCCCACCCACAAAGGGACAGTGACTGGCCATAGGCAAACACACAGTGGCCAAAAGTGAACTTCAACACTGAGCTCCTCTGACTCCACCTTGCTTGCCACAAGCCGCCGTAAGGCTTGTGAGGACTGTGTCCTGCCCAGAGGTGCTAGAAAGAGAGTCAGACAGAGGCTGACCTCCAGCCCCACTCAGGTCTCCACACCCGCACCCACATGCGCCTGCATGGACCTGCCCCGAGGGGGCGCTGTTTTCCATTTTGTACATTATTAAACTGTCTGCGGACTCTTTGCTGACTGAATTGAGATTATCTGAAAGTCCTGAAAAGTTATTCATCTCAGAGGGATGAGTTGTTAGCCCTCGAATAGTTGCTGACTCATCGCTTCTCTTCCTGATTAATTGATGAATCTAAACGTGAACTACTGTAGCTAAACACCAATCTGGGACTTAACAGAGATGAAATACTTATTCAGAAGGTGCTTAGGCTTCTGCTTTTTCTGTGTCCAGCATTTTTCTCTCTTTTTTTCTCTCTCCCTTAGAACACTCTTACCGCCAAAGAAAATCACTTGGGAATTCTCAATATCTGATCCACAAGAGCAAAAAAAAAAGGCATAAGCTGAGAATCTTTTAACTCTAAGGATGCTAAAAAAAAAAAAAAAAAATGTCTAGAAGGAAAGGGACCAACATGCTTACAATGTTTATCTTTGGGTGGTAGGGCTAGGAGTGAATTGCTTGCCCTTCTGCTTATTTCTATAGTGATTTCCAATAGGAAGCCTAAATTGCTTTTACAGTGGAGGAGAAAACATTGTATCTTCGAAATGGGAGTGAAACAGGAAGATAAAGCTGTAGGTAATAGCTAGGGGCCAGGTTTTGGAGCCACATGCAGAGTTGGCTTCAGCAAACGGAGCAGGAAGAGGTACTAGAATTTAAAGCTTTTGCCATTCAAAGCAGGAATTAGTCTGTGGGTCCTTTCCTTGTGACAGCAGGAAGACAGCAGGATCTGGATCTGGGAAGAAAAAAAAAAAAAACAGACCCAAAAGAGAGAATTCTTTTTATAAGTACCTTTGATTTGGATCGCAGGCACATCGCTCTGCTTCAAAGGAAGTGAGGCTGGGCTCAGGCTCAATGCCTTCCGGCAGGTGGCCAGGACCAGCAGGCCCCTCGCAGGCCACTGGGTTCCGCTTGTTTCCTTTGTGCTGACTTTGCCTGTCCCCTGTCAAATAGCTAGCAGGGGAAAGAGCCCCAGGAAGGGTTCACAGATAAAACCCCAAGAAAACAGTGTGTAAAAGTGAAATAATAAAGCCGAGAAAAAGCTAGGCAAGAGAAGAGAAAAAATGTTCTCTTCTACTCTTAAAGAAGTGGGACACGCAATAGTTGAACGAAAGGCAAAGCAACCCTCTTGCTTTTCTATTTGTAAATATTTTCTTGCCCTATTCCCTGCTCCCACCATCCTCCATGAAAGTCTGAAAGCAAAACCCTTTTCGCTGAGATGCGCCGGAGACCCACTCTAACCTCTCCTGAGCCGCAAGGTGGCTGGAGGTGGGGGAAAGAGGACATTAGCCAGCTTGGATGTCACGTCCCCTGCATTCCAGGCTCAGACCAGGGCCTTTCTTGGGGTGTCTAACAACAGAGAAAGCGCCTAGGTTCATTTACAAAGCATGCTAAGAGTCCTGGGAGAAGGAAGCCCAAGGTGAGAATTCTCAATAAAATCGCAAGCCCGCAGACAGAAATGAAGAGCCAAAAGAAAGAAAATGGGAAAATCAGGACCTTTCCTTGGAACAGGATTCAGTGACACAGGGCTGCCTCTACTTGGGTGGTGGCGTTGTCATGTGTGGTTTGGCTTTGCTGGGGTTAAAAATTTTGGTCCAGGGACTGAAGCAGAGTCGGCTGCTTTGGCAGGGTGGTCAAGAGAGCTTTCCAGACCTCAGCAAGAGGACCCTGCAGGAGGTTGAAACAGCCAGGCCCAGTGACAATGGAAGAGTCCCTAAGACTCATTTACTCATTTCCTTTGACAAATGGTGTGCGTGGCCTTGGAACACTGGGCCAGGCCCTGGGAATACAATGGCAGTCGAAAGCATACGTGTGCTCTCCCTCTCACTCCCCATGGAACTTATTCATTAATTAGGAAGGCAGACATTAATCATACACGAATCATATCCAAATAAGTAAAAAATAAAACTACAGTAAGTGATATAAAGTACTGGGGCTTTAGAAAGCCAATACTTTGTAACCATGTCCTCACTGCCTGAGTTCTGAATCGCTGAAATCCAGATGATTCAGGCAGATGGAGACTGATAAAAAGCTGGCCTGCAGTATGAGGTTAGGTATGCAGCAACAGTGGGTTGACTTTCCTGAGGTTTCATGTATAGAAAAGACACACTTACCAGCATCATTGCATTGAACAGATGAGGAAAGGAAACAGAGCCCCCAAAAGACTGGCACCGATGACTATCAGATACCAACCAGACAATGCACCCCGTGCCCTCAGGGCGTCAGTGCAAGGCTGGAGGCCAGGACTTTCTAGGGGAAATGCCTCCTCTTGGGTTGCAGGACTGGGAATAGTATCCCTTCCCTACATGCCCTGTGCTTTTGTTCTCTTAACTAATTGGGCTTGGGAAGCTTGGGTAGTAAATCTACAGTCAGCCAGGGCCGTGGGCTGTTTGCCACAGGAGGGGTCAGCAATCCGTTTGTGCCATCCAGCTCTGATCCTCAGAAGTCCAGAACCCAACACAAAGCTCTGCTTCACTGAGTATTGTCCTGGTACCTTTACAGCACATTAGACTTTGCCACCAGAAGATCCTAATATGGATCTGAAGAATGCGCTGATAAAACAAACTCACAGGCCTCTCTGTACCCATCTTCTATTCTCTTTTTCATTCCAAATTGTATCATCTATTAACAAAATCTAAAGCCCCTGTGGGTGAAGCCACTGGCTGAGGGTTAGAAGTACAAGACCTTGGCCACAGCCTATGTAGTGAACAGACAGATCCCAACTCAGACCACATGTTGGAGAGTGACCGCTAAGAGCATGTGGATAAGGCTCATTATCCACATGGATTGTTACAAACCCAAGAATAATGGTTTCCTTCCTTGTCCCTCAATGCAGTTCTAAATAACAGCCTCTCCTAGTCCCCACTTGGATGATTTAAACTAGAATATGTCATACCAGAAATCTCTGCAGCTTACATGCTGCTTAGTTGTATTTTGAACTCCCGACATATAGACTTGGCAGAAAAACCGTGTAAATGCTGAAAATAACACTTCTGTCCACAAGAGTCTTAGAACTTGAAAAGGTTCTCTTTTTCTCATAATTAGTTTTTTTTAAGAGCTGTGTCTGCTCTTGAGGCCCACACATCTAATAGCACTAAATCCACTGCACACTGCACTGTGTGAATCACCACACAGTAGTGTTAACTACACACGGTGTGCACTAATACACAGAATAATATTGTAAACTCAGCGTGTACTCTAACAACTACATAGTACAATTGTGTACACAATCACAAAGTGACATAATGTGAACTGCCCCACCACGTAGCAGCAGGAACTGTCACGCATAATGTGGTACAAACTAACCCACAAAGCAGCAGGGAGAGCAACCACATGTGGTCCTACTGTGTTGGTCATATGATCTTTGAAACTTTTTCATAGAATTATTTCAAAATAAAAGATATGCTCAGGAAAGCTTTCAGTAAGTTACATTGTCTTCATAGTTTCAAACATCTTCCTCTTCTAGAAGCCTATTACAATACCATAACCTACATTCCAAAATAATTATTGTAGTTTAACTTAAAACTTGATTTTGAGCTTCCTTATTGAAAAGCAAGAAGCAATCATTACAGAATTCTTAGGATTAGAAAGAAGGAAACTTATTAGATCCTTAGCACAGGGAAAACTTTTCCCAGAAAAACTATCTCAAAGTGCTGTGGAGGGCGGTGTCCTCAGAAGCAAATGCAATGATAAATTTCAAAAATTTCTTGAGGTAACCAACCTTACATGGAAGCTGATGGTAAGGCTCCACAATAATTCGGAGAAAGCAATTCTCGAAAGGCTAAACAAGCTAATGTTAGGTATTTAGCATATGGGTGGTCCAACCAGATACGGACAGAATGTAGATTACCTGGCAGGGTAGATGGAATGTGTGTCCCATACTCGGTTTCCCACAAGTGCATCTTTCTTCAGGAAGGCTCCTGTTTGGAGCTGGGAAGCAGAGAGCTCAAGTTGACTTAGGCCAGGAATACGGAGATTCCGTGTAGCTGCTTGAAGACATCTCATTGGAGATAATAAATAGTTATTAAGTGAAGAGATAGGGTTACAGGATTGTGCACAAGAATTAGAAATCTTTTGAACACATCAGTTATGGGAGAAAATGGTTTCATGCTAAGTAATTGATAAGACAATGGACAAGTCACTTAACTTCTTTCATTGGGGGATAATTATACTTGCAGGGTTGTTGTGAGCACCTAGAAATATACCTGGCCAACAATGGTAACTGATGATAACAATACTAACAGTAAATAATAATAATAATAATAATAATAATAATAATAATGGCTTTCATTTAGAGTTCTTATGTGACATTTGTATGCACATACGAAGCCCTTTAGAGCTATATCTTTAATCTTCATCACCACCCAATATTGTCAATACTATCTCATTTCATCAGAAGAAGAAACAGATTCGAAGTTAAAATAATTGAGCCAGGAGACTTGACCCTTGAACGACATGGCTTTGAGCTGCATGGGTCCACTTCCGTGTGGATTTTCTTCAATAAATATAGCTATCCCTTTGTATTTCTGGGTTTCCTATCATAGATCCAATCTATGTGGATCAAAACAAGGTTTCCACATTCCCAGTCATAGATTCCTAACAGGAGAATGAAATATACTGTTTTCATCTGCAGTTGGTTAAATGTGCAGATGCAAAGGGCTGACTATAGTTAAGTTTTGAGAGAGTTAAAAGTTATCTACATATTTTCGGCTGCACAGTGTCGTGCCCTAACCCTGCATTGTTCAAGTGTCAACTGCACTTGTCAGAACCAAGTCTCAATTCAAATCCCAACTGCAATACCTCCTAGCTATGTGACCTTGGGCAAGTTACTTAAATTTCATGTTCCTCAGTTTCTGTATCTGAGAAATGGTAGAAAAACAATACTTCCTCCACGGGGTTGTAGAATTATATGAAATAAGAGATGTAACATGTTTAGCACAGTGCTTAGCACACAGTAAAGTCCTCAATGAGTGATGGGTTTTTAGATGAGAAGTTAAGGCTGACACTTTGAAAAAACAGAGGCAAGCACCTAAACAGAGCTTTCTCTTGGATCAGAGGCAACCTGTATTTTGATTGGGAGGCAAATTGCAATAAAAATAGACCTTCCCTTGGGAAGCAGCAATGTTATCTGATGCAGTATATAAAATTAAGCAGCATTAAATACAGTCTCCAAATTTTTATGAATCATCACCAATGTACCTTTTTTTCAGCCTATAGCATATAGTTCAAAATAATCATTCAGAATTAAGATAGATTTTGTGTGAACAGTTATTAAAGCTGGATCGTGCATACACAGTGGTTCATTAGACTATTTTCTCTACCTGTGTTTATGTTTGAAAACTGCATAATTAAGAGTTCTAAAAAAGAAATTAATTGCATCGGCATATGTTACGGGATTTTGTTGGTGTTTGAGTTAAAAAAGATTTAGCGTATTTCAGGAAGCAAACAGAGGCCTGAAAATGCTTGCTTCTAGGGGCTTTCCCTCTGTGCTGCACTTGGAGAAGTGGGGGTGAGCGTCGGCTTGCCTGGGTGAAAGGTCATATGAAAGAGAATGAGGGTACCTCAGTTGATAGCTTGTTTAATGCCTTAAGCTATACCAAGGGGGAAAAAGAGATTACCAGTCAATCAAACATACCAAATCTTTGCTGTAAAAAAAAAAAAAAAAAAAAAGGAAAGTATTCAGGATATTCCAGGAAGAAAACTATTCCAATTTTTAATCCTGTTTTACAGAAATTAGAGACTTGGCTCTAAATTTAGCTGGATGTGACCTGCTTACACAGACTTATCGTTAACAATGAGAAAGAATTTTTTAAACTCCCCATTCCTGTCCATTTCTATTATTAATAAGGAAAGTGTTTCCTTAATCCTTTACCCCAAGAGCAGTTTCATTATGGTTTCAAAGTTAGTGTAGAGAATTTTGCTTGAAGTGTTACAATTTGTTAAGAAAATTTGATTTAAAACATGGAAATGTTTATGAACTATTCATTTTTAAAAGACAATTCAAAGGGATCATATACTCATATCATGAATTTGTCTTCAAAATTGTAACTGTTTTTCTAAAGAGAGATGGAATAGCAGGTGGCCAGGAAGTAGTCTTTAAATAGAAAACCTTTTGACCTTGAGTCACTGGCCCTTCAATTTTCCTCTAGAGAAGGAAAGAGTTAATTTATATTATTTTCATTTTTCCATGAAGGAAAGCTCTAGGCTCTGAATTGCTGAGCTTAGTGCCAAAGCTGCATAAAATGAGAGTCCACATTACAAATTCTTTCATCAGCATCTCAAAGGCCTTTGTGCTCTTAAAGTACGGCTGTACCCTTCCCGTGTAGGTAAGCATGCAGTTTGGTGCGAGAGTAAGAAGTTAAATCTCTGCAAGTGCTTTTTTCCATTTGCTTAACTTTGTCTTAATTTCTTTGCAACTCATTCAGGACCACAAATTTACCTGGACACTCAGGTAACCAGCACTCTGACCATGCCACTCTAATTAGAGAGAGATTCTTGACACCCCAGTAATAGGAAGAAATGGCAGAGCCCCATGAGCAGCTTAGAGAACTGTTTCCCATGAAACTCTTTGACCAAGAACCTGGTCCACACATAGTCAGCAAGGCGATCACCCACAGCACTTTGACATAAGTAAATCTTCTGGACTGACCACAGGGAATGGGGCACGTTCGATCCCAACCAAGGCTAATGATGTGGGTACTTTTGGTAATGAGGCTACATTAGCAAAAGCTGGTTCCCAAAAAGAGATCTGAGAGAGGGAAATATCATCAGAAATAAGCCCAGCTCCTAAAATGACCATGAAAAAGGATAACAGCTATTTGGACATATACGTTAAAATACCGCTTCAAAAATCTTTCTGTTTAATAACAATAACTCCATATTCAAAACCAGAGAGTTTTTTCAGTGGTCTGTCGTTAGGATTCTCAAGGCCAACTTTCATTCTCAACCTAATAATTGTATGTGATCATATGCAGTATAATTCTTAGCCCTAAATTTATTTCCTATCTCTACGTCCCCTCAAATATTCATTTTAGCTTTTACTATTATGTGCTTATTTACCTTGAATGATTTTTAGAATGAGGAAAGATGGCATACATCCAAAGAAAAAGAACAGAAATGAATAAACAA
>NW_011888786.1:6104889-6129002 GCF_000151845.1 Pteropus vampyrus
GACTGCCTACGAGAGACACACTTCAGAGTCTAAGACACAAATAGGTTGAAAGTGAAAGAATAGCACACAAATTATAACCAAAAGAAAGTTGAAGGACTATACGAATACCAGCCAAAATAGACTTTAAGATAAAAATCGTTTGTAGAGACAAAGGACAATTTATAATGATAAAAGTATCGATCTATCAGGAAGATATAGTAATTTATAGTAATTATAAATGCAAATCTTTTGTTTTTTCAGTCCCATAGGAGAAAAAGTATCATATATGAGGTAAAACATATACACCCCAGGTGTGTACTAAGGGTGGAATAAAATTTTAAAATATCCACATAAAGAGAAAATTGAATTAAGAAGTGTTACTGGTAGAGAGTAGAGGGACTGTTTTACTGTATAAGCTTGAATCTATATACTTTGGGATTCCAAGAGCTTTCATTCAATTAAACAAAAGTCGCGCCTTTGGCTAGGGGTTTAGTGTATGCACCCGTGAAGGGAGGAAGAAACACACACAAACATGCATACACACGGCGCATGCCCACACACAGACACTGGACTGGCTAGCTCAGAGCTGCGATTCTTTTTTCATGCTCATCAAGTGTCCATGAAACTTTGACCTTGACGGAAGCTCCGGCTCTCGCTCCGATGGAGGCTTTTCGGCAGTACTGTGCTGACACTCGGAAAAGCCCCAAAGGAGGTCCACGGAAAGCAACACCAGGAAACCGCGTCCCTTCACAAAAGCTTTTGAGTGTATATCTCAAGAAATCCACACTTATTCAGAAATTCTAGTTTTCCATTGTAAAATCATGTATAATTAGATCAATGTATTAATATAATTATATATGATTTCACAACAGACACAGAAGTGATCTCCTATATAATTTTGTTTTTCAATAACATCTGATCGTGTGGGGAAAAAAAGAAAACTGGTAGAATAAAATATTGCCAGGAAAATTACTGATAGGTCTTGTTTTTGATGTTACTTTTAATTATCCTAATTAATTTGGGCTCTCCTAGACCTGTTTTCTGGTTCTGCCTTTAATCAGTGATTTGAGTTTATGTGCGTCGTTCTTTACCCATCTAATGATGGAGATGAACTAGAGAGCCTTTTTAAGTTTCCTTTCAGCTCCAATAATATTTGTGTTTCTGAAGTTGGGATTAAAATTCAGTTCTAATCCACTTACATGTAAATTTCCCTTGACCTACCATACGAACTACAGTAGTGAAATTGCTAATAAACTCCAAATAACACAGAAAATGTTTCAATTTAGTTCAGGGAGAGAGGTAAATAGGGAATTAATACCTTAGTTTATTAAGTGTGGATTTTGTAGTTGCCTATCTATTATTGTCAAAAAGTCCAAGGCATAGTGCCCAGTTATAGCTAAATTGCATTATAGACCACTTTTAGAATTTTGGAAAGGATTAAAAAATAGTTAACCATTTAATTTTTAAAGTGTTTGCTTCCGAAGTTTTTCTTGAATAACTAATAGAAATGTTTTCAAAGAAAAGTAAGTTGTTTTTTCCTATAAATCTAAAACTGCTCCGTATGTGTTTCTTAGCCCTGTATAGAGACCTATGCCGTTTTGTGACAGTCTCCTAGATTATGTAACCCTGTTCCTGAACACACGTACCACCCAGTAAATACTCTGCAATAGGTCTATGGCAATTGTTATTATCTCCATTAAGTTATTCAGTTGGATGTCATGCTTTCATTGCTATACAAATATGTTTAAACAATGACCCATTTACAAATATGTATGCCCATAACTACAAGAGTAGATAATACCAACGTTACATTTCCTGTGACTTCAGCCAAGCATAAATGCAACAAACGGGTTTATTGTTCCACTTGTGTTCAGCTCAAATCGGAAATTTAAATGTGAATAGTCCTAAATGGCTCTCTACACTCAGGTAGCAGTCCCCTGACCATCTGCCAATGTGAACGTTTCCTAATATAGAACACTGCTCCCACTGGCAAATTTGTTTCCTCAGTTTTCTAGAAGCCACAGAAAAGCTTGGCATAGGCACAGGCTCAAACCTTCCCTTAGAAATGGTAAACAACCTCAAACAATGAAAATCATCCATTTCCTTAAAAAATTAAAATACAATTTGACATACATACTTCCACTGGGTAGAACCTTCCTTTAGTAACATGCTCTGTGGCTGACTAGTTATTTATTTGAATCATTTTAGAGCTATTTGAAGACAGATGAGCTTAAATCACATCTTTAAGCAAAGCAAAATAAATTTAGACTTCCACAAACATCTGTTAATTTTTCATACACAGTGAATCCATTAAGATAATTCACCTTATGGAATAACTCACAACAAGGAGCTCCCTTCACAACACTGAAGAAGAGAAAATTCGGTTATGCAAATGGTTTCCTTTTAAACTGCGACCTGTGAACAACAGAGAGAGTAAGTGATTCAAACTGCATGTTAATCACCTTTGCACCTACAAAGCTCTAGGAAAGTCAAAGCCGACAAGGTCAGAATGACAGTATCCTGAGGGTAGAAGCCTTGTTAGGTCATCCATATGCTGGAGAACTAATCTGAGTTGCTAAGAGTTTCTCTACTTGAATCTACTTTAGGGGTGACTTTTTTCTCTGCTGGGGTATTAGGATGATCTGGGGTAATAAAACAGGACCTGATGATCTTCCTGAAACTATCCAACTTGGACCAAATTAAAAAGTGGTTGTAATGACCTTGCAACTATGGCCAAAACCGCCATTGATCCTTGGTAAATGAGGAGGAGATAATGGTCATATCTATGTGGCAGCAGCCCCAAGAATCTCTGAGTAGAAAGAAATCATTCTGACTTCTTGTGAGCTTTGAAATTCATCGATCATGACCAAGAAGATGTTTCCACAGCTAAAAACTTTGACAAGGGAGTTGTATCAGTTTGGGGGACATCTAAAAGGCTCTGGTATGTTTAGAGTAGCAAATTCTTGCACAAAGCTGTCTTTCAGATATCCCAAAGAATGGTTTTAATGCATTTACAAAAAATATATACTTCTACCATTCCTTTACTTTCCTATGAACTTACTTTAAGTACTGAAGACTTACTTTTGGGCCAGACACTGTACTAAATAGTATATAATTTCATTTAAGTATACCAAACAATACTATGAAATAGGAAATGTTATGCTCATTCTACATTTGTGGAATCTTTGGCTCAAGGAGTTGTACACCAACAGCAAGGACAGAGCTGGGATTTGAAGTTCAAAACTCACATGCCTGGGCCTTTCCTCAAAGGATTCTAATTTCATGGGTCTGGGAGTCCAACAGGCATACTTCTCAAAAGATCCCCAGCTCATTCTGATGCATGTTTTCCTTCAAGAACCACTGATCATATAACTTGCTGATCCTATAACATGAGAGGCCATGTGCACGTTCTCAGACATCCTTGGAGATAGACAAGAAATTTAAGGTTGTATTCTCATTTCAATAAAAATTTTAAAACATATTCTTTCCTTCTGGATATGAGTTATCAAGACCTGCCAGCTATCTTTATTCCTTTCCATTTGTTTCAGCTTTGTATCTATAGTCATTCATTTATTCACTCAACAAATAAGTATAAGTTCCTAATATGTGTTATTATTCATTGCATACTGGTAAATAAGAAAATAAGCATGTTTTCTGATTTACAAAATGGCGTTTAAAATAGGGACGACCTCACAGGGTAGCTGTGAGATGTATTATTTCATTATTTAATGAAATAATACGTATAAAGTACTTAGAACAGGGTCTAACATATAGTAAGCACTCAAGTTACATATGGTTGTTATTGGTATCCTTTATTTTTTCAATTAAACAAAAATGTTTAATTTCATATAGTACTAAATGCTATGAACAAAGATAAAGCAGGGTAAAGGGACAGAGAGTGACTTGTGAAGAGGGTGAGCTGAAGGTACCAGTTGGTGGTTTGGGAGACGCTCTTTATTAAAGGCATATTTAATGCCTTCTATAATTTGGGAACAAACTACACAAGGTATTCATATTCATGCACTCACTTAGCTACAGGTGATCACGTAAGAACAGGGTCTTCAAAGCCAGGGCAACACACCAGGACCAGTTTGTGGCCTTGTTAGGAACTTGGCCGCACAGCAGGAGGTGGGTGACAGATGAGCGAGCAAAGCTTCATCTATATTTACGGCCGCTCCCCAGCACCAGCCTCACCACCTCAGCTCCACCTCAGATCAACTGGCGTGAGATTCTCATAGGAGCACCGGTCCCTGGTGCCAAAAATGTTGGGGACCACTGATGTAAGAGACAGAATGTAACTTTTAATTAAATGTTTCTTGGAAGGTTAAAGATCTTGTTATGTGATGAATTATGCCCCCAACTCCAATTCCTATGTCGAGGTCCTAACCCCCAAGACCTTAGAATGTGACTATTATTTGAAGTTAGAGTCTTTACAGAGGTAATCAAGTTAAAATGAGGCCATTAGGGTGGGCCCTAACTCAGTGTGACTGGGAATGTGGACACAGACACACACAGAGGGAAGACAATATGAACACACAAGAAGAAGATAGCCATCTACAAGCCAGAGAGAGAGGTCTGGAACAGATCATGGACCTTAGGAGAAGCCAATACTGACAATACTTGAGCTCAGACTTTTAGTCTTCAGTACTGTGAGAAAATACATTTCTGTTGTTTAAGCCGCCCTGTCTGAGGTACTTTGTTATGCCAGCCCTAGCGAAGTAATACAGACCTCGTTCTCAAGAACAAGAGGAATTTTTCCCTTCAGATGAATCTATTACTCAAACTTAAAAGTTTATTCTAAAAAAATTTTGATCTATTCCAAAGGATAAGTGCTAATTCAAATTAATCTCCCAGGACTTTTGCCAAGCAGGTTGGTTAAACAGGAAGAAGTCTAGAAACAAACCAGTTCTCTAGGAGGTATCTGGATGAGTTGAGCCTCAGTCAATGTTTTTGAAAGTATCCTGACCAACACGGGATTGTTAAGGTTTCTCGTGAAAGGATTTAATGGCGAGAGTTAAGATTCTGGGGAAAATATACAGAACAATCCTCTGGTGAGCTACTAAGCACCATGAGGTCCCAAGTCTTCTGATCAGAGGACAACATGCTAAATGTCAGACCATGTCTGAGCCTAACCCTCAGGCTGTGTGCTCGGAAGGGGCTGCTTAGGAATCGTCACCCAAGAGTAAAAGGTGGCAGGGTTGTAACAAAGAGGTTTGGTGACTAGACTGATGTCACACCCTTGAAGGTGCCTGACTAGCAAGAGAGAGCTGGGGCTGAGGAAACTGAGTCACATGTTTATCAGGCTGGAAGGACAAAAGCAGGAAGAAGAACAAGTGCTGACAAAGGAGAGGTGAGCAGAGGGAAGTGAGGAGTGAAGCCTCCATCACAGAAGGCGTCTCTTTAAAAGCTGAGAGATTGTGCTCTATCAAGTGGGAAGAGTGGGACTACCTCTGAAAATAGACATGTCGGAGGGCAAAGACTTGGTTGCAATTTAATGAAAGCAGAGCCCAACCACCTAGGAAGAAAAAAAACATTTTCAGCAAGCATAAGATGCTCCAGCAGGCAATGTTGCCATGGCATTTCAAAGTGCTGGTTGCACCAGAATCTTGGCTGTAAATTGAAATGGAGCCATAATCAGGTGGCATTCAAACTCTGGCATACTATGATTAAGTAATTATTCAAACCAATGGTTTTAATAAGTTTCTCTGCACAAAAGCCAGCACCCCTCTTCAATTCCTGCCAGATACATTACATTTAGCTCCTGCTTGAGATTTCCTAGTAGAAAGGCTGAATATCCAAAGTTTCCTTTACTTGGTTATAAATTATTATACAGCTAAAATATTGGAAGTGTATCACTTATTAAAATATAGTCAAATATCCTTAGAGTGAATCAATCGCATATGAAGAAAAATTATTATTTCAGATCCAGATACATTCTATGAAGAAAATATAATTGATTAAAGGGATGGAAAGTGATTCAGGGATGATCTGTTTACTTTTCTGAGGCAAGGGTATTTGGGTATCACTTATTAAAATATAGTCAAAGTTCCTTAGAGCGAATCAGGCACACATAAGGAAATATTATCATTTCAGACCCAGGTACATGTTATGAAAGAAAGATAATTTATGAAAGAGTTGGACAATGACTCAGGGATCGTCTCTTAGCTTCTCTGAGGTAAGGACAGTTGAGCAGAGACCAGAAAGTGAGACGGAGGCGACCATGGTAAGGTCCGAAAGAAAATAATTCTGACCAGAAGGAACAGGAAGTGCAGAGGCCCAGAGACAGCAGTGAACATGCTTGAGTGATAATACGAGAGCTATGATAAATTTTAGTGTGCGAAGGCCGAGTAGGGAGCTGAGATTTCAGAGACACGTAGGGCTCAGATTACGTAAGTCTCTGTGAGGTGAAGGAAGGATCCTGGATTTTATTACATTTGCAACCATCACCTCCTAAAGATTTTTAGCAGGAGGCTGATGTTACCTGATCTATCTACCCAAAAGATTCTACTGGTTACTCTGAGGAAACCGTAAAGAAAACAACAGGACCAGGTAGGAAGCGTGATCAAACCAAACGATGAGAATGGCACAACTTACAGTTTGGTTAGTGCTGATGGTGAAGAGAAATTACTGACTGGCCGAGGGGTATGAGGAAAGATGAATCATAGACAGGTCAAAGAGGAACCCCCAGTATGGGCCCGAGGACAGTGATGCCATTTCCAGAGACAGGAAATCTTAGGGACGAACAAATAAGATGGGAAAGGCCACTAATAGTTCTGTTTTGTTCATGTTAAATGTCAATTAGACTTCCACATAGAGATATCAAGTAGACAGCTGAATATGTAAATGTGCCCAGGTTAGAGTTTGGGGATAAACCTATAGGTTTGGGTTACACTACCGTAATTAGAGTACACTTCGGAAGTAGGTGTGAATGACACCGCCGAGGGTAGAAATTAGATGGCTAAGAGAAGAAGCTGTGCGTCACTATTGCATTTTGAAATCTGGTGAAGAGATGAAGCCAGCCAGGGATATCCGGAATAAATGGCCCATACAGTGGAAAGAAAATCAAAGAAAACAGCATGGTCAACCATTACGAATGCTGCTGGCCATTTAGATTAAATGAGGACGGAGAAATGACCACTGGGTTTGAAATTAATGGGAGAGAAAGGAAGCGGAGACGTTGAGTGAAGAAGAAGCTTCAAAAGAGTTTTTTTTTTTGAACGGAGAGCAGAAAAATGGGCTGGAGGAGACTGAGGCCAAGAGAAAGATATTTTCAAGCAGGACAATATTAATGAATATATGAGAAGCCTGGCAAGAATAATCCAGGGAAGAGAAGGTGATTGAATGTGTTAATTAGACTAGGCTAAGTTGTTCTGCAGGAAGAAATAAAAAACAAAATCTCATTTGAACACAGTAAAATTTTACTGCTCACTCTTAACCATTGTCACTGTGTAAGGGGCACAGGGGTGGGGGTATGTTTCTCTGTTCTGGCTTTTGCAGTCATTTAAAGAGGCACCTTCCATCACAACTCAAAGTCTCTAAACTCCTTTGAGACAGAGAATACTGAGGTTTATGCAGGAGGGTTGATGGCAAGGTCTAGAGGTGATGCGTGTCACTTCCACCCACATCCTATTGGCCGGAACTCAGTGATATGGCTCCGCTTATACAATGAGAGAATAAGCAATATGGTCTTCCAATGGAGTCAGCGAGAAAATGAATTGGGTTTGATAAATGCCTATCATTATCGCTGCAAATGTCCCTACTTCTGGTTTCCAAATACGCCTTTTGTTCTTTCTCCCCTAAATAGCACATGCTCACACCTTCCCCAAAGAGACAACGCAGAAATCCAATCTGCACTGGAACCAGCTCAAAGTCCAGGATTTCTGGGTGACCTCGCCATTTACATCCAGAGGTAGCCCTTCATTGCATAACAACCTGTAAACTAGAAAGACAGGTAATCTTCCTCTACTCCCACATACAGAGTGACACAGTTGGACAGGGACAGAATGGCCACGTAGACACTTTTAGTCAGAAAAAGGAAAATCGGGAGACACTTCGTAGCCATGGGTCTGTAGCAGCTCTGCGACACCACCGAGCTGACTGTGTGCAGGTCCCCCCACCGCTGGAAGGGGTAAAACCTCCCCACACAGCCCCCAGCTCAGCTCTCTGGAGAGAATCTCATTTGCCTTTGTTTTTCATGTTTCTGGATGTCGCTCAGGGGCATTCTTTCCCATTTATTTCCCATGTCAGCCGCATCTGAGTGTTGGAGAGTGTTTCCTCGTTGAGAGCCACACAACTCACCTGGCCCACTTCCTGCGTGAGGGCTGCTTTAAGACTCCCCGAACAGTGAAGCTTTTTTTTTCCCCCCCGGCAAGGCTCAAGAATCTTTTGGCAGCAAACTCTCTCCAATAATTAGTATGCTTCTGATTTATTTGCTTCTAGTTAGATCCATGTGCTGCTCACTATATTCAAAGTTCTTCTGTAGATTTAGATCACAGATCTCTTTATTTCTTCACTTTGTCACCCCCATGCCTGCCTCTCTCAACACACAGGCTGCTGCCTTGAAGCTATGAGGCTTGAGTGGACAGGTCTTACAGCTTATCTCCGACTCGAAGCTGTCACTCCATTCAACTAAGAACTCTCAAAACCTTTTCAGATCACATCTCTTCCTTGGAGTCGAGAAGCAGTTGACTTTTCCGACTCTGTAGGACCTTGACTTTCTAGATCTTATTCTCTTTTATTTTTGCATATAAGCCGTTCAATTCTTTCTTGAGCTCATCTCTTCTAGTTGTATCATATTTCATTGATTATAAGATGCACATTCATTTCTCATTTTAATATCTTTGAGATTGGGCTGCATTTCATAATTGATGCATTAAAAAGGCATTATATCAAATCTTAATTGACTTTTTTGAGTGGCACCTAAAATAAAGGTGTGTCTCGTAATCTATGACAGATCATAGTCTACAAACTACATAAGTAACTTGCGAAGTGTAGCTCATAACAACCAAATAAACCTGTTAACATCATTTTTGGATTGCCTACCGCAGACAGCATGTAAAACAGTGGGCACAAAATGCATCCATGTTTCGTAAAGCCTGAAGCTTATACAATTTAGAGCAGATGCTCTCTTTGAGAATACAAAAATGTTTTGTAAAGTTTAAAGACACATATGGCTACGTGACCACCTTGCTGAAACTCTTTCTGGGAACTTAGGAGGGTCTTGTGCAAGCTGAGGATACCTAAAGCTTGTTTCATTAGCTTTGTAGGAATTCCACCCTGGTTAGCTGCAATCATTTGTTAGCTATATGGACAAAGCTAAAAAGAAATGTGTACATCGCCTCTACCAAAAACAAAAGACAAAAAACAGTGGATGAATAACATAAATATAAAAACGAATCTATAAAACATTTAGAAGAAAATACAGAAAAATATTTTCATAACCTTGGGATAGAGAGGGATTTTTTTTAAGTCCAAATCCTAAAGAACAAAATTGAAATGTTAACGACATTAAAATTTAAACTCCGCTGTTTCCTTTTGACTTCCGCTCGGCTCTGTCTGCGATCAGCCCGTGCCCCACTAGTCTGTCTGACTTCTGTCAATACCACAGGAGTGGGAGGAGAATGTCAAATGCTGTCCTCCTAGAAGTAAAACTTTAGGACTGGCTATATGATACAGGCAGGTGGTCCATCGCATAGGAGACAGACAGCATGCACTTCCCATGCAACACTGTTCAACCTCCTCCCTCATGGGAACTCAAAGTCTCACTGCACAGTCACAGAATTCCAGGGCTGCTGGACACTGTCGACTCCATGTAGCACATTGTCCATGAAAGACTTGCTTTGGCCAATCTCGTAATAATTTTCTTAACTATATTTTTCCTTCAGGATGAAAAAGGCTTGGCTGAATATTGGAAAGCAGGATATTTGGAATGAAGATGAAAAATCAGTGATAGAGAAAAGAGGCCCATTGTCACTCATCTTTTCCATCAGGCTGCTCTGCCACTAAGAGTTTTCAGCCATCACTTTATGTGCCAACTTTATGCTCCTGTTAATAAACAGAAACGAATTTAAAATATAAAAGATTATCCAAAGATTCATACATTTAAGATCCTGTAAGAGTTCCTGGAGCCAGATTTCAATTTAGTCTATGCCAGTGTAGACTCTTTAGTCTTTATCTTTAACCAAGGCTTAGTTCCTTATCTTCGGGTTCTCCTAAGCTATAGGTAGAAGAGCTTAACTAAAACAGTTTTATCCACACCGCTGCTACTCGCAAATTCTGAGACTGTGCAAAGAAAAAGCAACGAGGACTGGTCTTCAATGTCCCTTTGAAAACTGCCAGTTCATCCAAGTGCCAAAGGGAACCAGGAGCTCGAAGGCTGTCACAGACACCGTCTTTAAAAGATTTCTCATGTCATGTGCCTCAAATATCTCTTGCCTCCAGCCAGTTCCTTTGGCAGCTGGCACAAGTGCTACGGTCACTTGAATTTCTCTGACAGAAGCAAGGAAAGGGCCAACTAGGTTTTCTCGAATCTGTGTCCTTGCACCAACATGGCCATTTCTCCATGCTTTCTCCATTGGATCTGAGAGCTGTTCGAGCTACAACGGTCAGTCCCAATTTTTGTTCGGCTGATTTTGTCGTTCTTGTAATTATCACAACGTGGGGAGGAAGTAGGAGTTGAGAAGAAAAAGGCATGCATCTAGTGTATTCTGCCACTTTTTTCTTTTCTCTGACTCTTCTCTTTCTTGATCCGGGTAACCAGAGCTAAAATCAGCAGGAAATGGGTCTGTACCTCTTCAGCAGCAGTTTTTCCCATTCTCTTTTCATGCCAGTCACTCTGCACTAAAAACAAACTATTTCAATTGTCCCCATTTGCCCTTCCATATGGCGTATAAATCCCAAATCGCCACTTCATGCATCCCATGAATACACTTTAAGCACCTGCCAGGCTCTGCACTAGTTTCTGGAGATGTGAAGATGGATAGAATGTGGTTCTCTGACCAGGGGGAGCCTTGGATTCATGAACAGGACAGTGCAGAACCAGTAACGATACAGTGCTGGGGAGGCTGTGTCTGAGAGCACAGAGGGAGAGTCCCTGGCTCAGCCTGGAGAAATCAGAAAGGGCTTCCTAGAGGAAGTGGCATCTCATCTGGTTCTTAAATGAGTAGGAGACATCTAGTTAAGAGGAGAATAGAAACAGGGACAGACAAGGCAGAGGGAATGATAGTCACCTATACAAGGTTTCTCAGTCTTGGAACTACTGATATTTGGGGTTAGATCGTTCTTTTCTTCACTGGAGGATGACTGTACTGTGCATTATAAGATATTCAGCAACATCCCTGGCTTCTATTCATTAGATGACAGATGCGCCCCCTCACTCAGTTGTAGCGATCATAAATGTCTTTAGACATTGTCAAGTTTTACCCCCAGAAAACAAAATTACCCCCAGTCGAGAACCATTACACCAAGCATGGAAGAAAGAACTAGAAGCAGGTTGGCATAGCTAGAGTTTAAGTCATGAGACAGAGAGTGACTGGTGTAGGAGATGGAGAAGCAAGCAAAAGCCAGATCATCCAAGGCCTTTCATGCCTTTCAGCTCTAGGAAAGAGTGTTTCTTCTTCTGAAAAACAGGACTAGCCAAACTTTTCCCAGAGGAATCTGGTGAAGGCTAAATCAGTTCACGTGTGTAAAATAGCACAGTGCTTGTCACATATGAAACGAGATTCCTTCCCTCTCTCTCCTGCTCAGTTTCATTGTCCAGAATGGGAGTTAAGGTGATGAATTGAGGGGCAGTCAGAGGCCAGCGTGAGTGGTGAGCAGGACCTCCGAGGCAGGTATAATTGAGCCACAGGCAGAGCTGACCAGAGAGCTGGACGTGCTCCCACCTGGCCAAGGGAAGCTTTAAGTCCTCTATCCCCATGACTTTGCCCTTATCCACGTCTAAGCTTATCTTTCCAGAACACCTGGCTCATGTGTTAGTCAGACACACTTCCTTGTCTAATATTTATCTCAATCCAGCAAACAACTACAGAGGTCCTTATATAGACACACTGGGTCATGGAAAAGAGGAGAGTAGACATGATAATAAATAGAAATTCTGGCCTTCAGGACCTCTACATCGAGGGTGGAGAAAATAGCGGCTCCTGCTCTTTCTGTCAGCAAAACCTCCCTCTCCTTAAGCCAACGAATTCAAGTCCCAGCTCTGGCATCAGTTCCTCTCAGAAGCCTATCCTGGTAGCTTTCCTGTCCCCACCAGATCTTGAGCATCCCTTCCTTAAGTGGCCCACAGCACTTATATACCCCTGTTGTCATAGCCCTTAGCATGTTGTATTATAACTGATTTGTCAGTTGATTTGGCCACTAGTCAACGACTTAAGTAACTTGAAGTCAAGAATCCTGTATTTCTCAAATATTGAATGAATTATTGTGCCAAGACACAGAGCTCCAGTAAAGCATTTTAACTGCTTATTGAATGTAAACAAGCACCCTGGCCCTCTCCACACACCAAAAAATTTGCATGTGAATTACATCCTCGCTGGCACACACAACTTGTTCTCAGTTCTTAGTCTCAGATTTTTTAACCACCTAGATTAGTCTTCCAGGGCTGTCATAGCATACCGTAAAATTAAAATAACCTTGCTGACTTAAATCAACAGCAATTTATTCTCTCACAGTTCTGGGGGCCAGAAATCGGGACTCAGAATCCCAGGGCCAAAGTCAAGGTGTTGGCAGGGTGGTGAGCCCTCCAGAGGCTCGAGGGGACACTCAGGTCCTTACCTTTTCTGGCCTCTGTGGCTGAGGGCATGTTCCTTTTCTTGTCTTTGTGTGTCATTCCTCTGTGTGTCTCATATAAGGACGCAAGTCATTAGATTTAGGGCCTAAATAATCTAGGATGATCTCTTCATCTCAGGATGCTTAATTACATCTGTAAAGACTCTTTTTCCAAAAGAGGTCACATTCACATATTCTGGGCACTCATCGTGGACATACCCTTTTGGAGGCCACGACTCAAGCCACCAGCCCATCCTTCACTCACGACGTGTCGTTTAGAAACCCGACTGGCTGCACCCTATTCCATATCCTCTCGGCTTGTTGAAATCCAGCTTCATACAGTTAGAATTAGATAATGTGGTTTTTTTTCAAGCATAGTTTTATCTAGTTATATGACACAATGTATGTTTTTTAGAAGTCTTTTTCTTTTCTTCAGCATGTTGTAGTAGAAAGACTACTGTGCTCAGAAGTAAGCATATGAGGGCGGGGTCTTGGGTTTGAGGTTTTCCTGTTTGTATGTCGAGGGTCTTGCATAAGTTCATGGGTTTCTTTACCTCATTACCCATATCTTCTCTCATTTAGTCTTCATAAGAAGACTTCAAGGCGGGAACTAAGGCAATATTGATTTTTAGAAATCAGAACAATTGCCATTTAATATGATTAAGCAATTTCCCCACAATCACAAAAAGGTAGGTCTGAGGCATGCTCTGGTATTTAAACCCAGTCTTTTCTGGAATCCAAAATCTCTCCTTACACTAAACCTTGCTACCCATCTCGTCAACCATTTTGGGGACAGACACTCTATTTTATCCTGAAGTACTCCAATATAGGATTTCATCAGAGATAGAAACTCAAATTCAATCTGTCTGTCTGTCTCTGTCTCTGTCTGTCTGTCTGTCTCTGTCACTGTCTCTCTTTCTCTCCAAAAAGATTCTATAAATAATTGAAAAATCAGTTTCCATCTCCTGGACACTAAGTGTTGACAGGGCCTGGAACAGGTGCCGTTCTTCAGAGCCTTTGCTGGTATTTTGACAACTGCTCACAGCTAAACAAACCCACTGTCAAGGAAGCTAGGTTTGGTCTATGTTTCTGCAAAGGAAACGAATCTCTTCTGGATTGTCAACCCAACCTCAACAAGGCAGTGACTGCAATGACTATCTTCTTGTCAGTGCTGGCTTTTGTCCTGATTTCTTGGTTCGGCAGACAAACAGCCAACCCTAGTTGAAAGCCAAACCTGCGGTGAGAGAAGAGAGAGAATAGTGGTAAAAACTTTAACGAAATCTGCCCTCATGGTAAACAGTATTCCCTCCATGGAACCCATGCTCTGAAATATTTGGTCCTCTATATTGAATTTGCAAAGTAACAATTCGTCTCGTCCTTTTTTATTAATTGTAGATGCAGGTAAATACCAGAGACACTGGTTAGTAGGAGTTCATCAGTATTTTCACCCTGAGTTCATGCAGTTGTATCTAAAAAGCTGAACTCCTAGCGCCAAGGTCCAATACTGTCCTAGGCTTTAACATCTCAGGTATGAGAAAGTCAGAATATTGGAGTGTGGGAGGGTGGGCAGGGGTTGGTGAGATGAGGGAGGAAATCTTGAGCTCCCTCTAGAGGCTGGAGTGCTCCTCACACTTGGGGCTCACGGATGGAAAACCATCTATTAGGCAGACTGGATGTCATCTTGAAGAAGGGCCTGCGCTGACGGCTCACGCTGACCATAGGGTTTATGAACTCTCAGGAGGAAGTGCGTGACCACCCTAAGGCAAAGTTAGTGTATCAACTGAGAAATGAGACGTTACACTTTTAATTTTCTCAAGAGCCTGATGAAGCAAGAATTATGGAACCGATCTATACACAGAACTTTTAGCTGGGACTTCACCCATGACCACAGGTTCACCTTTAGTCTCCCTGGCTAGGCACTTAAGACAACTTAGTCTGCTCGTTGCAATGACCATTGTGACACCTAAGCACACATGGTGTATTCCCTCACTTCCTTCAAGGCTTTGCTCAGCCTTCTCAATGACACTTGCACTGATCGTTCTATTTTAAATGACCCCCACCTCCTACCAGAGGACCCCTGATTTTCCTTACTCGTTTTTCCTTTTTTTTTTATTTATAGCAATAATGGTCAGCTTCTAATAAACATTATTGTATACTTATATATTCTATTATTTTCTATTTTCTATCTCCCCTGCTAGAATATAAGATCCATGAGGTCAGGGATCTTTGTCAGTTTTATTTGTGACGGAATCCAAGCAACTAAAATAGTGTCTATCACATTGTGAGTGCTCAATATTTAATGAATCGGTGAATGCAGATAGCACAAAATGCCAAATATAGAAGATCTTGACATAGAGAAATGTTGAATGGTAGAATTATGTTCAGAGGATAATATTTTGCTTTTTTGTTTAGGGTAAAATATTTTTTACTTATTTCTTGTCATAGAAATGACCATTGGTAACTTTGGGGAACCAGATATACTGGGCAAAAAAATCAGGAAAATGCTCCCCAGCAAGGCCAGGGCATATACTACTTCTGGAGACTACTTGATTAGAACCCCAAACCCTGGACTCAGCTTGCAAAAGTTCAAGTCTTGACTCTGCCACTTTCTTGTGCAGGAAAAGTAAACTCTCTAGGCCTCAGTGCCCCATTTATAAAATGAGGATAATAATATCAGGTTTAAGTAAAATAATCCATGTAAAAGTCTAGAATTCTGCCTGGTGTACAGTAATTGCCATTATTATTAGATATTTAAACAAAATTCTAAAGTACATCTAGTTCATCTGGACCTGATAAACTTTCAGCCAATAGAACACATCTGTACATACATAAACATGTAAAACCAACCACAGACACCCATCCATTCATAGCGATTTTCTAGGACCTTCTTAACTTATAGCCAACCAGTTCCTGAATCTGTCTCAACAAGGTCACAGTTTGTAAATCTAATTGCTTATTAATGCTCATGTTCTACCTATCACTTTAGTCACTAGCTCCTAATGCTGCCTTGGGAATCTGACCGAGGTCAACTTATACCAAGTAAGTACTAGAATATGCCACCAAAATCATACATCAAGATCCGAGTTGTGAGCTGTTGGGCTTAACCTTGACCTAACCAACCCACTTGATTCTCCTTGACCAGAAGCTTTGAACATTCTCAAGCATAAAACTTGAATGTTGAATCCATCACTTATTTTCTTTGATGTTATACAAGAACTTTACTCATTCATTCACTCAATGTTCATTGAGCATCGTTTTATGTGTTTACGTACTGACGTTAATGCCAATGTAAAAAAAAAAAAATAAGATACAAAAATGAAATACGCTGTGTAAATTATCCCTGACTTGCAATTTATTCAGTAACATGTAATACATTTTCTAGCACAATCAAATTTGGCTGACTATAGATCTTGCTACCTGTGAATCACAGTAATAAACTATCAAAGCAAAATGCACGTGTACTAATTCAGATCAATGGAGCTGAATGTTGCTGCAAACTTATTAAATGTCATGCCACCACTGCCTTTCTCCTGAAGGAAGAATTGCCTAAGGAATATTAATAAATTTCCAAAATGAAAATTCTTATGTAAGGCCATACCTAACTGAGACATGCATCATTCCTTTTACCATTCAGATTTTCAAATACATAAATGGTACAATAAATTTTGAAGAAGCTATTCAACATGCAGTGGTTTCGGTTCTTGTTCCCAGCATTCTCTGTTAGCAAGTGTCATCAACATGTGTCTGAAGAACTGAGCTCTATCTCGATCTTTGGGAAAATCCGATTTCAGAACCACAAAAAATGAATTACTGCTTCCTTTTACCATTACCAAATACGTACACACACGCATATATATAATCTTTTCTTTTTTGATTTGATATGATTAAATCACAACCCCTTGTTTTTATTATTATTCTCACTGCTCTCAGACTGGTTTTTTCCAAAGGACTCATTGTTTGCAAAATGCCACAGTGATGCCGCTTGGTGCACAGAGAGCTTTATGAGAGTTGTTCCTTTCAGCACTCTGGTGACATACAGTTGTGTGCACAAGATTGCAGAAACAATGACTGAGTCTGCAAGCTTGGCAGTAAAGCATTTAATTATAGTTTTTGTTCGCAGTCTGAATTTCTTGGGCTACGTCCAAGGTTTCTGCCTCCATGTGGGCATCTATAAAGCAGGTAAAGCATGACTCTTCACCTGTCTTCTCACAGAAAATTATCACCCACATCAATTCCTATTCAGGAGCTCTGTCTCCTGCAAGGCCAGCTAGGTGGCAATAACAGTGTTGAAAAGACGGTTTGAGATCAGGTGGTGAAATTTGCCAAATTAAATCATTATGATTATTAAATATAGGGAAAAGGCAATCGAATTAAGACAAAAGTAATAATGAGCACATTGCCAGTGCGAGGCGTTCTGCAGGTTGCTTTATACACATCACTGTACAGTCTCACTGCCACCTTATATTTTTACTCCCACCTTTTAAAATAGATGAGCCAACTGAGATTTTTAGAGGTCAAATAGTTTGGCCAAGTGCCCAGGTATAACAAGTATCAGAGCTTGTGATTAAATCTAGCTTTAGCTCTAGTTCTTATAAACAAGCTATAGCTATGTAATTGTCATGAGATTTAGAACGTAGGGGGGAAGAGGTGGGCTTCCGTGAACCTTACAGTTATCTGAATATCTCAAGGGCTTAGCGGTGTGTGCATATGTGTGTGTCCGTTTGTAAAATATCAATTTGCACACTCCTTTTCCTTTCTTCTGCTTTATTAGTAATTTCTCAAATCACAGCAAATCTTCAGCTATCTTTGGCCCTTCCACAAAACATGAGTTTTAGACCATTGGTCTCTGTGCATTGCTCCTGATGACTGTTTTGTTTTTTTTTTCCAGGTGTAATCGACATATATTAGTTTGGGGTATACGAAATAATGATTTAATATCTGTATATACTGCAAAGTGATCACAATAAATCTAGTTAATATCCTCTGGTGACTTATATGCTGAGCAGATATATCACCTCCCTTCTATGTCCCTGTCCTCCCTGATGATGGTGCCATTTTTATGTCTAACAGCGATTATCATTGCCCTTCAATGTCACAGTTCCAGAGAGTCTGGTAGCCATAACCCTCCAAAAGCAAAGGAAGTAACCATTTTTGAGGCCCTTATGTTTATGTTTGATTTTTTTAAAGCTCTAGGAAGAATTTAACATTGGAGAAGGAGCAATCTAGCAGGTAGGCCACTTGCTGTTCCTCCCAACACACTGCCTTCTAGGCTAGCACTAGGCCTTTGACCATGCTGGTTTCTCTACCTGAAATGTCTTTTCTCCCTTCTCTGTCTGATAAAATTGTATTGACAGTGTTCATTCTTCATGGTCAAGGTCAAATATCACGGCTTCTAGGAAGCATTCTCTAAACATCTCAGATAGAATTAATCAATCACTTTTCTGTGTTTCTGTTAATATTTTATAACTTAATATGAACATTTAGCATCTATTTGAGTAGAATCAGTTGTGTTCATCTTCCCCATTGTACCTCATGCCTATATTCCCTGCATCTACGGGGACTGGCACATGACAGCAACTCAGTAAACATTTGTTTAATTGCACTGACAAATGACCTCATATTTGCAAATTTTTAGAGATTGGAAAGATGGTGTGTCAATGACATACTGGATGCATTGAAAAGGATACCTTGGGAAGTAAACACTGAATTAGACTTGTTTTAACTTCCATGTAAGGATTTTATGTAGGTAAAATTCCGAAGAGATTGAAGAAAGAGAAACAGATAACTTGGGTTGGGGTGGGCAGGAGCAAACGTAAAGCAAAAGGCAAAGACATGGACATTCGACGTATGCAGTGTAAGTGTACCTTGGGTCAAAGCTCTTTTCTGTAGCCATTGATGCTGATAGTAAACACGTTTTTTAGAATGCTGGGAAGTTTACAAAATGTTTATTGACAAAATTATCTAAGGTACAATCTTCCAGTTATAAAATAAATAAGTCATGGGGATATAATATAAAGCACGGTGACTATAGGTAATAATACTGTACTGTATATTGAAATTTGCCAAGGGTAAGGTCTTAAATTTCTTATAAGAAAAAAATCATAACTATGTGGTAATGGATGTTATCTAGACTTATCTGAGGATAATTTCTCAATATATACAAATATCCAATCATTGTGTTGTACACCTGAAACCAATGTTATATGTCGGTTATATCTCAACTTACAAAATTAAAAATAATCATCTGATGCAAGAACTATGACTCCTCTTTGATAACAAAGAACTTGAGTCTCAGCAAATTGATCAAAGGTCACATGTCAAAGGTCACGTGATTAGTTAGAGGCTGAGCTAAAACTAGAACCTCGGTGTTTTGTTTTGTTCATTCTAACTCTGTGCTCTTTGCCCTATAGCATATACTGTCAATCAACAACTTTCAACAGGCAGTTGGCCTCAACTCACTCTTCTCCTTCATTATCCCTTTTTATTACTTTTTCTAGTTCCCTTCACTTCGCTTCCTGAAATCTCTGTACAGATTCTGTGAAGAAAGAGCATTGTAAACTATGCCAGGTGCTCTGCCTTGCCTTAAATCATTAAACCCTGAGTCTGCAGCAGGAAAGTGACTATTGGCAGCAAATTGGTCTTTTCAGATACACCTGTTCATACAGAGAACTGTTGCTCCCGGGAGAACAATCCTAAAATATTGACTGTTCTACTTTCAGTATTCTCCAAGGCACTGCCATTTAATGCACTTGGGAAAAAAAGTTCTATTTGCTAATAGTATTTCATGTTGGCTGCTTTGTACCTCCACACATTTCAAGTCAACAAAAGCATATTGAGAATCTAATACAGGTCATGTTCTGCTCTGAACACTGAAGGTTCTCCACGGTAATTGAAACATGATCTCTGCCATTGCTGTGGTCTTAAGAATAGTGAGTTATAATACAACGTAGGGAAGTTATGCATCTCTGAGTTATGCAAACTGAGCAGAATGGTACAACTGTTAGAGTTTCCTTAAGCCCTTTCAAAGCCAATAACCTGTCTGGCCACCAATGTTCCTTTCTACTGTCTACAAACCTTCACTACATCTCTTAGCTAATGCTTTGGTCCAAAGACCTTGTCTCTTACCTCTTAGAGAAAGTTCAAGAAGTCCCTCAGTCTTCAGAACATCGCTACTCCATCTACTGTGCCAGAAGAGACCTATCTGCATCGCCTTTCCCCTTTATCCTCTGTTCTTACATCTCAGAGAAAATGATATTTCTCCTCCCATCACTATCCCACGTCCCCTTGCTTCTTCCAGGCCTCATGACATCAAACGACCTTCATTTATCCCATTTATCCAACATTTTCCACCATCCCTGGTTCTATGCTCTTAGTGGACAAACAGATGCTAGTCTCTCTCATCCTCCTGACACCCGTTAGACACCTAATAGTCATCCTTGACTCTTCTCTCTACCTCCACAGCCAATCAGTCGCCATACTTATAGATTCAGACTCTTAAACCTCTTGCCACCCTCTGTCTCAACTCACTGCCACTACTTCAATTCAAGCCAGAATCCTTTCACACAAGGATCATTCCAGGAGCCTCCTGACTAGTCCTCTCTTGCTCCGTTCTTAGTTCTTTCCAATCCAGTGGCTACCATGCTTCCAGAGAGCTTTCTTCAATCTGAAACTAGTCATGCTACTATTCCACTTAACGTATTTTCACGGCTCTCTCTTACCTATTGAATAAAATTAGACTCCTTTGCATAATGCACAAAACTTCTCCAGACCTGCCTCCGACCTCCCTGGCCAGCCGTTTTGCCTCTCCCACTTGTACTTCTTAAACTTCTTTCTTCCTCATCTTCATTCTTTTATTCAGGTTTCTCCTCTAATTAAAACATTGCCCCTCCTACATTCTAGCTTTGACAAATCCTTTTTGTCCAACAATCCTTCAGAAAGACTTCTCAGGCTTCAGAGGGTGCCTCCCATATGCTCAGACACATTCGGACAGGGTGGTCAGTGATGGCAAATGTTCAGGGAAACCAGAAAAGGAAAGTAATTTTGCCTGTCAAAATACTGTTTGTTTTAGGTACTTTATCTCTAAACAGATTCAGTCTATGTGTTATTCGGGGCCCTGCTTCGCTAAACATCTACCACTAAATTATTACAACCTCCACTCATTTTCCTTTTTGATATGAAAGTCCTTTTTGTATGAAACCTAATTTTCATGTAAGAGGAGTTGCTCTGAAAATTCCAGTTGCAAAGCACAGCAGATGTAGACAGCTCTGGGAAAATAACAGTTAGAGGCAGTTAATCACGAGTCCCTGCTTTTCAGTAGGCAAAGCCAGATGCTATCAACATAGGTCAGTGACAGGTAAACTGCAAATGAAGTAAATGATCACCTAGGCCACATCAGGTATCAAAGCCTTCATGGAGGCTGAGGTCCTTTATTCTTCAGTGGGAAACAGGCACCTGTTTTCTATCAGGAGTGAACAAAGACATATCAGCCCTCTGGATCACAAAAAAAATTATGCATTCATATATACTTCGTTCACTGGTAGCCCCCGTCCTAAGGGCAGAATCTGATTATCTGATTGGTACAGAGATGAGCCAACGATGGTGTACTGCACAGCTTGTGACCTTGAGAATCCATTTGCCTGGGTTTAAACTCTGGCTCAGTCACATGCTGGCTATGCGGCCTTAACCTCTCAGTGCTTCCATCTGCTCATCCATAGAAGAGGAATAATAGTCATAAGAATTACCTGGAGTCACCGTTAAAACTAAATAACATATGCAGAATTCCTGGCACATGTTAGATGTCCAATAAGTGGTATTAATAGTTCTCTCATTAATAAATGACAAAAATCTAACAATCTATCAACAGGAAAATGCTCGCATTTTTACAAGTTTTGCTCACATTTCACCCCTCTCCCAAGTTTCCCTCTAATTATCATCCTTTTGACAGCACAGTAGAGCTATCATTTGGGACCTTGGCTAAAAAGGGGTGTGGACTGATGCAGTCAATTTTACCACTGAGATCTTTTTTAATCCCAATGTTTTTTCCCACTAATTTTGATTTCCAGAGGGAGATCTCAAGTGACACTCATATACTTCAGGAAAAGACTTGTTTAGCTCCCTCAGTGTTCCCATTTGAAGGTGTCTCGTCAGGAGTGCACAGGTGTTCACGCCATCACACTGGGTGCGTAGGTCATGAGGGATCCTTCAGACATTAAGGGTCCTCAACCTGTGAATGAAGGAAAATGGCCAGCACTCACCAGATGTAGAAGTCAGCAGATTTCACCTTGGCGCGTACTTTCAAAACTTCATTGTGGCCCTTGGTACCTAAAGGCACATTTGAAGTTCATCAAAACTGAGTAAGATTTTCCTAACTAACAGGAAAAAACTCTTCTGATATTTATTTTGATAGGGTCATTTCAAAAAAAAAAAAGGGAAGAAAAAGGAGGAATAGGAAGATTTCAGTTTTTTAATATTTTATAAAATTTCATTTTTAACATATTTACATATCAATGGGAAAAAATCTGTTACTAATGAAAATATATGGACAAATTCTGTCTGAATTATGGATGGAGAGATACATCCACATATACAGATACACACAAATAATAGAATTTGGAATGGGATGAAAACAGGAAACATTTTCTAGTTTCTTTTTGCAAACCTTTGAATGGCTTTTGAACATATATAATCCATTCTGTTAGATCATGTTTTGTTATCTCTTGTTTTTTTTTCTTCCTCTAGTCTATTTCATCAACAGTCTATGAGTTCATGAGTTAAAAGAAAATTATCAAGAGGATGAACAATTTCTTATGTAGGAACCAAGGCCTGGGTTCAGTACTCCACATATACAGCCTCAATTAACTCTAATGTAAGGGAAAAGTATTATCCCCATTTTAGTACAAATAAAATAAGACAGCTAAGAATAGGCACTTTTCACTTCACAGAGCTGCCTCATTGTATAACATTCTTATCTATAAAAATTGCGATGTCAACTCTTTTTTTTTTCTCTTAGCACTATTTGCCATTCCCTTAATGGGTGTGAGTGTTTTTCTCTGAGACTTCCCTAGTTGTCCAGTTTATTCAGAACTTTAATGCCTCTCTCTGTCTGTCTGTTGAATGCATGACTGTGCACTCACACATGCTCTCATGCTTGAGTATAGACCTAGAGTCCTCATTCATTCAACAATCATAAAGTGAGCACCTACTATGCTCCAGGCTCTACTCCAGGCATGAGAGAGAAAAGAAGCCACATGAAGCTTGCACTTTGCAGGGTTAACAGACATTAAAGAAATATATCAAACAAAAAATCATTTTATCACTGTTGTAACAAATGCTAGTCATAGAATATGTGGTGATGACATATCCTAACATGGAGATCTAAACCTAAAATTAAAAAAAAGAGAACTTAAATATCATCTTTATTAAAAACATAACACACTGATTCCTCTGTGGGCAGATCCACTTGCTTCCTGATGGTGTGAACTAGTTCCCCTTCCCCTCACTTTCTGACTGTCTGAAGCTATAGGACCTTCTTGCTCCAAGACACCTGGTGCTCTATACCAGATCGAAGTTTACATCAAACTTGATGCTTTTGAGGTTTCGACAGGTGCCTGGGTTCTGATTGTCGTGGTGCATCCTCCTATGCTAGCTTTTGAACATTTGTATATTGTGGCCTTTATTTCTAACCTATAGGATATGTGGTAAAGTATCCCTTTGTTGCTATAGGATTCCCAACTATATTTTAAGGTTTTAAAAATGCTTATCATTGTGACAGAAGCAGAGGCAACAGAAAATAACACCTCTGCCCTTGCAGAACTCACGTTCTTATGAGGGAGACGAGATCCACGCACACAAAACACCACATGAGAGTATACTGTTAAAAAAGGAAATGGATGCAGAGTTGAGTGTCTAGGGAAGACTTCTTTGAGAAGATGAAGTTTCAAAGGTGACTTGAAGGAAAAATAAACTTGGATAAGTGATTAGAAGACAGGAGGCAATCCAAGGTGAAAATAATAGAGGATTGCCAGGGGAGAGGACAGCAAAGAGATCTGATTATCTAGATTGCAAGTCTGCCAAAAGTAAGGGAAGATGGAGACTCCAGTGATAAGGTAAGCTATTGAGAATTGTTTTTAACAAATAATGCAAAGCTCTTCTTTTCATAGTAAGTGAAGAGTTCTTGAATCCCTTCTAATCATTTTTATGATAGAAAAACCATTTTTGAAAACCTATGAAGATTTGAAGGGAAAAAAATAGACAGGGAGACAGATGAGGACGTTATTGACTCGATTTAGCTGTGATGATGTTGATACACGTGTGTACCCAATGGGACTGGAAGGAATGAATCCAAGAGGATTCATTATATGCTAGCT
>NW_011888786.1:6129052-6131905 GCF_000151845.1 Pteropus vampyrus
TAATGAAAATATATGGACAAATTCTGTCTGAATTATGGATGGAGAGATACATCCACATATACAGATACACACAAATAATAGAATTTGGAATGGGATGAAAACAGGAAACATTTTCTAGTTTCTTTTTGCAAACCTTTGAATGGCTTTTGAACATATATAATCCATTCTGTTAGATCATGTTTTGTTATCTCTTGTTTTTTTTTCTTCCTCTAGTCTATTTCATCAACAGTCTATGAGTTCATGAGTTAAAAGAAAATTATCAAGAGGATGAACAATTTCTTATGTAGGAACCAAGGCCTGGGTTCAGTACTCCACATATACAGCCTCAATTAACTCTAATGTAAGGGAAAAGTATTATCCCCATTTTAGTACAAATAAAATAAGACAGCTAAGAATAGGCACTTTTCACTTCACAGAGCTGCCTCATTGTATAACATTCTTATCTATAAAAATTGCGATGTCAACTCTTTTTTTTTTCTCTTAGCACTATTTGCCATTCCCTTAATGGGTGTGAGTGTTTTTCTCTGAGACTTCCCTAGTTGTCCAGTTTATTCAGAACTTTAATGCCTCTCTCTGTCTGTCTGTTGAATGCATGACTGTGCACTCACACATGCTCTCATGCTTGAGTATAGACCTAGAGTCCTCATTCATTCAACAATCATAAAGTGAGCACCTACTATGCTCCAGGCTCTACTCCAGGCATGAGAGAGAAAAGAAGCCACATGAAGCTTGCACTTTGCAGGGTTAACAGACATTAAAGAAATATATCAAACAAAAAATCATTTTATCACTGTTGTAACAAATGCTAGTCATAGAATATGTGGTGATGACATATCCTAACATGGAGATCTAAACCTAAAATTAAAAAAAAGAGAACTTAAATATCATCTTTATTAAAAACATAACACACTGATTCCTCTGTGGGCAGATCCACTTGCTTCCTGATGGTGTGAACTAGTTCCCCTTCCCCTCACTTTCTGACTGTCTGAAGCTATAGGACCTTCTTGCTCCAAGACACCTGGTGCTCTATACCAGATCGAAGTTTACATCAAACTTGATGCTTTTGAGGTTTCGACAGGTGCCTGGGTTCTGATTGTCGTGGTGCATCCTCCTATGCTAGCTTTTGAACATTTGTATATTGTGGCCTTTATTTCTAACCTATAGGATATGTGGTAAAGTATCCCTTTGTTGCTATAGGATTCCCAACTATATTTTAAGGTTTTAAAAATGCTTATCATTGTGACAGAAGCAGAGGCAACAGAAAATAACACCTCTGCCCTTGCAGAACTCACGTTCTTATGAGGGAGACGAGATCCACGCACACAAAACACCACATGAGAGTATACTGTTAAAAAAGGAAATGGATGCAGAGTTGAGTGTCTAGGGAAGACTTCTTTGAGAAGATGAAGTTTCAAAGGTGACTTGAAGGAAAAATAAACTTGGATAAGTGATTAGAAGACAGGAGGCAATCCAAGGTGAAAATAATAGAGGATTGCCAGGGGAGAGGACAGCAAAGAGATCTGATTATCTAGATTGCAAGTCTGCCAAAAGTAAGGGAAGATGGAGACTCCAGTGATAAGGTAAGCTATTGAGAATTGTTTTTAACAAATAATGCAAAGCTCTTCTTTTCATAGTAAGTGAAGGGTTCTTGAATCCCTTCTAATCATTTTTATGATAGAAAAACCATTTTTGAAAACCTATGAAGATTTGAAGGGAAAAAAATAGACAGGGAGACAGATGAGGACGTTATTGACTCGATTTAGCTGTGATGATGTTGATACACGTGTGTACCCAATGGGACTGGAAGGAATGAATCCAAGAGGATTCATTATATGCTAGCTTTTGAACATTTGTATATTTGCATATTATATAAGCCTGTGCTACAATCTGAACAGAAGGGATGAGGGGAATGATGGAAGGGAATACAGGGAAGGGAATGTGGGAGGCGAGGGAGTAAAATACAGTACTGCAAAATAAATAAAATAAAATAAAATACAGTACCCAATAGCAGAGGAGTCTAAGTTAAGTTGGGATCTGTTGAATTTTATTTGGTGGTGGAGCTATTGCATAAAAATGTCTTGTGATCATTTAAAACCATGGTCCTGGTACTTGGGTAAGAAGTCTAGCCTGGGAATTGAATTCTCCTTGGAGCAGAATTGATTGTGCTACTATGAAAACAGATGAGCTTTATGGACGAAGAGGATGCAGGGACAAACCCAAACTCTCAGAAGCCAAAAAAGTCAGCAATAACTAAATATCTCTTAGAAATAAGAAAATAGAATAATTACACTTCAGATGATAAGAATGTCTATACCGTTGACATCAGACATTTATAATGTTTACAAAATTTCTTGAGAAAATGTAAATGTGAAGATGAGGGGAAAAAACTCTTCGTTAAGTCATTCACATTCTAATGTTGTGGTTTCTAGAGAGATTGACACTGTTGGCTTGGAAGTGGACACATTCCATAATTACCTGACGAGTTCTCATGATTCCTGGGAAAATGGCAAATGCCCTACTAAGACAGTAAGAAGATGGCAGCTGATTTATTTCCAATAGCTCCATAAATCATAAGAAAAGTTGAAGGAGTCAATTAAGAACTGAAATGGTCCCCAGACAACTTAATAAAGGTAGATTTTTTTTTTTTTTGCAGATTTTTGTCATTGTTCATCCAAGGCCCCCAAGGTTAAATGCTTTAGTGATAGATAATTAAATGAGCTTTTATTTATCAGACTTGCAAAAGAGTTGTGATCTTATCATTGAGTATGTCTCACATATACCAACATATTTGCCAGTGAACTCACATGACACCTCTTCCCAATCACAAAAAAAGCCCAAAGCAGTAATTAAATT
>NW_011888786.1:6131955-6137675 GCF_000151845.1 Pteropus vampyrus
TGAGAAAATGTAAATGTGAAGATGAGGGGAAAAAACTCTTCGTTAAGTCATTCACATTCTAATGTTGTGGTTTCTAGAGAGATTGACACTGTTGGCTTGGAAGTGGACACATTCCATAATTACCTGACGAGTTCTCATGATTCCTGGGAAAATGGCAAATGCCCTACTAAGACAGTAAGAAGATGGCAGCTGATTTATTTCCAATAGCTCCATAAATCATAAGAAAAGTTGAAGGAGTCAATTAAGAACTGAAATGGTCCCCAGACAACTTAATAAAGGTAGATTTTTTTTTTTTTTGCAGATTTTTGTCATTGTTCATCCAAGGCCCCCAAGGTTAAATGCTTTAGTGATAGATAATTAAATGAGCTTTTATTTATCAGACTTGCAAAAGAGTTGTGATCTTATCATTGAGTATGTCTCACATATACCAACATATTTGCCAGTGAACTCACATGACACCTCTTCCCAATCACAAAAAAAGCCCAAAGCAGTAATTAAATTCCAAATTGCAATTTCTTTTTGAAAATACCAGACAGTGAAAGTATAATTGGAAAGATATAATACATGTGATAACTTCTCAATGTAGACACTAGTTCTGTCTGACATTAAAAACTTTTTAAAAATCAAAAGATGTCCCAAGTGTTAATACTCGGTCTTGGTTTGGCTGCACTGAGTGAAGCTTATTTCAACACAAACTAGGCCAGATTATCAGGAGGTTATTCCCAATTGGAATATTAGCCATAGTGTTGCTAGTTCCTTATCTTTAAATTTCTCTCTCACTAGGCAGGAACAAATAATAGCTTAGTC
Organism: Pteropus vampyrus; assembly: GCF_000151845.1. NCBI lineage: Eukaryota > Metazoa > Chordata > Mammalia > Chiroptera > Pteropodidae > Pteropus > Pteropus vampyrus. The sequence goes on from NW_011888786.1 coordinate 6,132,763, forward strand.
TTTTGAATTCTCACCAGCCTCTTGCTCTGACAAGCTCTTACCTAGTTCCAATTATTCATTGATTCATTCAACAAATATCTAATGATAAGTGCTGGTGGATAGATAAGAACTAGATGGAAAAGGTTATTCTTGATCTTATGAAGCTTTACATCTGTGAGACAGACTCTGTGTGTGTGTGAGAGAGAGAGAGAGAGAGACAGAGAGAGACAGAGAGAAAGAGAAAAAGAGAGAGAGTGTTTATAGAGGGCAGGGGTGAGGAGGGATTGGGAAGATAAACTAATAAATGATAGGCGACAATTTCAGATATTGGTAAATGCTATGCAGAAGAAAAAAAGAATGAATTGACAGAGGGTGCAAGGTGACTTCTGAGCTAAGATAACCATGTCATGTCTTGTAGGTCTTAGTCAGATGTAAGGGTGAACATTAGGTGTAATGGCAAGCCCCTGAAGGACTTTAGGCAGTAGAATGAAATGGTTTCATTTAGTTTTAAAAGATCATATCTATTGCTGTGTGGAGAATACACTGTCGGGTGGCAGCGATGGGAGTAGGGAGACTGGTGAAAATGGTTGTTGAAGAGGACCAGAGGAGAATGAATGGCAGCTTGAATCTGGGGCATAACAACAGGGCTACAGAAGACTTGGCAGGTTTAAAATACAGCTTAGAGGAAGGGTCTGGCTGGACCAGATGATGAGCTGAATGTGGGAGTGCAAAGGAAAGGCCAGTTCATGGATGATGCCTGGAGTTTTGGCTTCACCAGCTGGGAATACCTAGGGGAGACAGGTTGTTTGGGGGAAGTTAGAGCAGAAAATCAAGAGATCCTCCCTCCCCAGCTCTCCCTTCCATGCCAGGGGTAGCTTCCTTAATGCCTTACACACACCTTTGTTGTTGGGTGTACCATGTTTCTTGCAACTTGTATGTTTAATGGATTTTGAGTCCTTGAAAAGGATCTCTTTTTATTTGTATCCCAGATACTACGAAAGTGTCTGACGCATAGTAGGTCCTCCGAATAAATATATTTACTCAATAATGTGTACACTGAAGTAAAATGTTTCAAGTCCAATCACTTATCTTTTTGGAAAAATAGTGTTTTGCATAACTGAGTACAGTATATCTTTCTTCCTTGATTTATGAACTGTTTTATGCATACTGGAAAATACATGCCATATAAAATTAAAAGAGCCATGATTGCAATTTAGATGTGCCACAATTAAAAGAAATCTCTTTTTATACGTAAAATAGATTACATTTTCTGTAGAGAACAAACCAAATAAGTTGTTTATGAACAGGAGATCTTTGGAGTCCCTGATAGGGCTTAGATCAGTCCCACTGAATTTCGTAGGGTTTCAAAACACATTTATTTAAGAAATGGAATTGAATGTAACAGCGTATTTTACCTCAATGCTTTCACTGGTCTATAAAAATTATATATGAGCAGAGTACTTTGGAATAAACTATTTAAGTCTGGGAGGATTTAAAATTAATATCTAGGGAGAGAGAGCCATTGATATTTAAAGGTTACCTAGTACCAAATCAAACAGTCACTTTTCACGACACTTGACTACCAGAGACTGTACTTTCTGGGACTGTACAGCATGTAGCATTTCAGTACAGTGTTCACTCCAGATAACTTACTGCTTTTGTTGTTGCTTCACTACATCTCGTACTTACAGGAAAATGAAATGTTTGAACCACAAAACCCCAGACAATTCAGTCCACAGGTATAAAAAGCAATGTGATCCCGAAGTATAACATTATGTTAATTTTTGATTAATGGGAAGAGAAATTTTGATGCAGCCTTGAGTGTTTATTTTTTTTCCTTTCCTAAGCCAGAGTGTTCTATAAAATCCCCACCTACACAACCATTACCAAAAAGCACAGAGAAATAATTCTCTGATTGCAGTAAGGAAAACATGGGGGGAAATGCTGGTCTTCCTTCAGTGCCAGAATTGCAGTAGCAAATATAAAAGAAACTATAGAAACACAAGCGCTAAGATGGGGAAATAAAGCTGACGAGAACTCTGTGGTTTATTGCTGGAAACTCAAGCCAATGCAGGCTGTGAATTCTGTTTCCTGTCTATTGAGACCTGATCAATCCATCACGGAGCAGGGTGGGTCACAGACAATGATGATAATAAAAAGAACAAAAAAACAGTAATAAACAATAGCACTATTCGTTAGGTCTTTTAGTAACCATGACCTCGGTGACACACATATCTCCACGAGCTTTATATTTATCATCGCTAATTCCCACATTCATCCCATAAGGTAGGTTGAGTATCTCCACTTTTAACTAAAGAAAGTGCAATTCAAAAATGGTTGAAAAACTTATTCGAAACTGTATTTCTAGTAAGAAGCAAGCCGGAATCCAAATCCAAGTACATCTGGATCCAAGTACCTCACCCTGAACTAGTGAATGATGCAGAAACAGGTGACATCCAAGGGCCCAGTCAGGAGTCAGAATAAAAACAACTCCCTTAGCCATAGCCATTAAATATTTTACCAGTTCTTGGGAAGAAAAAATTGATTTAACCCAAGAAGTATAGCATACTGAGAAGAAGCATTTGACAGAGTACTCATCGTGTTTCGTTAATTTATTTAATATATATAGTTTCTAATTCTTGCTATCTTTATAATGTGCCAAGTATACCACCATTGGGGTATTATTGAGAAATGTACTTGAAGTGAACTAACCCATCTGATCAGGATTCTCATTCACAGAGGGGCAAACCAGGTAAGCAGAACCCCGTAAGAAGGTGATACCAGAATAGGGTCTATTGCTACCTGAGTGCACCAGGCCTCAGAGGAGGCAAAAGTATCCTCCCTCCTTCAGCCCCTCCTCCCCAAAATTCTTAAATATCTGCAGCACTTAGTATTTACGTATATATGTTTGCATTAAAATAGTTTCTGTTGGACTGTATTCTATTAGTATGTTTCTGGTCCCTTTTTCAAGTGCTCTGTGATTGTGAGATGTGTGAGCATCATGAAATTCAGCATTTATTGTAGTTCAACCACTACATATTTATGGCCCTTTTAGATCTTACGATTTTTGATCATAAATTACCAGTTCTGCGCTCAGTAAATTTCTGGGTACCCTGGCATTTATGAGAAGTTTTTCTTAGAGTTACAATCATATTAGCGAGTAAAAGCTAATTTTAAGCATAAGAGAAAGGATGAAGAAAAACTAAGTTCTCTGGTAATAAGAGAATGAAATACAGGAGTTTAAAAAGGGAAGAAAGGAACTGCAATTATCAGGGAAGAAAGGCTCTGCAAATGCAGTCAGGATCAACTTGGCTGTGAAGAACGAGCAGGGACTGGTGGTGTTACAAGGGTACCAACACTTACTGAGCAGCTACTGGTACAGAACAGAAAGGATGCATCCACTCGGCTCCAGCAGAGCCAAACACCAACCACTGAGAACTGCAGTAGAGGAAGACTGGCTATTTTACTGATGAATGGTGCTACCCAGGAGAATGAGAAGCTCGTGCTCACAAGCTGAACTCCTTGATGGCATGTAGGTTACAGATTCTATAGGGAGAAATCACAAGACACCGTGGGTTAGGGGTTCGGGGTCGTACTGGGAGCTGATTGGTCAGAGGTGAGGTGAGGGTCATGAATCATTTCTTCGGGTCTTGAGGACAGCTCTGAGGTCTTTTGCAGTGTCCCTCTGTCCCATCTCATGGGAAAGTAGCCCATGGGTCATTCTACCTTAGGACTCAGGAACTGAAACAGAACTTAGGTCAAGATGATATCTTTAGCCCGCCAGAGGTCCGGACCATGTGATCATTAGGTCTTGGCCACTCTCTTCTGCTGCCTCACTTTGTCTGTAAGAGATTTCAACAGGAGGTTTTGAGGGAAAGGTTTGGCTCTGCACCCCTGTTGAGTAGCCTCTTCCGAAACACCTGTTAACTTTTCCATTTGGGGTGCAGAAGTCTAGTGCACCTCAAATTACTTGATTCTGACAGCTAAGAATCTCGTCTGCAGGAAGAGAACCTCCTGAGCAAAGCTCTGGTCCCTTCCTTCTCTGCCTACAGCTTGGGTAGCTCTGGCCTCAGTCCATTTCTCTGGAAGGACTTTGCTGAAATAAGCAACAAGAACACACACCAACTTCTGAATGTTTTCATTTTCCCTAAAGCTGCAGGCTTAGTCAGCACATGGTCAGTTTTCAGAGGTATCACAAGTAAAAGTTATATTAACTCTTTTGCCACAGCCTACAAAGGTCACCAGCTTTGCAGCCTGTGTATCTGTTTCCTTGTCATTCACCATGTAACTGCCATGCCAATGTCACATTTTTAGGTTAAGTCCAGGAACCCAATTCGAAGAGTAAAATTTTGAATGAGGAATATGTTGCATTGTGTGTGGCGGGCAGGGGCGGGAGGAGTGGGGGGGGGGGCAGGCAGAAGTATTGCAGAAATCAATTAAACCAAGCTTCTTACCTCGAATCTGTTATTAACTATTGTGCATAATCTAAAGTGCTTTATGCAAATCATCCTTAAGAATAATGGAAAATACAATTAAGCAGGTTTTTTTTCAAGATCTTCCAACATTTTTATCATATTATCAAAAGCCCTTCCATACATTTCATATACTTTCCCAAAATTGTCATGAATCACAAACCCCATTTCTTGCTAACAATTCACAACAGCCCTGGAAGATGAGGCTATGAAACGTCTCCGCCCCGGGCGCCACCCTGGCCCCTGGTGTTCGCCACTCCAGTTCTGGCTCTTCTGCAATGTCCTTCAAGCCCTCTAGTTAACCTGTACTAGAAGACCTGTATTTAAAGACAAATTAGTTAAAACTATTCACTCAGGTCTCAGCAGTGACCTTGGGTCTTTATGAATAAGTGTGTGGTCCTCTGATATTCTAGTAAAAATAATATGAGTGAGGGAGAGGGAGAGGGAGAGGGAGAGGGAGAG
>NW_011888786.1:6138360-6140511 GCF_000151845.1 Pteropus vampyrus
GCGAGCACTGCAGACAGCAAACCACAAATGCCAGCTTACAAATGAGCTTCCTGTCCAGGGACTGTCCCACCACCAAACATGTGCCGTCACTTCTGAAGAAACACAAAGCAGTGGTCCTGACACTTATGAGCCTGTGGGTTCTGGAGGAAGCAGAGGGAAACTATGGTGAACAATCAGCGAAGGCCTCTGATCCCCAAGCCAATTCCCAGGTGAAGATGACAGCTCAGGAACTCTGCTCCAACCTGTACTTGCTCTTCCATCGACTGGACATTCTTATTGACAAGCACCTTCGTGAAAACTAAATTAGACATAGCTAGTTTCTCATCTTCATAGAAGTAGGGAATACAGTTTAAGAGAGAGAGAAAAAAACATTTGGAATATATTAAGGTATTCGAGGAAGAAAGTTGAAGTCCTGGGTAGGACTAATAGAGTCACTTATCAGGGCATACAGGAAATAGAAACTTAGACCATTTTAGACTTGATGAGAGGGTAACACGAGAGGGAATCATGTCCTTTCATTGTAAAGAGTTAGGGGTTCAAAGTCAAATACACCTCATTTCACATTTCCCGTTATTTCGAGTCAGGCTCTCCTTCTCTCCCTCCACGTAGGCCATACCAGCCTCATCGACATTTCTGTACTGTCCCAGACATGTCACTTACCTTTGCAATGGACTTCACATGACTCACCCCTCACGTTTTCAGGTGTTAACACAAATGTCATCTTCTTATGAGGCGTCTTTAAACCACACTCATCTCAAAAAACTCCCTAAGTTTTTCCTTATTTTTCTCTTTATCACCTCTGGTCATCTAAACAATATTTTACATTTTCCTTACTTATAAAGAGATTATCCATCTTATTACCCATTGTAGCTTCAGAGCCCAGAGGAGTATCTGACCAGAACAGACTCTAAGTATTTGTTGACAGAATGAATGAATGAATGAATGAATGACAACCCGGCTGCTTACAGAAACTATTGCAGGATTTGACCTATTCTTTCTCCCTTCAGACAATATAGTTTGACTTTCTCATGTTCATCAGAGCAAAAGTAAATATCCTGATCATCTACTATTAAAACAAAAGAAAGTGTTACTTTCAGGAGAACCTCAGAATTATACTAGATATACCAAATGAAGGTGAGGGTCTGTCAGTTTGGGTCTGTGATAGATTCCACAAACTAGCAACGATGAGGTCTTTAAGTCAACTTAAATGCCAGAGGCTACCTGGCACTGCTGGCTGCACCTGCAGCACTGGCTGACATCACAGGTGAGCATCAGAGGAGAGAACTGGAATCACCATGTTGCTGGTCTGCAACACTGCTGTGCAGCAGAGTCACCTGTGCAGCTTCTGCATCTGAAACCTACCTGTCAGGATTCTGACTTCTTTGAAAAAACATTTAGGGACAATTTTGATAACCAGACAGGTGTGAGACCCAGTGGTTTAGGGATACAATATATCCTATTCTTTACATTGCCTGCAATTCCTCCCAATATCTGTCTAGCTTAAGGATCAGCGGAATTTACGTGTGTGTGGGTGAGCGCTCACATGTGGGTGTGCCAGGCACACGAAGCGCAGCCTGTACCCTCTGCAGGGAAACTGCCAAAATGTCAGACTTTTCAAAATTTTACTTTGAGTGGGCCCGGTGCCCAGGAAATGGGTTAAACCATTCGTAACATCCTTTTCACGTGAAAGGTTAGTCTCATTTCCAAACAATAAGGTCACACGATAAATTTTGAAATAAAACTGGTTTATAGTTTGGGACTTGCCTATACTAGAGATTTAAAATTTTAAACACAAAGCTCATCACAATTATGCCGGCAAAGATGTGGCCTGACAGGTATACTAGGCAATTTATGAAGTGTTTACGCTGGTTTTATTGAAATATGGGCAGCAGGTAACAGCTTGTGTTTCCCAGGGCACAGTAAGAGCTCTAGCAATAGTAGCTATATTTTAAGGATGACAAAGGCCCAAAACTGTAGTTGATGTCAGACATGGCGAATCTAAGACACCATGGTGGTGGTTTTAGAAACTGCACTTGATAAAGATTTCAAATTGTTGCCCCTTTTAGTTACTTAGATACAAGTAGGTATTTTTCTTCTATGCAAAAGACCTCAGGATCTGTACTTCTCATCTACGTTTCTGAAGGAGCTCCA
>NW_011888786.1:6141511-6166027 GCF_000151845.1 Pteropus vampyrus
TATAAAATATTTAGGTTTCCCTGGTTGTGAATTGCTAATTCACATCTCTTGATTATTTTCTACTATTTTACTTGCAGATCAACAGATATTTCATTATGTTCAAGATCAGGGGTCCTCACCCCACGAGCTGCACACCGGTACCTGTCTGTAGCCGGAACTGGGCCACACAGCAGGAGGTGAGCGGCGGGCAAGCAAACAAAGTTTCATCTGTATTTGCAGCTGTTCCCCAGAGCTAGCATCACGGCCTCAGCCCCACGTTAGGTCATCAGGCGTTAGATTCTTATAGGTGCACAAGGCCCTGGTGCCAAAAAGGTCGGAGACCTCTGTAATAATCCCTTGGTTTTTAATGCTGCAAATGTGGTTCCCAGTTTGTCAGTTTGTTACTTTGTGTCCCTCACTGATCACAATCCTTAATTTTGATGTAGTCACAATCCAATCCACTTTTTTTGAGATCTATTGTTTTTATTACATTTATACATTTCTTGGAAAAATGTCCATAATATTTGTTCAAGGGAAAAAAAAAACTAGTTATAAAAGAGCATGTATAATGTGATTTCATTTATGTAAAATTTTTCTCAAGATCTATAACAAGTATACCCTCTTCATTGGCTTGGGTATAAAATAAAGCCATATTTTTTTTAATGCTCAAATTATAATAACGCCAATCCTATTCTGCTCAGTTTAGCAGAAAATATGGTCTCCGGCCCCAAGATTCCTCAGTGACATTCCTCAATGTCAGTTGTGACCTTCACACAGAACCAATTCTTGGCGTTGCTGGTTTTTTCCTGCTGTTTTTCTATTCTCCGTTTCACTCAGCTTTATCTTTATTATTTTCGTCCTTCTGCTAGCTTTGCCCAAACCACTTTTGACTTTTATGGTGTGTGTTAGGGTTTTGTCTAAAAAATCATGTTTTTAAAATTTAGCTTTATAATTGCATAGACTTTAAAATACCAATTTTAATTTTACCGATATAAAAAGCCAAAATTTTCAACAATGTCTTTTAAAAAGTTCTTTCTTTTCCTATGATTTTTGGTGCAACTTGTATCATTTAATAACTACATTCTGAATTCTCCATTTTATTCCACTGGCCCTTTCCAATTCATTTATTCTATTATCTATTAATTCATTTTACAAATATTTATTAAGCCCCAACTATAACACAGTCATTTTTGTGTTGGAGAAAGAGAAAAAATTCCTTAAGTACCACAGAGCATCTCTTAAGATACTGTAGAGCCTTAAAGTTCATTATAAGAATTTCAGCTTTTCTAAAATATCAATAATTAATAGCTGACACATATATTGTATTACTATTTACCAGGTACTCTTCTAAGGACTTTGCACATATTAATTTCTCTGATCCTCTCAATAATGCTTTGAGATACTACTACTATTCCCACTTTACAAATGAAGAAACCATGACAGAGATAGCTTATGTTAACGTGCCCAAGATCATACAGCTGGTAAGTCATAAAGCTGGCATTCAAATCCAATCAGTCTGATTCTGGAGCCTGTGCTCATACACGCGGCCCCATATTGCTTCTGAATGGGACAGGAAACCATCGTAAAACTATCAGAACTGTCCCAGATGTTAGGTTGACTTAAGCAGCTGTGTTGGAATTAGGCTGTAGTTGAGGCAAGAGTAGAACAAAGAGACCTATTAGGGACTATTTCAATAGTCTAAACAAGAGATGATGGTGATTTGGACTAATTTATAGCAATGGAGGAAGGAGGAGCCAAATTCTGGATCTGTTGACAACTGGGCAGTGGAGTATTAAAGAGAGAGAAGGACCATTGATGATTTCAAAGTTTAATCTTGAATGACTTGAACAATGGGGTTGCCACGTACCTAATGGGGAAGACTACTTCAAAAACAAATTAAGGGGGGAAAACTCCCTCATTCTTTTAGATGTCATTTTTTTTTCTTTCTCTTTTTAAATACATATTTTTAAAAATTTTTCAATTACAGTTGACATACAATATTATATTAGTTTCAGGTGTATAACACAGTGATAAGACATTTATATAACTTGTGAAGTGATCACGCTAATAAATCTAGTACTCATTTTAGATGTCTCTTTAAAAAGAGACCTAAAAGATCCCTTTTGGATGTTATCAGACATGCAAATGAGATTTGACTAGGCAGTTGTATATGTCAGTCTGGAGGTCAGAGGCAATATCGGTTCAGGAAAAATAAATTTGAGCAACATTACCATATAAACGTAAAAGGCTGGAATAAATCACCAAGGAAAAGAGAATACAGGAAAAATGGGGTCCATGGACTGATCTAGATATACTCCAACATTACGCCAGACATGCAGAGGAAATGATCAAAGAAGATACACTCCAGAAATTCAGAGGAAATAAACAAAGAAGATTAAAAGCAGCAGCCAGTGAAGACAGAGTAAAACTAAGAGGCTACAATTTTATAGAAGCCAAGTGAAGAGAGATTTGGAGGAGGAAGTAATTTACTTTATTAAATACCAGTGATAGGTCAAGTTAGAAAAGACTCGAGGATCGACTATTGGATTGGAACATGGAAGCCATTTATCATCATGAAAAGAATGGTGAAAGATTGTGGGTTCAAGGGACAAAGAAAGGAGAGCACTAAAGACAGCAAGAACACACAACTCTTTCAAGGAGTTTTGCTCTAAAGTGTGACAACAAAAGTGTGAAAACTAAAGGTAGATGTGAAATCAGCAAATAGAGGATTATTCTTAAGATGTGAGAACTTGTAGAATGCTTGGCTGCTGTTGGAAAATATTCCAGAATGAATAAAACATGGAGAATTGTAATCTGTTTGAATAGGTGAGAGAGATTAGAATTTTGGTTCTGACGTGGCAAGAAGCACAAAAATTCCATTCATTACAACAGGAGAGAAGGCAACAGACATAAGCACAAGTAATGTTTAGTACTAATATTTGTTTTTGTAAACTCATAGCATATTCACCAACACTGCTATATGATCTTATTAGTCATCATAATTTGACTATTGCTTTTCTTGTAGTTTTGTTGGTTTATGTAAATATTCATAGATCTACAAAGAAGGACAGTTTTGTGTCTTATCTTCTTTTCCAATTAATACGCTTCTGTCATAGTCATTACTAACAGCCCCCAGTATCTCTGCAGCTTCTCCTTCCTGGGTCCATATGAAAATTTCACCTCCTACATCCCCTGTTTTCAAGTCGGGCCTTGTGACTATTTCAGGTCAAACGAGTTTTAAGCCAAGTGACATGTACCACTTTGGAACCAGAGCATTTAATTGTGTATGCCAGATCTCCCAAATTGTCATTTTCCCTTAGATACAATGATTGGCAAATGCTTAAGATGGTAGCTATTCCATCAGCCTGCGTATCTTGAGTGACAATGAGCCCCACCCCTCTGCCATACCCTAAAAAACAGTTAGCATGAGCAAGAGGTAAACTCTTGAGTTTGAGCAACTAAAATGTTGCATTTTTATGAACTGCAGCATAAATCTAGCCCATCCTGATTGATATGCCTCTTATTTATTTTTCCTGTCTGGTTGCATTGGTTAGGACTTCTAATACCATGATTAAAAGTAATGATGGAAACAGGGATCCTTGTATTACTAAATGGCATTAAATAATGTTTGTAGTAGGATTTTATTAAGTTAAGTAATTTCCCATTTATTTCTAGTTGTGCGTGTGTGTATAATCACAAACAGGAATTGAGTGTTGTAAAATGCGTTTTCTGCTTCTATTCAGATAACATAATTTTTCTCCTTTAATCCACTGGTATAGTGAATCTCTGCTATTAAACATTTGAATTCCTGGAATAGACCCTACTTAATCATGATATGCTACATTGTTGGATTTGATTAATGTCTGATTTGCATTTTAGCATTTACATTTTAAATGCAAAGGGCCTAAAATTTTCTTTCTCATACCATCTTAATGTCTTGAAGAATGGTTTTTCTAGCCTCATAAAATGAATTGGGCATATGTCTGTTTGCTGGTAAAAAAAAATTAGTAGGGTCGGAATTGTCTGTTTCATAGTAATTTGATATAACAGAAAAAATGTCTTATTTAATATTTTAAAATAATATAATTATTTTAACTTGGTTTGATTAATGTTCTCAATTTCTTTGATTTCTACATTTGTCTTCATTATTGTGGATCAAGTGAATTGAGAATTAACAATGCCTAGGGTCAATAAATATTACATATTAAAACTGTCACAATTTAAATTTTCTTACTTCTTATTTGCTCTTAACTCTTTTGTACATTATTCTTTTGTTAATTGAACAATCAGATCATTTGACTCCAGTTTTTATTGTAGTAAATGTCTGCAAAGCTATAAATTTTCCACTGAATACTGCCTTAACTATATTTCATAAATTTTGTTATGTAATAATTTCATATATCAGTTGTAATTATTACACAGTTTTATCATTATTTCTCCTTTTATTCACGTTATTTAATAGTATGAGTTTAGTTTCCAACTATGTGCTAGTTTTTTAGCTATCGTTTTGTTGTTGATTTCTAATTTTATTGGATGACTAAGTGTGCTATAAAGATTCCTTTATTTATTGAAACCTGTCACACAGTACATGTATACTTTTGTGAATATTTTATGGGCATTCGACAATACTAAAACTTTTCTATATATTTTTTACACTTCTATTTCTGTATAAATCTATTATTATTATGGGCATAATAATTATTCAAATCTTCTATTTTGCTTAATGTCTGTTTGATCAATAAGTTTTCAGAAACATGTTAAAATGCTACTCCATTGCCTTCTCAAGTGCTGTGTTGCTGTTGGACCCAAACCCTTTGCCTGCGTCTGACATTCAATGCTTCCGAAGGAAGCCGAATTTTGGTGCCACTTAACCATTACTCCCTGAACCCTGGTCAAAACTGAGCCGTGTCTGTGGGTTTGGGGCCTCGTAATGGTTCAGGACAAAACAAGTCGCCCAGTTAAAAAGAGTAGAGATTGAAAAGATTCCCAAACCCCTTTCTCATGCATACTACTCTGGACTTTTCCCTATGTCTCCCAGGAGATTCTTACAGTTTTTACATTAATTCTCAGCTCCTAATATAATGTCTGTTCCACAAGGGTTCACATTCAGTGGGTCACAGTCAAACTCTAAGAGGCAGAGAAAGGCCTAGAAGGTGATTAAACAAATTTAAGAAAGTGAGAGTTACTAAAAAGCTAACAGGATTGTCCAGCAGTGCTGTATACCCACTGGAGGTTGAACGTAAATTTATCAATATATCAACTTGCCCAATATTGTGACTCCCTTTAACAAATCTCAGGGACATAGATCTATTTGGTATTCCTAATTGGTGCATATTCTTAATTGGTAAATGATTTAGGAATCCATAATTTTTAATCTTCTTAAGTTAGTGTTTGATTTACTTCTCTGCAGAAATATGTGCACTGGTTATCTATCTATTGCTTACAAAATAAAATCTAAATATTTCTTAGGTTAGCATTCAAGGTCTCTCCATAATCTGGTTAAAATATACATTTTCACTTTTACTTCTATATCTCATTTTTTTCCTGTCACATAGAACTATTTGCCATTCTCAGAACATATTCCATTTTGCTTTACATGACTTTGATACTGCCTTCCCATATCCTGAAGAGGACATCTGCCTTCTTTTTACATTTCCTAGCCCTTATGTCTCAAAATTATCCTTCAAACCCAACTCTCATCCCAACTTCTCCATGAAGCTCTCCTTCTCTGACTGCCCAAATGGTTTTGGGCCTTTTTACATGCTGCCTTTATTCTAGTTATCTGTGTATCTGGCTTGATGGTTATTCAATACATGCCATGGTCATACAGGGACCAGGGATCTGTTGTTTTGCTTTATTTTCTCCTAGTCCATCATCTCCCTTTTCTCTAACAACTATACTTAAATTTTCCTTTAGGAAACCACCTCTTCTGGACTTTTCATCCATATAATTTTGGGAGAGGCATACTGTCGGTGTGAGGAATGCCTAAATAACCTAGATCAACACACAGGACTTGGCTCAGGAAGCAAATATGTCACTAAAGACATGGAACTTAGAATCAGTGAGCATCCGTCCTAGAACTGTCTTTGGAAACGTGGATAAGTGGGCAGAATGTAATTCTGAAACTGCTAAGAGTAATCTGGCCCACACAGAGAAGACCTTGTTGAGAATAAAGCCAACAGAAGAAAGAAAAGTCAGGATAAGGGAGGAAAAATATTCCTCATTGCATCATTTGCATCTTGGGATACAGCCATATCAGAGGATGAACACCTGGATTTTTCAGTTGTCACCAATGAATCTTCTTTGTTTATATTTTTAAATTTGACTTTTGAATCCTTAAAGTTCCATAACCTCTACAAATAGCCACTCACGACATCCTCTGCCAGCTGCAGACCTCTGAAGCATCTCCTGTATATAGCACTGATTCGGTATTTAGGACAAAGTGAGTTACATGGTCTTTTATCTGGTTGAGTACATTTCCTGCCCCTCCATCTAAGAGCAGGTTATTTGAGGGCAGTTTATTGCAGACCCTGAAGCCAGACTTCCTGAGGTTTGAATCGTGACTCTGCCACTTACCTGCTGAGTGACACTGAGCAAAGTATTTCACCTTTTTGTGCTTCTGATTCATCACCCACGAGATGGAAATTAGACCTGTAACAACTGGAAAACAAAAACAAACAAAAAGAATGGTAATATCTCATAGGGCTATGGTAATGAGTTAACTATAAAGCACTCAGAAAAGTATCTGGTGCATAATATATGCGGTACAAGTAAGCCTTCTGTAAGTGCCAGCTATTTTTATGACTATTATTATCACAGTGATGATCATTATCATTATTATTATTTGTAACCCCACTGCCTAATGCAGTGCCCCTCAATTATAGAGAATGAGTCATTCTTAACTATTATATAACAAGATTTTATTATAGTACTTATTCGTCTGATCCTGCAGTTTTAACATCAACCAAACCACCAAGGCATCACAAGGAAGCCACTATCATCTCAGCTCAGAACACTGCAGAAGTCCCAAATCTTCCTGCTTCATTCCTGCTACTCCCTTCACCTTCCTCTCATCCCTACCTGTACTCAGTTCCTGTCCTTTTAGCTTTATCTCTCATGCCCAGCACTGAAGCGGGCCTAGAACATGCTGATAGAGTTCTCATCGGTCACTGTTGGGTATCAGTTCTCTTTCATCTGCTTCTCGATCTTAATTTCTCTGCATTATAACTCCTTGGACCTCTATGTTGGGGGTCAACTAACAACCAATACAAGAGCATCTACTCCATTGTAAAGCTTTAGAACAAACTTTAATGAAGATTCAAAATGTAACCCTTGGGACATAGGAAGTATCTAATGCTAACTATCTCAAAAGGGTTAAGGATGAGAGTATATCTTCTCTTCAACCAAAATTTCCCCTCACGTCTGTTTCCCCTACAAGTTCAAGGAGAATTTTTAGGTTAGGTAACTATATTCCATGTCAGTAGTAGTCAGTCACATAAATAAGATTAAGATGCTGATGGGCCCACATTAGTCACTTAAGAGCTAAGGAAGGTGGCTAGACGGAGGAGGATCCAGTTAGCTTACAAATCGCAAAAATTACTGAACTCCATTTAAACAATACAAGAGATATTTGACCTGGCCATTTGTAAATTTTCAATACCATCACCAGTCTGGATGCAAAAGTAGCAGCCATCATTCAGAATGTTACCTTGAAACAAAATGTGGGATAAGTTTAGCAAAAGGCACAAAACCCCTACAAATATCTATGATTTAAACACGAGACGGTTCCAATGTGCTAAATTTGGAATGATCTGCTTATCCATGGTCCTGCTGGAGGAAATAAAATGCTGGGAAATGAAGCAAACATCTCAACGTTTTGCTCACAGAGCTTAAGTCCTGGGGATGTAACGTACAGCATGGCGACTATAGTTAAAAATATTGTTTTGCATATTTAAAAGTAGCTAGGGGAATGAATCTTGAAAGTTATCATGAGAAACAGTAATTTGTAACTATGTACAGTGACAGACATTACCTGGACTTATTGTGGTGATCACTTTGCAATATATACAAATCTCAAATCATTACGTAATACACCTGAAATTAATACCATATTATGTCAGTTATACCTCAATTAAAAAAACCCTCGAGGTACTAATGAGAGCAAAAGGGGGTAGGAAAACACACTGAAAACACACACATTAATGACTTGGGATATGATTCTGACATGTTATCAAACAGACTAATAATAACAATGGCTAACTTTATCAAGTGTTTACTATGTATTAGACATTGGTCTCTTTCTCTCTCTCTCTCTCTCTCTCTCCATATATATATATATACCTATGTAATCATCACAATAAACCAATGAGAGAGGTGCAATTATTTTTGCCATTTTACAGATCAGAATACTTAAGCATAGGGAAGTTAAATATTTTGCTGTACATTACCTAGCTAAGAAGTGGGAGAACTACAATTTTGAGTCTAGACTGCCTAGTGAGGTCCAGAGTCTACACTTTTAATCATCATGCCATACTACAGGATATAATGTTCTTAGTTTTCCTGAAATATTGTTTCTCCTAATTAAAACAATTTGGGGTAATATTTTAAACATAGACATGTTTATATTATTACATTATAAAGGTTTTTCTCATGCATGTCAGAGAATTAAAAATCAAGATTCTTTAACTCATATTGGTGCAGCTACAAAAGTACAAAGCATAATTGTTGATGTCTAGTGAACACAATAACACTGAGAATATATTCTGTTAGATTCTGAGTGGAGCAACAGTATTTACATTAATTATGCTGGTTTAAATTGGTGATTTATAAAACCACCTATAACTTGCTGTGAAAGTGTCTAGGTGGTTGTTTGATACACGGAGAAATGTGGAAATTGACAAAATAGATTTGTCGCAGTTGTATAATTTCAATCAAAATTTTAAATAAGTGCTTTACACATAACTTGAGTAACTGAAAATCTGCAGATATACAGCCTGGTTATGTCACCTCGGTTCTCGGGTAGGTAATCACAGTCACCTCCATGAATAAACCAGAAATATTCTCAACATTCGAGTCAAGTCTTCCCGAGACAGTCTTCTCTGGATACAAATAAGAGTCACTGAGGAAATACTAAAAGACTGGTAATTATCTCTTGGTTGCCCATAGAATTTCTTTACGGAATTCATTCCCCGTAATGTTGGCAGTAGCTAAAATGTAGTTCTCAATCTCATTTGTGTATTCAAAGTAGCTAATTGTGCCTGTAGAATAGATTCCGAGATATCCCCAGAGATTCTGATTCATTAAATCTGAGCAGGGCCCCCGAGTTTGTAGTTTAAACAAGCTCCTCTGAGAATTCTGACACAGATTATCAGCCCATTACACTTTGAGACAGCACAGAGACAGACAAAGCCAGAATGGTGTATGGCTGTGTCTTGACGAACATGCTGTGCTCAGGTAGCATCTGGACAGAAGGCCTTTTACCTGGCATTGTCCACTCTACGGACCAGCCACTGACTGAATGGGGAGGTTGTGACTACACAGTAGAGGTGTTTCCCTTAACCATTGCTGAAGGATTCAATGACTTGGGATTTTGAAACCAACACAAGGATTATTTAAGAATATAGAACTATTCGCCATTTACTAGTTATTGTAAATAAACACATATACAACAGATTTTTAGGAGCTGTTGTTAGTATCTAATCACTCCTCATTCAAGGAGTAATGAAAATTACACCTAGACCAGGTGAAGGGTAATGTTTTTGTCCTATTACTGCATGAAACAACCTCTTTCATTGTCTTGCTTTAATGAATCTTCTGGTTCCTACCTTGTTTCATAGGTGTTAATGTTGATTCTGCCATGTACTAATTTAAAAATATTTTTAGGCTACCTTAATTGTTTATTCAGGTCTTCTCCAATTATGCGCCTATAACTGTTTTTAATATTTTTCTTATGTACTGCATAGATCTGTGTAGAATAAAATTTATTTCTCTAACTTGCTAAACATGTCAGATGTGTCCAGCTGTGACAGCGTGAGGAAAGATAATATCTTTATTATGACAAAGGATGACAGAGACAGCCTTGCCAATTCACAGGGGAAAAATATGTTGCCAAACTAAGTGATACCTGAAATAGTTTCTTCATCAATGGGCAGAAATTTTTACTTTTTTAGTATGTGTCACATAATCCAGTGCCCAAATGGATGCTATTGAAATATACCATCCTCCCCTCTTGTGGTTTTCATGAGCTTAGTTAATTTACCATGTTGGTCCTTTTGTGACACAGGTTGGGGTTGTAGAATATGGTGGAAAGGCATGTTTAGTATTTTTGAAAAGTTTGGGATTTTACAGACTAGATTTTTTAGGTGGTGGTATACCATTACATAGGATAGGTTTTCAACATGCCAAGACCTATGGAGAGACAGTTGATAATTTTTTTCAATCACTTTTCCCAGTGATAATTTCCTAGGAAAATGAAACACAGAAAGAATTCTCTCTTTATATCCTTCATTGTACAGTTTTCAATGCCACAAATTCTTAATTCATAAACAGCGCTAAACGGAAGAGTCAGATAGTTACTTTTTCCTGCAGCAGAAACCTCTTGTGTCCGAGGCATCTCAAGTGACTGGTGCCCAGACAAGAACCCTTAGGTAACCTATGCCACAGGAACTGCAGTGCATGTAGGAAAATATAACCTGCCATTATTCCACCACACGAATGTTTCACTCTAGAAGTTTCCAGCCTCTGACTCCTAGATAGCTGTTTTACACTGAGGCACACATTTATTCAGACACCAAGTAGTGACTAATAAGGGACACTAAGACACTAAATGAGGGTTAACACTTATCTAAGGTCCTTAATAGGTGTCAGGTTCTTCACATGTGCAAACCTTTTTGAGTCTCTCAAATATCTTATTTAATATGTTTCATTATCATATTCATTTTATAGATGGTTAAAACGATACTGCAAAAAGTCGAACAAGTACCAGTCATCACAAGGTGAACAAAGTATGATCCCAGAGCTTCACGAGCTCCCAGTCCAGTTATCTCTGAGGCTGTGACATTTATGTCATTGGCCCTGACCTTAACTGATACACTGAAGAGGTTCCTGAATTGGAGGCTAACCAGAGCAGATCAAATGGTGCAAACTGTGGGGTAACAGGTAGAATTAGAAAATAAAAACTAGAGGAAGGGAATGAGAAATGTACCAATGAACAAAGGGCAACATCCATTGTTATGGGTTGAATTATGTCTCACAAAAAGATATGTTGAAGTCTTAACCCCATAACCTGTGACCATGACCTCATTTGGAAATGCAAAAGGATCTTTCCAGATATAATCAAGTTGAAGCCATACTTGATTAGCGTGCCCATTCTTAGCAGCAGAGATGGCTGAAAAATGTAGTTTCTAGATGAATGGCCATGGATCCAGCTACACTTAAAGGTTCTTCAACTAAAAGGAGGAATGAGAGAATGGATCCTGGAAGATAATTAGCAACCTCTAATTAGCAATCACTAATGTCTAGTTAGCTTCTTTCAGTGATACTCTCTGTCCAGGTAGGAAAGAATTGAGAAAACAGGCAAATATTTACTAATGCCACAAATCTTATTTTCAGAGCTTATACCATGATTCCAGAAAAAACCTACACTAGCGATTTATTCATTCCAAATATTCACAAATATAGGAGTTTCTCGTTTCTTGAATCAAGCTTTGCATATGCACAACCTCGTGATCATCTAGGCAGCAGTCCCCAACCTTTTTGACACCGGGGACCGGTGCTCCTATGAGAATCTAATATTATCTGATGATCTGAGGTAGAGATGAGGCAGTGATGCTAGTGCTGGGGAGCGGCTACAAATACAGATGAAGCTTCGCTTGCTAGCCCTCTGCTCACTTCCTGCTGTGCGGCCTGGCTCCTAGCAGGCCACGGACTGGAACTGGTCTGTGACCCAGGGGTTGGGGATCTCTGATGTAGGGAATATAGTCCCAGATATCTCAGAGTAATAGCTCTACCCACATCTTCTATTGTTCTAGAAACCCATACTCCTATATTCAACTCTTCTTCACCGATACTTGTATACGTTAGCTTTTGCTATATAACAAAGCATCTCCAAACAATATTTTTCATGATTCTCTGGACTCGCTGGGGAGTTCCTCTGTCCTGTACTAGCACAGCTGGAGCTGAGTGATCTAGAATGGCCCCATCTGTTCATCTAGTGGTTGGTAGGCTGGCTGGAACAACAGAGGCCTCAAATGGGACAGCTTGTGTCTCGTCCACATGATCGCTCCTCTTCCATATATTAGCCGGTACTTCTCTCCATGGTGGCCCATCATTCCAAAGAGAGGCAAGAACAAATAGCTTTTAAATCTCTGCCCTGTCACTTTTGCTAATTTCTCATCAACTAAAACAAATCACATCAAGTTAAATTCAAGAAGTAGAGAAATGACTCCATCCTTTAATGGAAAGGGCTTCAAAATATTATGACTATATTTGTAATCTACCACTGCTCATCCTTCAGCCCAAATCAATTCCAATCTTCTCACATGGAAAATACTTAAACACACATCCCCGGACCCCTCAAAGTCCCATTCAATTGTGGCCTCTGACTCAAAGCCCATGATCTCATGATCTATTTCAAGTCCAGATGCAGATAAGGCCACGTGGATGCAAATGACCAAGAGCAGCTGTTCCTGATCCAGAGACCTAATGAACTAAAGAGAGACATTATCTACCTTCTGTCAATGAACAGTTACAGGTGAGACAAAATCAAGATAAGGAAGACGGGACACTCCTATTCAAAAAGAGGAAAACCAGGAGACAAATAGCAGTCACTGGTCTGTATCAGTTCTGAAATCAAGCCAAGCATGTTGTCAGAGAACAGGAAACAGCCCTTTATTGGGGTCCGATCTCCCTGGCAGTGGTTACTCTCTGTCCCATCTTCTGAATTGTCTTCTCCCTCTGAATATTCTACCTTTTCAATTCAAAATGTCCCATGTTGCAGATGACAGTGTTTCTCAGGCTTCTTCCTTACCATAGAAAGTCAGACTCCCAGAGGCCTCTTCTCATTTTCAACTGTCTCTGTAGTTTTTAGTCCAAGGTGGCAGTATACTAGCAATAGTATAATTTTCTTAAACATTATGTACATGTCCTGTGAGAATCATTTGGGTTCACTCCACACTCCCCAAAGCCACAGCCACAGTTCTTCCAGAGAAGGTTTTCTACGTTGGACCACACTGCAGATAACTGAGCAATTAAACAGTCCTAAATCTAACCCTTGGGTGAATGTTTCTATTTCTGGTTCTGATTTTGATTATTCCTAGATGATGGTGTCTACATTAGTGGCAGCAGTGTAAAAGCAGGGTTTTATTATTATGGTCAGTTCATTAAGAGATTTATATTGTGTGTAAGATATCAAGAATGAATATGACAGTAAAAATAGAAATTCATATACTTATTAGCCTTTTCTAGGTTTGTATTTGTTTTGTATCTATAGTAATGCAGGCTCCTTAAACTCTAAAGATTCTTCTTGCTTTACCCAAAACTGTCTAGCCTTTTACATTTTCATTTATTACGGGTCTAATATTAACGAAATCTGTGAAAATGGAATTTCCATACTAAAGATGAAAAGAAAAGAAATCATATCTCTAGCAGGCCTTCTTTGGTTTCACTAAATGAATAATTCCAAATTAATGTCACCTCAGGGTCTTTAAATAAAGCCAAAGAAAAGAGAGAGGGGAAATTTGTATTATTGCAAATTAGAAAAACTGATCCAGAAAAATCAGGGTTTCTAAAAGCCATGTAAATCAAAAATTAATGGTTCTCTAAAATATAATCTAGTTCGGCTTTTTAAAAAATGATGAAATTCAATGACATTATTATAAGGTATAATGGACAATGAAAAAAAGCGTTCTTCCAAATTCAGAAAAAGATAACAAAATTGCATAGATCCCCAACAATGATGTTTCCTTGATGCGCGTAAAGATGCTTAATTATATGGTTTTGTCTTGTTAAATGAGAAATATACTTAAAATACTGACACCTCCATTTCTATCTTAAGATCTGCAGCATTACCACTATTAGCTCCTCAAATTTGCTAAAGAGTTGATAAAATTTTTTATTTTATAAATAGCAAATACATTTTGAGCAAAAGGTTTGATATACTTTGGTTATCTCTGGAGCAAATTATAAGACATGCTCTAAGTTGTCTTAAAATTTAATGGAATGGGGGACTTCACATCCAGCTATCCAGGATCAGACTTGTTTACCCATCATAAAGAACTAGAAAAATGGACAAAATACATGAAACAACTGTTTCTGAACACTAGAGAACATGCAGCTAATAACTACAATCACTAAGAGAGGAGAAACAATCACAGCAGGCCATACAATCACCACAGCTTTTTGCCTAGAGGCACTTCACGGACCATGCTGGAAGAGAGAACCCACACACAGCACAGGGCTCTCACTAAGTTCATGAAGGGAAGACTGGAATTCAGGGAAGTTCATGTGGCCGGGATTTGTAGTAATGAACCAGACATGAGGAAGCTATACAAAGAGCGAGCTCCAGGAAGCCGCACAGGGATCTTCTCCAGACTATGACTGAATACTAAATTGCGCACACTTAGGGTGAAATTTCACAAAGTCAGGAAAGAACAACTGAGAAACTATAACAGCTCACACAGGACCGAGAGATGTTTGAGCTTCAACCAGCCCATTCCGAGAGGCCTGACTATGTCTACTCCACTGAGTAGAGACCTGACAAGTATTATTGCTAAGCAGTAGGGGTAAAGTAGCCTTATAGTGAAGGCTCCATCGACAAGCCCTTAAAAACAATCCTATAAAGAATCAAGCAAATCCAGTAGTAACTTTACTGCCTTTAGAAATGAAACAAAACTTAAGACAACAAAATCAAATCACAATGCACGATGTTCAATTAAAATTAATAGACTGAAAAGCTGAAAAATGTGATTCAGTTACTAGAAGGAAAAAAAATCAGTCAATAGGACAGAACACTAAAAATGATTTAGATGATGGAATTGCCAGACAAGACCTTGAAAAAGCTATTGTAAACATGGTCAATATTTTATCTTAAAGGAAAATATACATATGATGGAAAATGTGAAAAAGAACCAAATTAAATTTGAGAGATGAAAAATACAATATCTGAAATAAAAAATTCATTTGATGGCCTTTGTAGAGATTAGACACTGCAGAAGAAAAGATGAGTGAATTTGAAGATATAGCAATAGAAACTACACAAACTGAAGTACAGAGAGAAAAACAAACAAAAAATGAACAAAAGTCCAGTGATTTTTGGACAATATCAGGCTGTCTAACTTATATGTAAGAAAGAAAAAAATATTCAAAGGACTAAAGCTGTAAATTTTATAATTTTGATTAAAAAACACACAAGAAATATGTACATGAAGAAAACCACACCAAAATCATAATTGCTAAAAACCAATGATAAAGAGAAAAATCTTAAAAGTAATCAAAGAGAAAAACATTTTATAATAAAATTATCAGTTGATTAACAGATGAAATAGTCCTAAATTTTTATATACCTAATATATACCTAATTACAATTTCAGATATATGAAGAAAAAAAAATGACAGAACCAAAAGAAGTAGACAGACTCAAAATTATAGTTGGATATTTCAGCATCCCTCTCATCGAGTGATAGAACAAGAAGACAGACATCGGTAAGAATAAAATCTTGAATAATACCATCAATTTAACTGATTTACATTCATAGAATATTCTATCCAACAACAGCAAAATGTACATTCTTTACACATGCTCATAAAACATTCAATAAGATAGTTCATATGCTGGGCATAAAATAAGTCACATTTGAAAGGACTGAAGAAATACAAAGTATGTACTTTGATGATAAATTGAGTCAATAACAATAAAGATATCTGGAAAATCTCCTAACACACTTCTAAGCAATACATGGGTCAAAGAAGAAATGATTAGGGAAATTAGAAAATGTTTAAATGACTGAAAATAAAAGAAAAAGAGAATTTACAAGAAAATTTATAGCTCTAACTGCTTACACTAGGAAAGAAAGTCCAATATCAATGAACGAAGTTTCCACCCTAGAAGGGAATGAACTTGACCTGAAAAGGGGCATCAATAAAAATCTTATACCTAACTCATATTTAATGATGAAAGACTAAATGTTTTCCTCTAAGATTGGAAATGAGGCAAGAAAGAAAGAAATGAAACACAAATTAGCATTAAAAAATCTTTAATTGCTGGCACCATGACCACATACATAGAAAATCCTAAAGGATCTATAAGAAAGTTACCGTAATAAATTGAAGGAACAATCAACATGTAAAAGTCTACTGTCTTTTTATATATTATCAATAAACAATTAGAAATCACCCTTTCCTTTCCCATTGATCTTCTTTTGCTTTGTTCCACTGCCAGCTCTCAACTGTTAATTTGTTACCCAACCTTCTCACATATTATTCAAAACAATACCTTCTGTTTATCCAAGTGCAGGAAAAGCCTATTACCTAAAGTAGCCTGCAAAAATGGCCATGAACTCTTCCCACCCTGTATGCACACTCCTTTGAAATATGATTTTGAAGAACTTCCCATGAAGAGATGGAGTCTATTCTCTAAGCCTTAAAGCACCGTGCATTCGATGTTACTTTCTCTTCATGCTCTTTGGAACCCAGGGATCACTGCATGAAGAATCCAGGGCTAGGCTACCGATGGGAAAAAACCGATGGAGCAAAGAGATCATCCCAGCTGAGACCCTCCTGCACCATCCAGCCACAACCAAGCTGCCAGCCGACCATAGAGATAAGCTAGACTGTCTCAGACCCAAAGAAACGCCCACCCAATCAGCAGATCGTGAGAAATAAAGCTTGTGTTAAGTCGCTAAAATTTGGGGTGATTTATTACACAGTAGTAGTTGACACGGTACTTCTGCCCTCACTTCAGGGGTAACAGGAAGTAACATGCTCCTAACTCACTTCGACTTTCCATGCACCCAGCGCGTTTGGGAAGTGAGATAGCAATGACGTATGCCTCGAAGGTGAGGTTCTTTAGAGATATATACGGATATATTTAGTAGTAAAAATCATGTGATATCTAAGCTTGGTATAAAAGTCTTTCTAGGAAAGGAGAATGGAAGGGAGGGAGGGAGAGGACGGTAACAGAGGAAGGTGGCCTGACTTAATGTCGGTAATTACCGAATACGGGTAAGGGTAGAGGGCGTGTTTGTCTGCTCAGGCTGCCGTAATAAAACTGACTGGAAAGCTTAAACGGCGTATTTTTCTCACAATTCTGGAGGCTGGAAGTTAGGGGTCAGAGTGCCAGCACAGCCAGTTTCTGGTGAGAGCTCTCTTCCTGGCTTGCAGATGACCACTTTCTCACCGTGTCCCCACAGGGTCTTCCTTGGCACATGATCTCTCTCTTCCTCTTCTCATAAGGCCACCGATCCTAAAGGATTAGGCCTCCATCCTTAGGACCTCATTTAACCTTAATTACCTCTGAAAACTCCTATTTTCACATACGATGTCACATCGGGGGTTAGGGCTTCGACATGTGAATTGGGCAGGGGAGAGGAATGACACAATTTAGTTGACGAGAGAAAAATTCATAACTATTATTTTGTGGTCTACGCTATATATACTTTATTTGGTGAGAGAAAAACAAATATTCCCCAGAAGAAAATTCTGGAAGGTTCTATGGTCCCTTTATACCATTAAAAATTAGTAAGTAATTAGAAAGCCCAGTTCAAGAAAATAAAGCTGTGAATTTGCTTTAATGTACAATCTTCTGCTCTCTTCCAGGTTGTTGAAACCACTATACTTTCAAGCCTGGAATAACAAAGGGGAAGTGGTCAGCTCTCCATTTCTGCCTGTCTCTCCCATCTACCTGATGTTAAAGGTGGCTTTAGCTTCTATCGGAATGGACATGTTGGAGAAAAGGGCATGAAAAGTTTTACTAGAATTGGAACTTCCAAGCATTGGCCTTGAGCTCTGAGCGTCCTAATTTGCTGCAGTTCCTGTGACATAGATGGATGCTTATGGGCATTTGGAATTCCTTCCTCAAAACAGCAAGTCAATGGCATACCTCCAGACTCTTCCTGGTGACACCTACCTGCTCCTCACAAATTCTGGCCGGAAGATTATATCTGGTCCATGGAAAATTCTCATCCAACCTCCTCCCCACATTCTGTGCTTGTTCACCTACATCACAGCAGCAGCACTCTGAGCCGTCACCAAAGCATCAGACTTTGTGTTAGCTCATTACAACAACTTATCACAAATTTATTATTTTATAATTCCAGAGGTCAGAAAGAGGTCCAAAATCAGTTTCATTTAGCTAAAATCAACTCCTGGTAGGACTATTACTTCTGAAACCTCTAAGGAAATAGAGAAAACTCATTTCTCGCCTTTTCCGTGTTCTAGAGGTAGCCTGCATTCATTGGCTTATGCCGCACTGCTCTGACCTCTGCTTCTATCATCACATCTGGCTCTTCACCCTCTTGCCTCCCTTTCAAAAGGACCCCTGTGATTCTATTGGGCCCGCTCAGATTATCCAGGATAACCTTCCCATCTCATAATCCTTAACATAGTCACACTTACAAAGTCCTGTCTGCCATCTGAAGTAATGTATTCACTGGTTCCAGAGATTAAGATGGGGGATGATTATTTTGCCAACCATGTCTTGTCTTCTTTTACATTTCTTGAGGGGGAGGGGTGATCTGGACCCCAGTTCATTATGCTGCAATTTCAAAGAACACATAGCAGCCTTCCCAGTCTCCTCATGGAAATCCCTCTCACCAGCCTCGAGGAAAAGGAAGACCACTCCACTCCTTCCCCCAAGGATGGAAACAGCTTCTTCAGAGATCTGCCTCAGCTACCTGACCTCTTCTTTGATCCTTAGTTTGTCAGGTGCACACAGAGTTGTAGAACAGGTTCCTTTTACATTCATTTTATAAAATATGCATGATATTTTCATTCCATTTCATATCCTGATATTCACAGAACTGGCACCTTAGTGAAAACTGAGGCAGGAGAGTTCCATTCTAACATCCCGTGTAGAACTATTTGCCTAAAGTAGAAATATGAAATTATAAATAGATCTTCATGAATTGTTAACTTCTTAAAGCATGTCTTCTATTTTGTGGCAGAAAAAAACGTATTTGATGAGTCAGAGAATTTCAGTATTCGAAGGTGAATATTAAATGAATAAGTCTATAGAATGCAAAAATATTTTTAGGGAAGTATTTTTGCTCCAGAATAGCTTTTCAGTCAGTTATACTGTTCCTTCTTGAATTAATAACTATCACTCAACCAATCTTCTGTTCATATGAAAAAGAATTTTAGCTAAAGAGCAAATCTTGCCTGCAAAATATTAAATGTGGTATGTGATGTTGGCATACTCTATTTTGTCTAACTAAATATATTTTTTTGTTCTTAAACCTCTCTCCAGTAGTGTAATGGCTAAAAACATTTACAAAATCCACAAAATAATGATGCCATAAATTGTATTGACATTATTATTATTAGACATTTTTACCTAAATGATGAGAATGAATTAAAGTTTTTATCCAAAAAAATGGAAATGCAGCATTTGATTGTCAGATCTGGAGTACTGCTTCCATCAAACATTCCATCAAAAGAGATGTCTAATCTCTAAGAACATGCAAAAAAAAAAAAAAAAATGAGATGAAGGCTCTACTGGTATATTAGTTTGAATTCTTTTGGGATGTAAGTAACAGAAAACTATAGTTTCAACTAAAGGCAGCAAGTGATTGGTGAAGAGTCAATGATAGAGTGTATGACCCAGAACTCAGGTAGAAAATGCAGCTAGAGCAGGAAATATCTAAACCCGAGCACTCAGAAGTCATTAGGAGCATTGGTCTCTAATCCCTCTGGTTTTCTACATCATTTTCTCTGCTTGCAGAGTTACATGGCAGAACATACGACAGAGAAAGGATCCCGAGTCTTTAAATTATCAATCAAGTGACTAGAAGAGATTTATTTTAAATTCCCAGGGAAGAGACTGCATTCCCTGGCTTGGGTCATGTACCATTTCTGGAATAATTAACTGTGGCCAGGAGATCACACTGCATGAAGATGGCACCCATATAAATGAGGAGGAGATGGAAGGTTGCAAGAAAGAGAACGAGAGCAGGTCGTTCTCCAAGTGTTTGGGTGCAGCAATGCTGAACGCTTAAGAGACTATTCACTTCTGGGCACAGAAATCCTATAGGTCATTGAGGGTGAGTACTTTCAGGGTTGTATTTTGTTTCCTTATTCTGTCTGCAGAAGTGGCACATAGCAAGGCCAAGTTTTATGTTATCATCTCTGGTTGGGGATAATTATAAAAAGGTGTAGGAGTAAAAATTTAAGTACCAAATCCATGTGGTTTGAAACTTACAAAAGAGACAAACCAGAGGACAGGCTGTGACTGATAAACTTCCCTGTTTTCTGTCCCTAAACAGGGCTGGATTTCTACCTGTGAATGGAGCCCGTCGAGGGACTCAGCTTTATGTAAGTGAACTTGGCTCCAAATTCTTGCCTCCCCAGGCACCAAGACTTTCTCTCTGTCCTGTCCCTATATGGATGTCAAGAGCCAAGTCCTTTAGTTGACAAAAAGAACCAAACCTTCCAGATCTGCTATGGTGTCAGCTTGTCAGTTTAACCCTGAAGTCCGGGAAATGTATGGAAATCTCACATACACATCACTTATCACTTAGGAACTTCTAAGTTGTAATGAACAAATCTCTATATCTGACTCAAAGTAGTCAGCCTTTTAAAGTTTCCTTTGGTTGTTGATTATGATTCTAAAGCTACAGGGTTTGCTTCAGCTTCTCACAAAGCTAAACTATTTCAGGGAATACTGTATGTGAGAAGATGATCTAAATGTCTTCAGAACCACGGTTAGAATTGTCCTACATAGCAAGGCATTCTCAGTGTTCTGCCTACACAGAGGAATCTCTCAAGCAATCTCCCCGTCAAGCAGGAGCACCTTCTGGCATCTTTCCTTCACAGAACTCACTCCCTAAATTTCTAGTGGCAAGAAAGAAGAAAAAACTATCAAAATGAGGGGTTAGAAAATTTAAGCAGGAAAGGTAATCTTAGTGGAAGGGTTATAAACAAACAAAAAAAGAATAAACTTTAAACAATAGTTTCTCTCTATACTCTAGAGTAAATTGAGGTAGCCTATTATTTTCTTCAAAATAAAGAAAGCATGCAAGTATACATATAAATACACACGCACGCACGCGCACACACGCACGCACACACACGCACAGTTGACAAGGTTTAGACGGATAAATCTTATGGTCTTCATTATTTCCAAATAATGTTCACAAGGAAACATACAGCTCTAAGTGTATTTTTTAGAAAAGAAAAAAATTTTAAAATCCTGTTTAAAAAGCTAGAAAAAGGACAGCAGTGTAAAACTCCCAAACTGGAAAATACAAATGGCCAACAAATATATGAAAGAGATGCTCAATATCACTTATCATTAGCAAAATGCAACTCAAAACATCACCTCACACCCATTAGGGAGGTTATTATCAAAAGAAATAGAAAATAAAAAGTATTGTGTGACGAAGAAATTGGAACCCTTGTACGTAGTTGGTGAGAATGTAAAATGGTATAGCCCTATGAAGTACAGTATGCTGTATTAAAAATGGAATTACCATTTGATCCAGCAACTCTGCTTCTGGATATATAGCCAAAATAACTGAAAACAAGGTCTCAAAGTGGTATTTGTACACTCATTTTCATAGCAGCATTATTCACACAAAAAAGGCAGAAGAAACCCAAATGTCACAGATGAATGGATAAAGAAAATGCAGAATACACAGACAATGGAATTAGCCTTAAAAAGGAGATTCTGACTCATGCTACAACATAGATGAACTCTTAGGACATTATGCCAAGTGAAATAAACCAGTCACATAAAGACAAATACTGCACGATCCCACTTACATGAGGTATCTAGAGCAGTCAAATTTATAGAAACAAAAGAAAATGGTAGTTGCCCGGGCTGGGAGGGGCAGGGAATGGGGAGTTGTTTAATGGGTAGAGTTTTATTTTTGCAAGTCCAAGAAGTTCTGGAAATTAACTACACAACAGTTGTGAATATATTTCATCTTTAGGAAATGAGACTTCCAATGTAAACATTTTGAAATGAGAATATTGAAGATATAGATCAGAAGGAATACTGAATTTTCACGTATTTACTGAATTCCTTTCAAAATGCTCACCATCACACAATCTGCAAACTGACATGGAATCTGGCATTTTTGTTGGGAACTCATAATGGATCAGTGCTTAGAGCTAAGGTTTTAAAAGTGTAGCCGAGTGGAACTAGAGCTCAGTGTTCACCACACGAGGCCTCCATCCCGGCGGCGGTGTGCTTATCTGTTCGCCAAACCAGCTCCCTTCCCTCCCGGACACCCAGCAAGGCTACATTTCCAAGCTTCCTTTGTGTTAGGTGCGGCAACAAATATGTTCCGGTCAACGCCTTATGGGTAGAAATGGCATGCCATCTCCCGGCCTCAGCCGTATAACCCTCCAACATGCAACCCTCCATGCTCTGAGGAAGGAGAGAGAGAAGGGCAGAGAGAAGTGAGAACCCCTGGGGACAGCTGTCAGGCTAGGAACGCAGGTCAGATCATTACCTCAGCATGAAGCTTTTACTGGGGTAAGCCCCTAAAATGCTGCACTTTTGAAACAATTAGTGTATCCAGACTCAACATAAACAAAACAAAACAAAAAACCCAAAAAACTAAGCAGCAAAAATTGTTAATCACAATTGACCACTCAATAAATGTTTTTTTTTTTTTTCTTCTCAGTTTTACAAAGGAATGGATATTGATAACAAAACAAACACCCTGTTTAGGACTGGAGTTCACTATTTCACATGAAATGTCTTCCTAGTATAATCTTCAACCTGCGCTGGTACAGACGACGCCTGGCTGTGCCAGCAACCTTACCTTGCATGTTTTCTCACCTGAGCACTCTAAATTTATCTATATAAGCAAACCTTCACTAAAATACTGTATGTCAAGACAGAGTGAATGCATTACAAAACCGAAGATGTGATTAGCTGGATTCTTCACGTTGTTGGAACAACCCGGTTAGAAATGTATCTGAAGAACGTTCTGAAAACATTTTGAATATTTTAAAAATACTTGGACTATTTAAGAAACGTCTTCATTGGTACCTTCTCAAACCAGATGGCAGCGGCAGATAATGGATTAAACACAGATGCAAAACACACACACACACACACACACACACACACTCTCTCTCTCTCTCTCTCTCTCTCTCTCTCTCTCTCCCCCTCTCTCCCCCTCTCTCTCTCTCCACCCCCGACGCACACACACCCCACTACCATTTTGTAAACATGACACAATTAGAAAGATAGTACATGTTTCAAACAGCAGGAAGCAAAAGTTAACAAAAAATCTAATGAGATTTTGGCCAGGAATTAATTCTAAGTATCCAGCTCTGTAAGTGAAGGTGGGGGTCCATCACTGATACATAAATGGGGTTTTCTTAATACTATGGTGCTGTCAACTCACACTGAGCATTCAGCTCTGAGCCGCTGGCACCCCCTGTGAAGGGAGGCTGAAAAAAACCTATGACCAAAGGCTGCCCGAGGCTTCCCATGTACAGGACTGAGTACTGCAAGGAAGGTGGAAAAGACAGCACTCAGAGCACACAGGGACTAAGGGAATATCTGCCCTATGAGTTGCGTTTATCAATCAATGCCTCCAGTATGGCAATATTACCACTGGCTAGGAGCTGTAATGACCCATGTAAGATGCGGTTCTACATTGGAGGCCTATAGATAGGTTGGGAAGACTCAAGATAGTTAAAAAAAAAAAAAAAATCTCATTGATAGCAATCTCATCTGTGTCTAAATCCAAGGACTATGTAGTCAGCGATTTTTAGTATTGACAGATTATAAACAGTTACCAATTTCTCCTTGAAGGATCTGCTCCATTTATTTGATTTATGACTTATGCTACAGTGAAAAAGAGTGAGTTGATCCATCTGACAGTATGAATCTTGGGGAAATTATGGCAAAGTTGATGAAAGCGATGGAATGACCAAGTTTCGGAAACATTACCCCGAGTTGTTAAGAATTAAATTCTCTTAGATAAGAGCACTGGAGTGAATACTAAAAAAATGAAATGATTCTGGGAATCTGAAGAGAAAAACAATTAACATCTGTCTTAAATTTTGGATTGCTGCTGTATGAATCACTTCCCTTAATACTTATTCCTGTATTAAGTGATTTCAATTAATTTTTTTACTTCCTCTTTTTTTATAATCCCAACCACCTTCAGTTGGGCATATTCTGAATTTGGTGCTTGAAACACAAAGGGCTAGCTGTTTTAACACTGTGATTTCTCAATAATGAGTACAGCCTAAACCTCAGCATCTATATATAAGGTACCATCTGTCTATGAGATTATATCTATTTATATAAATGTATTGAACATAGATCTAGAGGCACATTAAGTTACATGTAGTTACATG
>NW_011888786.1:6166922-6175830 GCF_000151845.1 Pteropus vampyrus
GTTGTTAAGAATTAAATTCTCTTAGATAAGAGCACTGGAGTGAATACTAAAAAAATGAAATGATTCTGGGAATCTGAAGAGAAAAACAATTAACAGCTGTCTTAAATTCTGGATTGCTGCTGTACGAATCACTTCCCTTAATACTTATTCCTGTATTAAGTGATTTCAATTAGTTTTTTTACTTCCTCTTTTTTTATAATCCCAACCACCTTCGGTTGGGCATATTCTGAATTTGGTGCCTGAAACACAAAGGGCTAGCTGTTTTAACACTGTGATTTCTCAATAATGAGTACAGCCTAAACCTCAGCATCTGTATATAAGGTACCATCTGTCTATGAGATTATATCTATTTATATAAATGTATTGAACATAGATCTAGAGGCACATTAAGTTACATGTAGTTACATGTGCAAAATATGCTGAGATTTAGAAATTAGTTGCTGCCTATTAATGAGCTGAACTACAAATACATACTTATGCACGGATATAAATCTAGTCACAAAAATACTCATACACAAACTTAATTTCTAATTACCTAAAAAAAGGTGAGCGTATAACGCTAGCATATAATAAATATCAAGTTATGTGTATAACGTGTATATGTTATACATATTATTATATAGCATATAATGACATGACTAAAAAGCTTTCTTGGAATAAAAGAATTAAATCATGCATTTCCTTAATTAAAACTCAAACACAATAACTGGGACGAGAATAAAGTTTGGTACGACTATAGATAATAAACACTGTGACAAGCATGAGTGTCTGCCTTCAGGGAAACAGTGAAATGTGGTGCTGGTGGCCTCGGCATCAGGAAACACGGTACTGGTCACAGATAATGGCATGTTAAGAGTCAGGAATTTTTTTTTAGACCTCAGTTGCCTAAGTTACTAAATGAAGAAAATGAATGAGCCAACCTCTAAGAAAACTGAAATGTCTCTTAACAGTTTATGATTCTATGAAAAATAGAGAAACCTCAACCAGCAACAAACCATAAATCATAAATGACAAAGGTGGGGGGATGCAGGCAATGTGCTATTCGCTTCCTACACACCAACACCAAATGTTAATTCAGTCAAATACTAAGAATGCAAAGCATAAAATCACCACTCATCATGTCTATGCTTTGAGTATCAAAACACTCTGAACATTTTTAACAGAATCTTCACTTTATTCCAAGTATTTCAGTTTTTTCCCAGGCCTCTACCACCCCACCTCTCCCTCAGCCCAGGCTTCTCTTCCTTCTGTTACCTATGGGAAGTTAGATTTAAAATAATAAATGCTTACTTAATGGTGAACGTTTTCAGGAAGGGAAATTCATCATTTCCTGTGAAGACGTTGAAAAAAGCAGAGAAATTCTTTACCTATATGCAGCACCGACCTATGGGTCACAGAAACAGGTTAAACATTGGAATGACCTTTTGCGAAGTAACGAGCAAAATCAAAATACCAATAAAAAAAGTTATTCACTCAATTTCTTATTAGTTTACCTTTGTCATTTCTAAACACCATCCTGCACATATACATCACACCAGGAGACCCTGATCTGGGTGATGGTTCAATATACAGGCGACATATCTAACCATTCGGTTGCCTTGCTTCCCCAACCAAACAGAAATGTCCCTAAAACTGACACCTGACAAAAGTCTTAATAGAACCACCAGTTTGAGTCTTGCAAAATAATTTATGTCTACTGCAATAATCCAATGAAAAGAACATTTACAGTCTAATGAGTGATCTTGTGATGTCTGAGAACTACTTTGTGTAAATAAGCAGCAAATTTCTCAGATTTTGAGGTTTATCGAGGTAGGCTTGACTCTTTTAGGCTTTCTTGAATGACTTTTGAATTTGACTGGATTTAAACGTTTGGACGGCTATCAAAACAGAGCTTAGCTGTGCCAGTCTTTTCAGGCACCTTCGAGCCTATCAGAGGAATGACATGCACCAAAGTGTCAGGGCAGCCCCAACCCAACTTTCAAAAGAGTCCCAGGAATGGACCCCAGTAAGACTGGGGACTGGAGATGGGTGAGGACTAAGTGCACTGATGACCAATGATGACTTTTGGATCAGACCTGTTTTTACCCTTGGAATGGAATTTAAAAATCAATACCTTAGCATTAACCTATGGAACTTGCTCAATCTTTAAAAAGAAAATACCAGCTGACAGAAGAGCCAATATGAAGAATATGGAAATAAGTGAATGTAAACCCTATATGGTAGCTCTTCGTTTACATTCAAGAATTAACATAAGTGCTGGAAAAAAGAAAAGACTGAGTAAGAAAATTAAACCCTAATATAGACCACTGAAAAGCCACAAAAGTGGCAAAAAATAGTATTATTAGGATCAAAGTGATATGGCAGAAGTAATGAAATTAGGAAAGAGCTTTATAGGCATTTCCATTTCAAAAAACATTCTGGGAGGTCTTTTTGAAAATCTGTACCATTTAAAACTATATTTATAAAATACATCAATCCAAGAGCCCTTAGATTTATATGCCATAATCAGTGGAGCTAATTATGTAAAAATCTGATAACTGCCTTATGTATATGCCTCATTAAAATATCTCAAAGTATATAAACATCGTTAAAATAAAACTAAATGTTTCTATTGCAAAACATAAAAATATAAGATTGACACAATGACAAACACCTATTTATTGTATTTAAATACAAGTCTGAAATGTTAAGTAGATATTACAAACTTCAGGAAATTACATTTCAAATTCCCAAAATGTCCTGCTGGTGCTCTGACAACTAAAACAATGCTTTAGAGGGTTTTTTGTTTGTTTGTTTGTTTTTAATTCATAAAAAAGCAACAACTGGAAGATATAAAATAAGTAAAATCCAAAACTCTGAAGTTTATTTAAAATTCTTTTGAATCCCTAAGGTGGCTGTAAACAGTTTGTTTTCACACGTTCATAGCTTAAAGGAATGTGACTAGCACAGTCTGTATGGATTTCTGCCCAGAAGGCCTCGCCAAGGCTACACAGTGGTCTCGTGTTTCCACAGTCCAGTCCTCACATTGCCAGTGCTATCCGTACCCAGCACGGGTCCCTCCTGCCCGTTGCTTTTGATTGGTCCATTCTGAACGGCGAGGTTGAGGCCGTAAGATTTCTGCTGACTCTCAAGTTCAACTACAGTTGGCTTCCTCAACGCATCTTTCTTACTACTAGTTGAAACTGGCTTTTCCAAGTTTCTGCTGCTTTTGGGAAGCGTGCTACAAGCGTCGCTGCTATCTGGTTGGGGTGGGTTGTACTGTCTCTCTCTATACGCTAAGTAAGCCCTTCGACTCCTCGAATGGCCTTCGTTACCGGCCGGTCGACTTTTTGGTAAGCCATTCTGCACACTGCCTTCCACGCTTGTGGGGACATCGTATGCATATTCTCTGAGGACCGTGAGTCGGCTTGCCCGGTGTCCTTTACTTCTATTTTTATGATGGCGGCTTGGGTGCACGTTTGTTCGAAACTGAACTTCTAAAGGCGCCACGTGCATTTTAATATCATTGTCCACCGAATGTTCTGTCAGGCTATTATCGAGCTGAGGTGTGGCGTTCAAAGGCAGGGAATTGGTATGGCACTGAGCTGCAGCAGCCTGCAAGTTTGTTAATTTGCATCCCTGGGAGGAGTTTTTGAAGCTGGACACGCTCTTGTTCGTGCACGAAGATTCCGCGCTGCTGTTGGTGCACTTCGGGGCCTCGCCATTGGTCCCGCTGGAGCTGGGGGGCTGCACGTTCACTTGCACCGAGTACGCGCTCCGGCCTGGGCAGCAGGTCATGATCCACGCGAGCCTGACGTCCTCCCGGCGGACGCAGTGGTGCACGACGACGAACGCGCTGAGGCTTAAACACGCCGCTGCGAAGAAGAAGCTGAAGACCAAGTCCAAAGGGTAACACAAGGACACGGCCAGGGCCCCAAACACCCACAGCGTGACATACAAGAGCAAGGCGAGGCCGGCCCCCAAAAGCTGGGCACGGAACGTGTGCTCGTTTTCCAACGCCGATGTGGAAATCAGAGACAAAGACATCGAATCCTGATGACCGACTTCGCCGTGTTCGTGGGCTGCCAACCTCTGCTGCTCCTCCGTGGGCTCCTTCAGCTCATATTTGCGCTCAGGATGTCTCTTCAGCTGAATAAATATGCTCAGAAAGTACATGCAGTTTACGAAAGTGATGAAGCTGGCAGGCCCGTAGAAAGCTCCCAAAGAGGGTTCCCACGCCATCCAGCAACTAGGGAAGAAAATGGTGAACCGGCTCAGATGCTACGCATGGCAACAAACTGTTTATGAAACTGCGATAAACATTAGCGCCTGGGAAACCGTTCAAAGAGAAGCAACTGAGTCAGGGACACAGAGAACACAAACCACTCACTAGGGCGCCCCGGGCCGACTGCCGTAATTCTTGATGTTTGCTGCCGCGGTGATGCCGCAGACTATGACGGGTATACCGCCCCCGATCAGGTAAAACCTAGGAGGAGGAACGACAGGAAAAACAGCTCAGCGTCCTCTCTGTTAAGGTGTGTGCATCGCAGTATCTGTGCTGTAAAAGTCACTCCTTAAAGATGTGTTATTCCCATTCTAGTAAGTTGAAAGTTCAGTTTTCTGGAGAATGCTTTGATAGCAATAGCGTCTTTTACAATTTTTAATTACTGTTTACATTTCTTGCTTTTCAAAGCACAAGGTTTACCAGTTTCCGAGTTGAAGAAAACTGATCAGCTTCTGCCACCCTGTGGCCAGGCAAAGTAGCACGCAGCTACAGCGGGCAGGTTTCGGTTTATTCTTTTTTTTTAGGAGGAACTGGTTTCTTTTAGATTGAGCTAGTGAACTGCAAAGTTAGTGCATTCCAGAATGGACTTTTAGATATCACTCTGCCATAGTTGAGACAAAATATGTATCAACATATTATTTATTCAAGTCTGGCTAAGCCTGCATGTCCCAGGACATTCTACTGCCGTGGGTGCTCATCCTCAGTCAGCTGAGGTTAGTCCGGGAAAGAACCTGGATCTCGGCAGCTTCGCACAGTGCATAGGACCCTCCCAGCCCCTTTTCCATGGACTTGCTGGCGACAGCAAGACAAATGACGGTATTATAAGAACTCAGGGAGACACAGTGGTGGCTGGTCCTACAAACACATACTTTTTTTGACCTCCAGGACTTCCAGTTACCAACTAGCCCTTATTATGTAGCTTTAAATCTTGTCTACTGCCTCTTACTTTCAGCCTATATGTATGAGTTTTCCCCTCTTCTAGAACTTTCCTTGACCTACCAGCTTTTTTCTCTCCCCCTTCAGTGACAAACTCCTGGAAACAACACCATCATCTGCTTCACCTTTATCACTGTTGTGTGAGGCTACTTTTACCTATTACGCTACGGAACCTGTTCTCTCGGGGACCAGGATCATTCCCACTTTATAGATAAAAGAAGCACAGAAAGGGTACAGAACTTAAGGAAAGACCATCAGCTATAAGGTGCATGGCCAGTATTCAAGTCCAGGCAGTCCAGTTTGCAAGTCCATTCCTTTACTTTCTAAAATTCACTCAGCAATTTTTTTTGTTATAACTATGCTTCATATACTGTGAAATTTATATTTAATAAACATTTAACATAATACAGTAAAGATATCAGATACCTGAGCATTGGTCTTGGTGGAGGTGGCAGTTCATCAGGATCCTGGCATCTTTTAGCTTTTTTAGTGACTTGTTTATAGATATTTCGAGCTGTCACTCCCACCCATAGTACTGTAGCAAGGGTGGAATAATGAAGAATTATACCAACCTAGAAAGAAGATTGAAGAATAGATAAACTAAAAGGAAAAAAAAATCCCCCTTTCAATCAAAGTGTAGTAGCTGCTAGTAAGGTTTATCGAATCTGATTCAAAAACAGTCTGAAGGTATTTTTTAATGATCAACATTGCCTGCTAATGAAACAGAGAAGGCACCGTAACAGACGTATGATAAAGGATCACGTCTTCTAATAGATAAACCAACAGCTGGATCTAGAGGCCCACAGACTATAACTCATACCCAGGATGACTTTTCATACACCACGGAATTAGTTCCTGAACAATACACTAAAGGCACGTTTCTCATAGATGCAACATTATAAATCAGTGTTCAATTTCTAAAGCCCATTTTGAGGAATGTAGAGGGCAAAAAGTCACATTACACAGAATAGGCTTATGAGTAAAAGAGCTGAGTTCTAACTCAGAGCCTTTATATACAGTCATGGTAAGAGAGCGATGTAACATAGTGGTGGTTAAGAAGATAAGTTCTGGAGTCAAAAATTTCTGGGTGACTTTAAAACCAGGATCCACCCCTTTCCTGCTGGGACTCCTTAGTAAGTCACATAACATCTCAAGCATTGTTTTCCTCACTTGTAAACTGAGACTAACATGAAAGTACTGTGAGGTTTCAAATAAGGTAGTTGATATAAAGCATTTAGCACAGTGTCTGGTACATTATAAGCAATTAATTTTTTAAAATCTATATTTTAATTATTAATTATTAGGTGTGTGGTTTTAAGAAAATGTTACCTCTTTGAAAGGAACTTTCCTTTTTAATTACTGTTATTTTTAAAACTATTACTAAAAATAAAATTTAAAAAATACATAAAAATAAATACTGGTTTTCACAAGGAACAGAACAGCGGTGCCAGAGGTGTGGGCAAAGGAGAGTGAAAGGTGGGAGAACTGGATGAAGGGCATCGAAAGGTACAAACTTCCGGTTATAAGATGAGTAAGTCATGGGGATGGAATGTCCAACACAAGACTGTAGTTAACAATACTGTATTTTTTATCTGAAAGTTGCTGAGAGAGCAGATTTTAAACGTTCTCATCGCAAGAAAAAATATAACTATGTATGGTGATGGATGTTAAAAAAAAAAAAAACTTATTGTGGTCATTTTGCAATATATACACGTATCAAATCATTCTGCTGTACACCTGAAGCTAATACAAATTTCTATTTCAATCATATCTCAATAAAACAAACAAACAAAAAAGTAAATTTACTCATTTGAACAGTAGAAGGGATTATAGAAACCATCTGTAGGGTTTTTGTAGGGATTGAAAGGGCATAATATCTGAAACATAACTGCACAATAAAAGAGTGAATAAGTATAATATATGTAAATAATTATACTAACTGAATTTCTTCCCAGAGAGTGATGGGGCGGGAGCATGTTTATCATACAACCTGTGATCTAAGCAACCCTGGTTAAAAATAAAATTCTAGATGCAGATATACATGGGACTAACGGAGGGTTAAAATCTATTTTAAGAAAAATAAGTGCATGTGTCATTGGAGTATCAAGGACATAATTAATTTCTCATCTGACTAATTACTATCTTTTTGAACATCTTACATAATTATTATAGGTAAAATTCTATTACTAAAAAGTCCAAGGGAAAATTTTTCATTCTAAGAGAATGGCTCTCCAATCTCAAAATCAACTTGACATTATCAAACCTAGGTTAATAATAGAAGCATTTAGACCACTGCCCAAAGTTCATTTTAATGAGAACCAATCTGCAGCTAAGTCCTGGTGACACGAAAGCTCAAGCATGTGCAGGGCAAAAAACTAGGGTAGTCACTGTCCTTGCATTGACTCTGAAAAGTGCTGAGAGAGTGGATCCAGCTTGGTCAAATGAGAAAAGTCAGAG
The DNA here is from genome assembly GCF_000151845.1 of Pteropus vampyrus. NCBI lineage: Eukaryota > Metazoa > Chordata > Mammalia > Chiroptera > Pteropodidae > Pteropus > Pteropus vampyrus. Next base: position 6,174,580 of record NW_011888786.1, read on the forward strand.
TTATATTTTTCTTAAGGAGAAAAGTGGCTCCTTGGTTGCCATTAGTTTCACTGACTGCACTGTAAAAGCAAGATATACAGATAGAAGTGGAACTAAAAGCATAAAATAATCCTTTGAGCACAGATACTGCAAATATAAATAGTATAAGTAAATTTGGTATACAGAAACCAAAACATTCAAAACAAATCACTAACACTGACTCAAAATAGCAGGCTCTAGTATTGCTGGAGTTTTCTCTGATGCATAGGTCAAAAGAATGAGACAGGGCTATAAATTAATTTAAAAACAAAAATATTTTCAACATAAGAGGAGCAATTATACATTTTTTTATTAATGCGTAATTGACACAAATAGCCTATTGGTCTTAGGTATACATCATAGTGACTTGGTATTTATATATGGTACAAAATGATCCCCACAATAAGTCTAGTTACCTCTATCGCCAAAGTTATTATTGACTATATTCCTTATGCTGTACATTACATACTCATGAATAATTTTACAATTGAAAATCTATACCTGTTAATCCAGTTACCTATTTTGACTGCCCCCCCCGCCCGCTCCAAACACACACACACACACACACACACACACACACCCTCCCTCCCTCTCTGGTAACCACTAGTTTGTTTTCTAAAAATTCCTAAAATTTTCATGGAACCACAAAAGACCCTGGATAGCCAAAGCAATCTTGAGAAAGAAGAACAAAACTGGAGGTATCACGTTCCCTGACTTCCAACTATACTACAATGCTATAGTAATCAAAACAATACAGTACTGGAATGAAAACAGACACATAGATAAATGGAATAGAGAACTCAGAAATGAACCCATGTATATATGGTTAATTAATCTACGACAAAGGAAACAAGAACATAATAATGAGGAAAAGACAGTCTCTTCAACAAACGGTGTTAGGGAAACTAGACAGCAACATGCAAAAGAATGAAACTGGACCACTATCTTAAACCACATACAAAAATAAATTCAAAATGGATTAAAGTCTTGAACGTAAGACTTGAAACCATAAAACTCCTAAAAGAGAACGTGGGCTGGAAGCAATCTGACATGGGTCTTAGCAATATTTTTTTTGGACCAGTCTCTTCAGGCAAGAGCAGCCAGAACAAAAATAAATAAGACTGTATCAAACTAAAAAGCTTTTGCACAAGGAAACCATCAACAAAATGAAAGGCAACTTACTGAATGGGAGAGAATATCTGCAAATTATACATCCAATAAGAGGTTAGTATC
>NW_011888786.1:6176640-6178985 GCF_000151845.1 Pteropus vampyrus
ATAGATACAGAAGAATTTTCTTGGTTTGATTCAAGGAGGAAAACGCAACCTTTAAATTTTGAAGTGTTTTCTATGACATTTCAAAATTTCTAGTAGAGAAGGTATTCTTATCTTTTGGAATAAGGTACTTCCCATTGTATTCCCCATCAGATAGTTGGGCTATACTTGAAATACAACCTGTCACAATTTATTTGATACTAAATCAGAAATACATGTGAAAAGTGTGGAAATTGTTTGGAAATAAGTGATCTGAATCATATAGCACGTCTATGATTCATTAAATGCAACAGATTATTAGTTAAGAAAGTTCCCTTACCTCAGGACATCAATTTTCAAAGCTGCAAAATGGATATAAATTAATTATCCTAAAGAAAGGTACTCTATATACATGCTATCTAGCCATAAACTCTCACTTACTGGAGACAAGACATTATAACGATTATATTTTTAACCTCTAATAAACCTAAGATAGTGAAGCATGCATGGCAAGTGTGCAAAGAAAAAAGATCTTTAATGCTCATATAATCATATATGAATATATAACAAAATTAAAATACTATTGAATGCCTTCTAGCATCACCATTCAGTTAGTGTGAATAACCTTGAGTTACAGACAAGGAGAAAGAACTTAAATCATCCTCCAGAGGTCACATGGTCACCTGCAGGGCTGCAACTCAAACTCAAGTCTGCTGGTTTCCAACGCCCGTGCCCCTTCCGTTATGCCATGCTGTTCCTCACTAAACACTAAAACACAGTGATGGGGAGTGAGAGACACTCAAGAGTCAAAGAGACATTTGAATCATGCCCGTCACCCAACAGCCCCAGCGATTTGGGCAAGATGTTTCTATTCTCTTAGATTCTATATCTATACTTGTATATGAGTAAGAAGTACGTTCTAGGGTCAATGTGAAAGTTAAGATAACACATTTGCAGTAGTTGGCAATTACAAAGTTCGTAATATTCCCTGATTAATTTTTTCCCAGTGCACCTTGCATCCCATTTCAGCAGTCCCCTAGATAACAGATTTAAGAGGACACCTGAGAAGGGCAGCTGGCACTTTATTTAGTTGATTAAATCATGGACTGTTAGAGCGCCAAGGTCAGTTAAATGAGATCCAGCCAAATCCTTTCTCTGCATCGCTAAGGAAACCAGGGACCAGAAAATTAACGATCGAGCAATTACTTGGCGGGACATCATGACCCAGAACCCAGATCCCTTCCAACCTCGAGTCGACGGCCAATGCGCTTCCATCACTCAGCTTCGTAGTTCTCCTTCAGGTCCTTTTGGAAAAGTGAGTTAAAAGCTACAGAAAGCTCCCAAAGTGCCACCGCAAACTGACTTAAGGACCAGGGTAGGGAGGACCTGGCTGGTGGCACCTATCATAACCTCAGCCAATGACTGTGGGGAGGAAACTCTGTGAGAACCAGTTCATACTGTTTATAAAATATGTGAGCTCTAAAAGGGAGATAAGACAAAACTGTACCAATTATGTGCACACATAAAAATGTATATAAAAGATGTACACTTTAGGGTTCAGTTTTAGAAATGAAAGAATCTTAATGACTGCTTAACTAGTTCAACCCATTATTTTACAGAAGGAACATTAAGCCCCTACCAGGTGAAGTGACTAGTGACACAGGCTGTTCTGGAAGACAGAGAATTAGAACCTACCTACCAGAGTCTGGAGTCCGAGGCCTGTACTGTTTGCATTCTACCACTCCCCTCTCGGCTGGGTGCTAACTGAATTAAGTACGTATTATAATAGCAGAGTGAAGCAAGTCATGTCTGAGTCAGAAATAACAAGAGTGAGGTTATGTCTTTCACAGAAGGGGAGAACGTGGTAAAAACAGAAGAAAACGATAGGTGGAAACATACAAAGACTTGCTTTTTTCTTTTTTTAGGTAAATCTTTAACAAACGGGCTTTTGTTTCAGTGGCCCCAAAAACTCAATGCAATTCCTCTCCTTTTCACTCTAGAAATCGTATATAAAATCATTCACGACAATGAAAAGGCAGGCATCTTTACCACGGCCTCTTTCTATTCACATCCTTCATGAAATAAATTTATGTGTCTGCTATAAGAAGTCAATAAATATTTCTAGATAAAATTGAGACTATGACGACCACGGTGAGTTGAGTACTCTTGGTAGTCTGTGCTCGAAATGGAGGCCTTTTCGTTCATTCACCCAGCAAATATTTACTAAACTCTTACTATGGTTAAGTGCTGTGCTGTCCTTAGATCGAATCAATGTAATTCCTGCCCCTGCAGAGCTTAGAGTCCAGAGAAAATAAACAGGTAAACACCAGTCAAAGCTCTATAGGCACCACGGAATTTTAATAAGCATC
>NW_011888786.1:6179035-6184801 GCF_000151845.1 Pteropus vampyrus
TGTCTTTCACAGAAGGGGAGAACGTGGTAAAAACAGAAGAAAACGATAGGTGGAAACATACAAAGACTTGCTTTTTTCTTTTTTTAGGTAAATCTTTAACAAACGGGCTTTTGTTTCAGTGGCCCCAAAAACTCAATGCAATTCCTCTCCTTTTCACTCTAGAAATCGTATATAAAATCATTCACGACAATGAAAAGGCAGGCATCTTTACCACGGCCTCTTTCTATTCACATCCTTCATGAAATAAATTTATGTGTCTGCTATAAGAAGTCAATAAATATTTCTAGATAAAATTGAGACTATGACGACCACGGTGAGTTGAGTACTCTTGGTAGTCTGTGCTCGAAATGGAGGCCTTTTCGTTCATTCACCCAGCAAATATTTACTAAACTCTTACTATGGTTAAGTGCTGTGCTGTCCTTAGATCGAATCAATGTAATTCCTGCCCCTGCAGAGCTTAGAGTCCAGAGAAAATAAACAGGTAAACACCAGTCAAAGCTCTATAGGCACCACGGAATTTTAATAAGCATCACTGGATAATAAGGGAAGGTGAAAGACAGTATTTCTGAAACAGTAGCAGTAAACTGAGACCTATAAGATAAGTGGGAGTCAGCCATGAGAACAAGGGGGGAAAGAAAGAACAGATTATCTTCTTTATATGTACTAAGCTGATCTGAGATCCACTACCTGACTTCTGGTAGGCTCCATACATGGTCGTTTTCAAATGTACAGTAATAGCCTAACCCAGGGAAATTTTCTGCACAGCTGAGAGGTAATTTCGTCAATAATAAGAGCAGAGTAAGAGCTAACATCTATTGGGCACTTACTGTATACCGGGTAATCTCCAGTCATTTCTCACACATACATTCTCACACAATTCTCTCAAGTCTCACACATACTTTTCAAACGATACCTTAGATAAACAATATTGGATTAATCATCAGCCTGAGGTTCATGATACATGTTAATAATTAGGCCAAGTATGTCCTGTCTTTATTTAGATGTTTAATTAATTACTGTTAATAAATATCCAAGAATTACCAGCAAGACAAAAGATAACAACACCTTGGGAAAACTTGTATCGAATATGATCCCCTCACCCAGGGTAACCATCACCTCGGATCCTAGATTTATCACCTCCGTGCTTTCCTTGTTTGACAGTTTTATTGCACACTTCATTAAAAGTGTGCTGTTTCATTTTATTTACTTTTATTTTTATAAAAAAGATAACAGGGCGAATGTAATTTATGGGACTAAGACGTAGTTACACGTTGTAAATCATTAGTTTTGACTCGTATAATATCACAGTTTATTCATTCACTAAGTGATGGGCATTTGGGTTGCTTCCAGGTTTTTGCTACTGTGTATAGTGCTATGAATATTCATATGCACAGTGCATGCTTACATGGACACCTCTGCTACAAACTTACCCTCTGAGCCCAGGGCTGGAACTGCTATGTCCCAGGGCATGCGAACGTTTAACTTGAGAAGGTAAAGCCTCCCAGATTCATCCACTTACATTCCCACTGACAGTGTATAAAAGATCCTGTAGACCACGTGTTCAGTACTTCGCATTGTCAGGCTTGATTTTTGTGGACAAAAAAAGGCATAAAACAATAACTAACTGTGGTCTTAATTTGCATCTCCAAGACCACCAATGATACTGAACATCTTGTTACGTGTCTACGGGCCCCGTGTATTTATTCTTGCATGAAATACCTGCCTACTCTTATGTCACTTTTTCGACTGGGTTTTCAGTGGCCTTATCACTGATTATATTTTTAATATATATTTTTTATTCTAGCGCATTCAGTAGCATGGATCAAGAATTTGAAACTTGTCTTTTTACTTTTGTTATGGAATCTTAACAAATAATAGCTCTTATTTTTAATTTAGTCAAATTTATCTCTTTTCTAGTCAGTGTCATATTGAAGAAATCCTTCCTTATACCAAGGACTGCGATATTTTCTAATATGAATTTTGATGTAAGTTTTTAATCCACTCAGAGTTGATTTTGTTGTTGTTGTTTATACGGCACCAAGTACAGATCAGCTTACTTCTTTTTCCAAATGGACTCTCCCCAGCTCCCCTGACTGTGCGGGGGTCTCTCTTTACCCAACTGACACAGCACGCAACCCCCGTCTTATACCGAAGTTCTGCGTGGGTCTGCTTCTGACCTCGCTATCCCATCATGTTGGATCAATTTATTGATCCCTAAATGAAATGCTACAGCTTTAATTACAAAAACTTCATAAGCCCTGAATACTAGGACAACATCCTCACTCCACTCTTCTTCTTTAGAAGTGTCCTGGCTGTCCCTGGTCCTTTATGTTTAAGTAACTCTAAAAACCATTTGTGGAAGAGAGACACTGTTCCATGATGCGACCCGGGGCCAGGTGTACGCATCCCGTAAACACCCTCACAGACTGGCTGATGGTAATCAATGCTTCCTTCCGCCATAAACCAGTACCTCCCCGTGTCCCACGGAGTGCTGGTTCCTGGAGCAGACCATCGTCCTCACTGAGTCAAGCATGGAAAGCACATTCCCTTACCTGGAACTGGTCACATACTGGTCTCCTATCCACCCTGCCCTGTTCTATCTAATTCTTTGGTGCCTGCCAAGCAGTGTGGACATTATCGAAGTCACCTTGCAGCCACCCATGAAGAGCCTTATGTCTATGTTTCCCTTAATAAACTCTGTTAGATGCCAGGCCGGAGTGGCCAGCTTCTTTCTTCCATCTTCTCCTGTCCTCTACTTTCGGAGGTAGATTTTCAGTCTCGGGCTCTTCCCTGGGTCTGAGTGTATAAATGCCATTCTTTGCACTTCATGAAAAATTCTCCTCTTATGCATATATTAAGGGGAAACTGGTCCTTTCTGATGTTAACCCTTCCTATCCTTGGAGCCAGTATGTCTTTCCAGTTGTGTTTTCTTTAATACCATTAAATTTTTACCTGTAAATCTTGAATGTCTTTTCCTATTTCCAGGTAGTTGATATTCTTTGATGCTACATAAATGGTATCTTCTCATTAATTATGTTTTCTCATAATTGCATTTCTGCATACTAACAGGAAACCTGTATATTAAACGCACCTTCACTCTTAGCTAAACTTTCCTATTATTTCGAATAATTTACCTGTAAATTACTTCAGGTTTTTTTTAATGTAATTAATCACCTGACAATTTATTATTATTCCCAAATTACAGATGAGTTACCTGAGACAAAGAAAAGTTAACTATGGAAATGAAGATCTCATAGAGTGTCTGTACGCCCACATACACTGCAGCATTATTCACAAGAGCCAAGAGGTGGAAACAACCTAAGTGTCTACTGACAGATGAATGGATAAAGAAAATGTATATACATACATTTGAGGGTATATTTATTCAGCCATTAAAAAAATAAGAAGAAGAAATCCTATCACTTGCAACAATATGAACTCTGAAGACATTATACTAAGTGAAACAAGCCAATCGCAGAAGGAAAAACACTGCATCATTCCATTTATATGAGGGATCTAAGTATGTAGTCAAGGTCACTGAGACAAAAAGTAGAATGGTTTTTGCCAGGATCTGGTGGGGAGAGAGACATGGGAGGCTGCTATTCAATGGATGTAGAGTTTCAATCACGCAAGATGAAGAAGTTCTAGACATTTGCTATACTTGTAGTTTATATTGTACACTTATAAATTGAAAGAGGTAGATCTCATTATGTATTTTCTGCAATTAAAAAAAAAAAGTTTAAGTAAATTGCCCATAAAAACAGTAAACAGAAGTGAGATCCAAATCTAGGCAGTCTGAGCTCTCAATTACTGTGCTGCTTGCTATCACGCATATGAAAAACAATACGCAAATACGGAAATAAAATTTTACGTATTTTCCAGTCATATATTGAATATTAATAGTCATATATTAATTTTTATACTTATTCCGCAAGAATACTATTCACTAAGGCTACATATATAATCATTTATTTAAATTAAGAGTTGAATATTTTTTAAATTCTTCATATTTATCACACCTAAGAAGATTCTTCTTTTATATCTTAGGGTTAAAGCTTTCCCTAATTCCTAATTGTTTTCATCAACAAATAACTTTTAAAATCCTATGTCAGATAAGATCACTTCTCTTTCAGCCAAAGTTAGGATTTTATAAATTTTTAAAAATTAAATGTTCAGCACTAAAACAAACACAATAAGTAGCAGAGTCCAAAGACAGAGACAAGTTCCTTAAATCACACATTCAGCTGTGAAATGACAATTGGAAACCTAAGTATATTGGAAAACTGTCTAAGTGACAGACACTGGATTTAACTTTAATTAAAGAAAAAAAAAACTTTAAGGAAACAGTTTTCCTTTATAGTTAATGAAACATATGAAATTACTTTCCAATATCAGCATTTTTTTTCCATTTCAGTTTTTCCCTTGGACTCACCGCCTGGCAGACACTGGCATTTCTGGTTTGGGTTATTCCTCCCACAAAGACCACACAGGTCAGGAAAATATGAAAGCACAAGTTCACAAGCATGTGCCAGCCCTTGAGACTGATTCTAATCAAACTGTTAAAAGAAAGAGGAAAATACTAATATTTAGGCTAGTACATTTGAAGCAGGACACTGTAATATTTGTCTTCAAGTGAACACTGCAATAGCATAAAATGGCAAGTTTAAATGTTTAAACATTTCATTTAAAAAACATATACATTCAAACAGACAGATACACACACACCCCCCACACACACATTTTGAGAAATCACTGAACTCAATACAGTTTAAGATTTAACTTTATGTACTAAAAAGGACAAGTCATTTATGGAACTACTGTAACCATTGAAGGCTAAACAAATTCTCCATAATAAGAAACATGTGGCTTTTGTCAGTTACGATGCTTTATGACAGAGGAATCACTTGTTTGCTTCCTACAGACTTCTACAAAGTGCCAATCTCTATTTTCCTGACCTGTGACTACCCAGTGCATTTCCTCTTGGCCTCTCCTAATGAAATGTCGAAGTCTGTCTTTCTTCTTTTTTTAATATCGAAATCTTTTGTTTAACGAAATGTCAAGAAATGTCATATATGTCCGGCCTAAAGAGGAAAATACATTCCAGCAAAACCTCTTGTAAAGTGAATTTCTGCTTAGCAGATCCTTTCAGGTCACTGTTTCCTACCGTAAAATGACTTCCTGCAGCTCTGCCTCCAATGAACAAAAAACGTATTCCATGCTTAAATGCCACATATTTTCTTAAAAATGCCATCTATAAAATAAAGACTATCACGACAGGTGAAAACTCATAAGCCAGGAATAATGCCACAGGTTGGTTCTGGCAGCCACCTCTGCAGGTAACGTGCTTCCACCAAACTTCACCCCTGCTGCTCCTGCGTCCCGCCTCCCAGCCTCCAACATGTTCCTCTCATTCCTTCCCAGACACGAACCCAGCAAACTGTCTGGGTACCATAAAAGATGAATTGAACATCTCATCTACTGATTATTTATATCTCAAACTACATAAAATGAACAAAGCTCGTATGTATTCTAAAATCACTGTTCTTATTTTGGAAAGATGGCATCGTATTTAACTTAACTTTATCCTAATTAAATGTAAAATTATCTCTTGTAAGTCAAGTTTTATTTCTTACCTGTGATGGTATATGTAACTGACGATGACTGCTAAGAGGCATAAGAGAAGAATGATAGCAGTAGTGTAAATCACAGGATGCAGGAGGCTGGCTGCCTGGGTATAGAGTTCAGAACCTGTCAAATCCTGAGAGG
>NW_011888786.1:6184851-6187178 GCF_000151845.1 Pteropus vampyrus
AATAAAGACTATCACGACAGGTGAAAACTCATAAGCCAGGAATAATGCCACAGGTTGGTTCTGGCAGCCACCTCTGCAGGTAACGTGCTTCCACCAAACTTCACCCCTGCTGCTCCTGCGTCCCGCCTCCCAGCCTCCAACATGTTCCTCTCATTCCTTCCCAGACACGAACCCAGCAAACTGTCTGGGTACCATAAAAGATGAATTGAACATCTCATCTACTGATTATTTATATCTCAAACTACATAAAATGAACAAAGCTCGTATGTATTCTAAAATCACTGTTCTTATTTTGGAAAGATGGCATCGTATTTAACTTAACTTTATCCTAATTAAATGTAAAATTATCTCTTGTAAGTCAAGTTTTATTTCTTACCTGTGATGGTATGTGTAACTGACGATGACTGCTAAGAGGCATAAGAGAAGAATGATAGCAGTAGTGTAAATCACAGGATGCAGGAGGCTGGCTGCCTGGGTATAGAGTTCAGAACCTGTCAAATCCTGAGAGGGAAAAAAAAAAAGCATCATTCTAGTATTTTCCTGAACATAATAACTCCTGAGATTTTCTCCAGTGACTAAAACAGACTGATAAACAAAACTCTGGTCCTTACATCTCTTCATTTTTTTCAAGGATTAATGTTTTATGCTATTTTTCTCACATCTTACTTTGCCTTCCTAATTGCCACTGTGTTATATGTACGGTATATATGCTTAAGGTGTGTGTGTGTGTGTGTGTGTGTGTACATACTCTTGCTCTACACTGTCTACTCCTGTCCTATACCTGCTCTATAAATTTGAACACTGACATTGCTATGAGGGTAATGGAGAGAACCAGAGCCCACGTGTGGGTGATTTAGAAGGGGCAACCCCAGACTTCATCTTGTTTAATGCCCTTTCACCTCACTTATCACTCTGCATATTAACCAGCTGATTAGGCACAAAGCAGCAGTATCTCTACGTCAGCAAAGACTAAACAGACCTCGCTAACCACCTGCAGTCAAGTTCAACAAATACGAATGGACTAAACACTGTGCAAGGCACTGGGGACATAATGATAACACATGGTCCCTGTCCTTGAAGAGCTGAAAGTCATGAGGGAGACAGATGCACAATCAGATCAGAACAATGTTCGATGAAGGTAAGGGCAGCCCAGGTATGGGAGCAAAGAGCTCAAAAATCAATAACAGTCAATAATAACAGCAAGTCACTTACGAGGCATCAACCGTAATCCAGGCACCGTGCCAGCACTTCACAGAGTGACCCTGTGAGCTGCATAAGATTAGCCCCTTTTTATAGCCTGAAAAACTGAGGCACAAAGAGGTTAAGTACTTGAGGATGAGACGTGGCTGCCACGTCTGGGCTCCCAAACGCGGTGCAGACAGTACCTCCCTAAAAGGAGAACCGGGGACATCTTAAGGCTTCCTTCCTTTTAAAGGACCAAAGCAGACTGGGAAGATGCCTCCAGCTTGGCCAGGTCCGCTGTGCCAGAGAAATGGGGTTACAGAAGTCGGAAGCTGTAGACGCACCAGATGCTGTCACTAGATCGTTTCTAAACGAACTCTGAAAGCTTGAGACAGTGCCTGAAAGGAGAAAAGCTAGATGACAAAAGGAAAGGATGAACGGGAGGCAGGAAGAGCGAAGAGGGACTCAACAACGCAAGGAAGGAGGGGGCAAATTCTCTCACCAAAAATCGAAAGTTGACAGTATATGATAACAGATCTAAAATGCGCAAACTAGAACATCTTAACAAGCCCTTCTCTGTAATGAATGGTTAACAGAGGTCCATGGGCAACTGGAGATGACAAGAAAAACTGAATTCCAGCCTGAGTGCTCCACTACACCGCGATGCATCTCAAACCTGCGATCCATCTAATTGCTTGACAAGTGTTAACTGGGTGCCCACCTCGTTCAGGCCCTATGCCAAGCACTGGATATTCACGGAAATGGGGAACGTAGTCCCAGCCTTCGAGGGCTGGCAGTCTACAAACGAAGTACCCGAAAGGGGAAATACGAGAGAAGAAGCCTGTGACCACGAATTCTGATCAACTGGCCTCTGTGAGATGCCCTCAAGACTAACCCATGGCCTTAGTGTCTTTGCATTTTTGCTAACAGTCCGGAAGGTTAGTGGGAAAAATTCAAAAAGATGTACTTTGGGGGAAGGAGAACCAGTAAGATACTAGCAAGACTGGACAAGCTCTCCCCTCAATTTCTGGGAGAGACCATCCCAGTGCAGAATAACTGAGGCTAAACTTCCAACATCTAGGATTCGGCCTCTAGCTTCCTCTAAGCATGGCCTGCGTTATATTCCTCTAGGAAAATGCCAGTGA
>NW_011888786.1:6187228-6210820 GCF_000151845.1 Pteropus vampyrus
GGGAGCAAAGAGCTCAAAAATCAATAACAGTCAATAATAACAGCAAGTCACTTACGAGGCATCAACCGTAATCCAGGCACCGTGCCAGCACTTCACAGAGTGACCCTGTGAGCTGCATAAGATTAGCCCCTTTTTATAGCCTGAAAAACTGAGGCACAAAGAGGTTAAGTACTTGAGGATGAGACGTGGCTGCCACGTCTGGGCTCCCAAACGCGGTGCAGACAGTACCTCCCTAAAAGGAGAACCGGGGACATCTTAAGGCTTCCTTCCTTTTAAAGGACCAAAGCAGACTGGGAAGATGCCTCCAGCTTGGCCAGGTCCGCTGTGCCAGAGAAATGGGGTTACAGAAGTCGGAAGCTGTAGACGCACCAGATGCTGTCACTAGATCGTTTCTAAACGAACTCTGAAAGCTTGAGACAGTGCCTGAAAGGAGAAAAGCTAGATGACAAAAGGAAAGGATGAACGGGAGGCAGGAAGAGCGAAGAGGGACTCAACAACGCAAGGAAGGAGGGGGCAAATTCTCTCACCAAAAATCGAAAGTTGACAGTATATGATAACAGATCTAAAATGCGCAAACTAGAACATCTTAACAAGCCCTTCTCTGTAATGAATGGTTAACAGAGGTCCATGGGCAACTGGAGATGACAAGAAAAACTGAATTCCAGCCTGAGTGCTCCACTACACCGCGATGCATCTCAAACCTGCGATCCATCTAATTGCTTGACAAGTGTTAACTGGGTGCCCACCTCGTTCAGGCCCTATGCCAAGCACTGGATATTCACGGAAATGGGGAACGTAGTCCCAGCCTTCGAGGGCTGGCAGTCTACAAACGAAGTACCCGAAAGGGGAAATACGAGAGAAGAAGCCTGTGACCACGAATTCTGATCAACTGGCCTCTGTGAGATGCCCTCAAGACTAACCCATGGCCTTAGTGTCTTTGCATTTTTGCTAACAGTCCGGAAGGTTAGTGGGAAAAATTCAAAAAGATGTACTTTGGGGGAAGGAGAACCAGTAAGATACTAGCAAGACTGGACAAGCTCTCCCCTCAATTTCTGGGAGAGACCATCCCAGTGCAGAATAACTGAGGCTAAACTTCCAACATCTAGGATTCGGCCTCTAGCTTCCTCTAAGCATGGCCTGCGTTATATTCCTCTAGGAAAATGCCAGTGACGTGTCTCCACATTCTTTGGCAGAGAGCCATAAAACAGGTGGCTGGATATTATCTAATCAAACATCAAAGTGCCAATTCAGTTCTCAAAATATATTGCATGTAACATTTACATTAAAAAAAAAAAACATTTTTCAAGAGCTAAATGAATATGACATAGTATGAGAAGAAAACAGATTTTGAACCAGAACAATGACTCATAATTCTGAGTTACGAATGAAGAAAAAGACGCGTACTACTGTCATTGGTCACTGATGGCACTGCTTCAGCAAGGACATTCCTGGTTGTCAAAACAAGCTCACCTGCCCCAATGACAGAGAAACTGACCTAGGGAAAGGAGAGGCTATTATGCAGTAGTTACTAACTACTAACCAATAAAAAATTTTAAAACCACTCTTAGCTTTCCAGCATTTAAAACCAATCAACCACCCACCCGCCAACAGCAGCAGCAGCTAACTGGACTGGGCCTGTGTGTCAAATATTTCCTGGGGTTTACAGACCCCTGTTATAAAGCAACCCAATAAGATATGAAAAATCTCCTACCCTGAGGGCACAAAATTCTTGAGAATGTAAGAGTATTTAAGACAATTGAAAAGATTAGGATAGGAAAGATGTTAAAGATGTCAGAGAAGAGATAAAGCAGAAATGCAAATCAAAACTATTTTTAATTATACTAGTAAACAAATATAGGCTTTGTGATACTGAAACATTACTAAGTATATTGTCCAAAAATGGCCACTAGGAGACGCCCATGAGAAGAAAATGTGAAACTGTCATTCACATTTGCAATACAGTGATAAGATAGCAAGTCTCTGCCTCTGGGTTGATGACAGGAGGACAGCCCATCACTAAACTAAATGGTGATCATAATCACTCTTCTTTATATGGTACAAAGTTTAAGAAAATAACTGAGCTAGGAAGTGAAAAGTTTTCCACAGAAGTTAAGTGCATGAATGCAGAGTATCAGAACACCCGAAAATGTGTTAAAAATCACAAAGATGGTTATTATTAAGGACCCAAATAAATGGGAGAGTTCTTCAAACTCTTTTTTCTTGACAAAGAGTCACACATTTACCAGTTACTTCTAGCCTGAGAATTACTAAATCTAAAAATCATGGCAAGGGAAAAAAAATCACTGGCAGTTTTAAATAACTCATTAGCATCATATCAACAAGGATAATTATAAACCAGTAACTACTTAAATTCTCTAGAATCTGAACAATAAAAGTTCAGTATACATATATTATAAATTATATATATATTACACATTACATTATATATATATGAGATATATATCTCTCTAGATATTGAACAATATCTCTAGAATCTGAAAAGTTAAGTATACATATATTATAAATTATATATATATTACACATTACATTATATATATATGAGATATATATATATATATATATCTTCTGGCAGAGTATAAAGAATTATAAAAGAGTTTACCAATAAAATAAAATTTAAAAATAGATCCGAAATCAGAAATGTAACCCCCCCAAAAAAAACAAAAAAAAAATCACCATAGACTGACTTCTTTGTTACTTTTTACTTTTCCCTTAAGAAAGAAAAAATAACTTAAAAATTTACTCCACCTACATCACACCATCCACAATAGTCAATTCCAGTCGAATCATGAACCTTAATGTGAAAGGTAAAACATACTAAAGCTTTTTAAAGAAAACAAAGGAGGATACCTTCATGACCTTGATGTAAGTAAAGATTTCTTAAACAGGACATAAATAGCACTAATTATATATAAAAAACACTTCAAAAAAAAAATCAAGGAACTGTTCATAACAAGACAGTATTGAAATAAAAAAGGATAAAGGTATTTTATAAGCTGAATGTTTGAGTTCCCTGCCCGGAAAAAACATGCACATATGTTGAAATCTAATCCCAATGTAATGATATTAGGAGTCGGAGCCTTTGGGAGGTGATTAAGTCATGAGACGAGAACCCATTCACAAATGGAATTAGTGCCCATGTAAAAGAGACCCCAGAGAACCTCCCTGTTCCTTCCACCATGTGAGGACAGAAAGTGGGCCCTCACCGGACACCGAAACTTGATCTTGGACTTCCAGCCTTCAGAGTTTTGAAAAATAGATTTCCGTTGTTTATAAGCTACATACTCCGTGGTTTTCTGTTCTAGCAGCCTGAATGAATTAAGACAGGCATGGAGTAGAAGAAGATACTTATAACACATAAATCCAACAAAAAGCTTCTACTCATTATTGACATCGAGAATCCTGCAACCAAATTAAAAACAGGCTAACAGTTAATAATAGGATGGTATATTTGAAAGTTGCAAAGAGAAATCCTAAAAGTTCTCAATGCAAGAAAAAACATCTTTCCTTTTCTTCTTTTTTTTTTTTGGTATCCATACTGGATGATGGATGTTAACTAAATTTATTGTAGTTATCATTTCACAATACATATAACTCAAGTTATTGTGATGTACACCTTAAACTTAGTGTTGTATGTCAATCATATCTCAATAAAACTAAAAGGAAAAAAATAAAAGTCAAACATAATGAAAAAAATAGGCAAGACTTGAGGAAGAACATCACAAAAGGGGAAACCCAAACCGACAGTAAGAAAATGCACTGGTGCTCAACACCATTAGTCACCAGAGGAAGGCAAATGAAAACCACAATAATCTAACAAAATAGCACGACCAAGGACTAAAATTAAAGACTTACAATAGCAAGCACCGGCAAGGACGTGAAGCAACTAAAACTCTCATTACGGTGAGACTGTAAACCACTTTGGTCAACTGTATGGCATTATCTACTAAAGCTAAATATAGGGATAGACTACAATCCCAGCAATCTCAGTCCTGAATGTATGTGTCCACCGAAAAACATGTGCATAATTATAGCAGAGTTTTCTTAGTAGTCAGAACCTAGCAACAACCCAAATGTCCATCTGCAGCAGAACGCACAAGTTTCGATATTTTATACAACGGGAAAAGAATAAACTGCTGCTATGTGCAAAAACAAAGATAAAGCTCACAGATGTAAGTAACAGGGAAGAAACCAGACACAAAAGAGTACATAGTGTACAATTCCAATTCTGTGCAGTTTAAGAACAGGCAAAACTTATCTATTGCAATCATCATTATAAGGGTCTCTCTCGAGATGGGAATGGGAATCAACTAGAAAGAAACACAGGGGAGCTACCAAGTGCTCAAGTAAGAATCTTGATCTTGATGGTAGCAAATGTGTGTATTCAACAACAAAAAAAATCATCAAGCCATACACTTAAGATCTGTGCATTTTGCTCAATATCTCAATTTAATAAAAAAATATATATATATTTATCAGTCCCCCCTTGGATTACCAATTCCACTTCAGAGAATTTATCCAGCAGATTTCTTATTAAATGTGCAAAATATTGTACCAATTACTGCAAACAAATAAAATAGAGGGGTATCTAAATAAATTATGGTAGGGACATAAAATAATACTAAAAGGTAAAAAAGAATAATTTATATTGATAAGGGAAGACTTCAGAAAGGAGATTCAGTAAAGCGATTAAGAACACAAATTTCTGGAGTCTGAATTCAAATCTCAATTCCAACACTAACTTTGCGGACTTGGCTGTGGTGCTTAAGCTCTCTATGCCTCAGTTTCTCTATCTGTAAACTGGGGTAATGTTAACAGTAGTATATTTTATGAGGCTGTTACGATGAGCAAATAAGTTAAAGCACGTAAAGACTTCAAAAGCGTGCCTGATACACGAGTGCTTAATGAAAATTAGTCACCACCATCCCCACCACTGCCATCAGATCATTGTAAGATAGCAGTATCACCAACATCATCATCATCATCACCTTCACCACCACCACCACATCTATTACTCCATGGAGACCAGCATCATCCTAAAATAGTTTCGTGGAAAAAAAAGCATGGTTTAGAATAATGTTTGTAGCAAGCAACCTACTTTGTGGAGAATGACTGTGATGGGAGAGAGGAGAGGGACTCAAGTTTACACTATAGATCAACGTGAAGAAATCATTAAAATGTTTGATCCACATGAATGTAGTACCTATTTAAAAATGACATAAATAGAAACATACTAGCATTCATATTCAATTAAAGAGTAAATGAAACTGAAGTTTGCTTACCTTCAGCAAGTTTATATAAATATTATTTAAAAGCAACACTAGAGAGATATAAAAAGAAGTGTGTGCGCTCTAGTTAGGTGATACAATGACGAAGGAGAATCAAGGTACTGAGATTATTTTACTTTCACTACTTTTACCTAGTAAAGTAAGTACTGCACAAACGGTTTTACCCTAATCATATAATAACATAAATAACCTGCTATTTAAGTTATTTTTTTAGTGGCTCCAGCTTCTAGGACCTTCCTGTCCCAATTGGCTATCCCTGATCACAGCATTCAAAAAAGCCCAATTTCTGCTCAGCTTTTTTTCTCTGGCTCCCACTGAGACCTTAGGATATAACTGGTTATAGCAGGATATCTACTAAACCAAACCACGGTGTCTTGAGATTTACAAACGAAATATTCTTTTTCCTTCGTTTTTTAAATACAAAATTCTTTAAAAGCAGGTTGGGAAAAGTTTTATGGTCTATCTGACAAATAGAAATTAAGACTGACTATATTAAACGATATATTAAGATAGTTTTCACGAAAAATAGGATTTTATATACTATTTGAAATATTGTCAGGGAAGGAAAAAAGATGCTGATTTACAACTTTGGAAAGACATTTCTTCTATTTTAGACATCACTTTATTTGAGTAAGTATACTCTGCCTTTAACTCTAAAAGTCTCATAAACGAATTTTATTATAATTTTGTCAATTTCAGATGAATTTCACTTTGCTGCCTCTAGGTGGCACAGTTATATTTAAGAAAAACAAAAGGATATTCTGAAAATAAATAGAAAAAAATCTTAGTACTTACTATATTTTAGCTTTAAAGAACTGTGTATTGCGTTTTTTAAAAGATTATAAGTATGAAAGATAAAAGAATAGCTTATTTCTTCTAGAAAGGGATTATACTAATTTAAATTATGTAGAACAGCTAGGAAATTCAAAAACAGATGCTTTAAACTGGTATTAGATTAAATAAAAATAAAAGTTTCACATAATAACCTGATATTTCACTAACAGCGAAGCTTATAAAATGCCTTCTGTCTTGTGTTTCATTTACTCTGCCCAGCTTTTTCCAGTTAACTACGATATAAATTTCAGACAATTCTGCATCTCTATTAGTTATTTCTCCTTTAGTACTTCGTAGTTTGGGGTTATTTTATAATCAAAACCTGAATGAGAAAACCCTTTCATACTGAAAGAGAAAATGCTTCATACTTTAATTAATGCTCCATGCTTTACTTTGGAAAGGTTACTACAAATTGGTATGATGTGAACTTACTGAAAACAGACTCAGACTTACAGAAATCTCCTATTTGTGAGGAGAATCCTAAACTATCAACTCTTACTTTAAACTGAAAAGGGTAAATGACTCACACAAATACAGCCGTCTAAATAGTAGAGACCCCGTCTACTGTCAGCTGGGATGAATAACAAACATGTTAATGGATGTCACTGAAAAGACAATCCTTATACCCTGCTAAATAATCTATTTACTCTTCCTGTTTGACAGGTATGCCAGGTAAGGTATACTACGTTCAGGAGCAAAGAGAAAATCAAGAGTTGAGGAAAATCTATTCTAATTCAAGCTTGCTTTAATAGGATCATTTCTAGTGGTAAAGGCTATTTTGTTTTCTTAAGAAAAGAATAAATCACAAAAAGCAAAATATATCTTGTTTCAAGACTAGTTAATGCTTTCATAAAATATTGTCTAGATAACAGATTCAGAGCTGGACGCAGAAATAAAAACGTAGGCGTCCTCCCCCCCAGGCCAGCCTCAAGCCATTTCTGGGAAATGTCTTTTAGATTCATGAGTAATTCCTTCCACTACACTCAAAGTGCACGTATCCATGCTCCAGGATGTAAGTATCTTATAATAACTGCAATATAAAACAAAATCTAGCATGGTTAATTTCATCATTTTCAGCTCAGGAATCAGATTCACTTAAATAACTCATTAATATAGACCTTTTCTTACACATTAATAACTACTTTACCAAAAATTAATAGGTATGAACAATGGTAAATAACAGAAAATATCAGCTTGATTAACATTAAAATTGAAAATACATTATTTGTGTCAATACTGTTTCTTTCAGCGACTAAACTGAAATTATCGCTATTACTCTAAATTCAAAAGGAGGTAAAAATTATGATGGGAAAAGGTACTAGACGGCAAAATAAAAAATGTCTCATTATTCACTGTTTATCTCTGGGCAAATGAGTCACTCTTACTGGGGTCGGAGTTGTACTGTACAGACCCCAAGATATCTCCAAATTGTAAGATGGTAAAAGTCTCGTTGAACTGATTCACTTCTGAAGTTTGCTGAAAATTCCTTTCCCAAACTCAATCACATACATTTCACTTGGCAGAAATTCAAATTCCCTTTTAAAAGAGAATCACACCAAACACCACCTCTTACTTAACTAAAGGGAGCAATTTATGTCAAAAGTTTTTTTAAAAAAAAAACCTTTACCAGAGCTTAACGATGCATAAGGAAAAAATTAGGATACTTAGTGTTTATGCATAAAGTTAACAAGTGCCATACCATCAAAACCGCATAGTTACTAAGGGAGTAGCACTGAATGGTCGTGATATTTTCATCTGAGTAGAGTATATGGCACCCGTCTGACTTCCAGCCTCCTTGTCCGTTCAGCAAATCAAAATCCCACTGGGCGGCCACGGCATCTGCTCCGTGCGCAATTCGACGCAGTGTCACATTAACGGGGCTGTGGTGGGTATCTACGTTCACACCATCTGGAGAAAATAAGAAATAAAAGTATTTCTGAAAAACAAACTTCACGAACAGCTAAATGTCAACTTATACACTAATGTGGTATATTCTGCGATATCTTTTTTCACCAGTGACTCATTAAAACAAAAAGGAACAAAAACGAACATTTTTTAGGAACAGGGAATTATAAAGTCGCACTGCCCCGCGACTAGAGGAGAACATATGTCGCATACAAACCTATTTTGGTGAGAATCACGGGGGTAACCACTGCGCGCCGTTTTCCGTCGTCGGCCAAGTTTGTTGAATTTCCGGTGGCTGGAAAAAGCTTTCCGTTGCGGAATGCGATGAGTTGAAGCTTAAAGAGAGAGTCGTCAGTTGGCCTGACTTCTCTTTTTTGCTTTGGTGAGAAAAGGGACGGTGGGAGCTGAATAGAAGCTTCCACAATAGTATTCTGAAAATATATAAAAAACAAAAGCAAAGAAAGGTTGCTCTATTAGTATGCAGAAACCAGAAAGAATATTTTATATCGTTATGAATTTTTTTCTAATTATATGCTGAATAATTTTAAAAGATGTGTATATATGAAATTCGATAGTTAAAAGAACTTATCAGTTAAGCGAAATGTCAGAACACAACGTAACAGTATAGAACCAAAGAAGTATAAAATAAAGATAAATGCAAACTCTATTTCAAAGTTAAGGAAATGATCGAGAAACTGTTTCAAACCAGAGTGAATTTTCCCATGACAATATATATTGCTGAAATAGATAGCACTAAACAGATCAAAATCTCAGTGATCACTCTTTATATCAATTTTACAATGACAAACTATGGTAAATAGCACAAATGTAGCATATCACAAAAATGAGTATAATTAACTTGGGTGGATGGAATTTAAGGTGATTTATGATGGATTCAAACTGTCAAACCACAAAAGAAATTATACAAACATAATAAAAGCTTAGATTTCAGCAAACCCTTATTTTATAAGACATTTCCCTGAGACAAAGAAACACATTATGTTTAGAAAAACATAGTAACAAACAGGAAAAACTAAGGATGCTGGCTGATCACGGAACGTTTTTCAGACTTCTTTATCAGGGATTTTTAAATTATAAATTATGCAGCACTCAATAAAAAATAAATCTATAAAACCAGGAGACAAATTATTAACTCTAAAACAAAATTCTCTATTTTAAGATTTTATCACAGTTTTTCCCTTGGCACTAATCTCTCTCTCTCTTATCCAATATTTACGTTGCCAACAGAATTTCCTCTTAAGGGACAATCTGATTATGTTATTTCTGTTTAAATAATATCTTTGTTTTCAAGTGATTAGAGAATACTGCTCCGTAAATTCTGAGAATATCATACAGTTTGGATAAAAATCCATGTCTCTAATTCATCTTTAACACTCCCTATTACCACAACTGATCAATTTCTGAGCCCTCCTACTTTTTTTATTTTTATGTCACTGTGCTCGCTACACATCCCTGGCCCACATGGTCCACTAGTCTCCTGTCTGGCAAACTTGAACTAGTCAGATCTGATGTTTAGCAAGATAATCCTATTGTAATAAAAGGATGGATTAGAATGAGAAAGGCTGGCAGCCAAGAGGACTTTTACAAAGCCTTTTAAAGGGGCTTTTTTTTTTTTTTTTTTGGATGATTAATGACATGAGTTCTCACTCAGGATACTGCTTTCAGTTAGCTGCTCCCTCCCTCTTCTGGACTCAGGCAACATTCTGCACACATCTCGAGGGTAACTGTCGAGGGTAACTGATATTTTCAGTGCCACAGTGTAACAACTCACCATCTGCTCCTCCAACCAGTGTGGGGTTGTTGAGTACAGATAATCTCACTTATTTCTCTAGATCCCCACACTACATGTTAATAGCAGTTCCTGGCACTGGTATTTAATAAAGGTTGCCCAATGTTTATAAAATTAATGGAAGTCTGTGTGGCATGTTTATTTTTTTTTTTTAAGATTTTATTTAGGCAAGTGACTGACATTAGAATTAGCTTTTAACTGCTGTGCTTAGAAGAATGTTGGAACACATCAGATGCCCACAAACATCTGTTGAATGGAAGTATTTTGAAAGTTTGCATATTAACAGTTTGACTCCTATTTTTAAACTGAAGATGCCAAGAAAATATTAGAAATATTTCACTTAAGAAAATGCATAAAAAAGTCTCTACTATTCTCACAAATGTAATCTACTGGGAAAACAAAGTTTATTATAAATTCATTCACTAATCTAGTGCATTCCTATTAATTATATAAATTTCTGTTAAGTATACAATGAGGCTTTCAAAAAAGGAAAAATATCAACAGATCGATTAATTAAGAGAGCAAAATCCTGAAAAAGCATTATATAATGGACATTCATTAAAACTTAAGTACTCTATAACTCATAAAACAATTTTGTTGTGAACACAAAATGACTTGAAAATTAAGCATAGCTCTCTGGGAAAGTATTACTTATGACAAATGAAATTTTTAAAAAAGCCATACTGATGTTTTCTAACAGAGAGCTGAAAAAGAAAATGACATCTATAATTTCTGGAAGTCCAGAATTTTTTTCTACACAAGTTTAAACTTGTAAAACCAAACAACAACAATTTAAAAAAAACCCAGGTGTATGGATAGATCACTGAGAGATGAGAGCTACACATTCAAAGCTGTTCCATACTTAAGGTTTCTAAAATACCCCTCAGAGTCCAATAAAGAATATTACTAAATAATGATTACAGATTCCCTAGGATGGAGAGAGGGTGGCCTACGGGTGCTGGAAAAGCAAATCTCAGCTGTATCAATAATGTTTAGAGTTTTATAGTAAGAATGTAATCCTTCTATATTTAATTTCTTTAAAAGAAGTGTTGATCAGTTATTATGTAAAGGTGAGAAATCTAATTTAAAAAACCACTGAGGAACACTTATTTAACTTTGTAAGATTTATATCATGATTATACCTTTTGCCACTTGGCTTGAAGTTAAGGAACACAAGTTTATAATTTCATTTAACCATATATTTATTTTTAAAAGGATGGGTTGAAGAAATGGAAATAGATATAAACACACGAATTATAGCTAATAAATAAGAACAAAATTTCTCTTAAAAAATCCTTCGGAAAATACATGCTTTTAGTGTCTAACATTTACTATTGAAAGTTCACATGGGATTTGCAACAAGAAACCAGGATGCGAGTCCCAGCATCGCCAGTTAGTAGCTGCCTAATGCTGCCCAGTTTTGTTAGTCTCATCTTAGTCTCGTCTGTCAAACACAGTTAATGATCTTTCAAACGAGGAGCTGTGAGGACCAAATGGCACCATGACAAACACAAAAGGCTACAGAACTCTCAGTGGTATTTTTATTATTATTACTGCTGCAGCATGGCAACTGGTTATCTGGAGTCGGAGGAGAGAAAATAAAAAAATGCCTGTAACTGACTTACCAACAATAAACTAGAACCTCACAATGTTTTCACTTCTACAACTCCAGTATTAATTTCAATACCAAAAATTGATAAAGTCCGAACACACGAGCAACCAATGATATCACAGAGCTCGTATCACGAATTTATTTGAAAATTCATGTTTCTCTATTTACAATGACATTAAGCTAAGAAGGAAATGTTAAGTATAAACTCAAATACTTCTAGGTTTTAACATCAGTCCTAATAAAACAATCTGGGCTTCTACCATGGTGTAATTAATATTAAATTTTTCTGAAATACTAGTTTAAGTCTATAGAGTTCTAACACTAAGATCAGAATGATTCGAAGAGCCACCTAATTTAAAACAATACAAATAGATGAATTTCTCCATGTTTTCTTAACTATCTACACACTCGATTTTACAGAGACAGGTATGATGACACATCCTGATTTTATTGTATATAACTTGTTAACTGCATACCACCTTTTGATTAACTTACTGCTAAAGATTAACAGGGATTCGGTTTCCTTTTAGAATTAATTTTTTAACTGACTTTCTTTACTAATTAAGCATGGCTGTTAATTTTTACTAAACAACATTTATTGTATGTTTCATTATCCTTTGCTGGCACTGTGCAGGATTTAGAGCTATACAATGAAATAAGCATGGTCTCTTCCCTCAAATACTCATAATTTAACAAAAGAGAGATAAGAACAATAAAAAAACAATAATAAGAGCTAACATTTATTAAGTGCTTACTCTGTGCCAGGCACTTTTGTAAATGTCTGTACTTTGCCTCATTTAATCCTCTCAATGATCCTTTGAGTTAAGTACCATTTCATGATGCCTATGGAACAGATGAGGAACTGACATTCAGAGAAGTTAAGGTCCTTGCCCAAGTTTGCACAGCTATTAACTGGGGGAGAAGAACATGAATCTAGGCTGTCTGGCTACAGAAAGACCACCCTCTTAGTCACCATGTCCTTTGGCCTCTCTCACTATAACTCAACTCACCATTAACAGCTTCTAACTATTCTGGAGAACAAACAAAGCACTAAGGGACTAACAAGCAATGATGAAATCAGAGTTACCATGTGAACGGAGTCTTAGAGACAGAAAAAGGGCAGAAATAAAGTTGTAGATAACTGGCCTGGAAAATTTAAAGGACTTCAGTTGCGATCAAGCCCTACATGTCTGAGATGAGGGGAAAACAGGTGGTAGAGAAAAACTGGTTTCTAAATCCCAGTCAAGAAAGTTTAAAAACAAACAAACAGTTCTTTCTGGCTACATTACAGCTATATTTGAAATGCCAACAATTTCTAAACCTCTTAGTAGTCCATCGAAAACATAATATTTGTGAATTATGGTGCCAACAGTGGAAGGAAGCATCTGGTTACAAAAAAAATTCAACAGATTTGATTTGGTGCTGGCGGAGTCAGATGAGAGGTAACTCCACCTACAACTGGATGACCAACCGAGGCCCACTGGAACCCACTGATGACTCAAGCACGCGCTGTGCCTCCGGCGGGCCTCAGTCCAGTGTGGGAAGGAAGAAGCCCGTCTGGCTCCCACGTGCGGAGTGCAATGATAGAGGTGAGCAGGGTGCGAAGGGCAAAGTGAGGGAGAGAATCAAGGAGATGAGGGTGGGAGAGGCGAGGAGCGACGGCATGGTAAGAGGTTAAGGTTTCTCGAAGGTGACATTTCTGCTGGGTGTTAACATACAACCAAGGAGCTGGGAAAGGGAGGGGAGAGGGAGGAAATTCTAGCAGAATTAGCATGAGGCAGGCCTAAGTAAGGCCTGTGGTTGGGAGAGGAACCAAGGGAAGCTGCTGATACTGGACAAAAGGCAAAGGAATTAGGAAGGGATGGGGAGCGAGGGATCGATCAATCAATGCCAAGTGACGAAGCCACCAAGAGCCAGCCCCCAGAGACACAAAGTATTTATTAGGGGATGGGCGAGGTCTCTTTCCATCTTGGGTAGATCCCATGATAATGTTCACAGTAGTAACAATCTGAAATGACGCACACGCTGACCATCAAAACAGTCTCTGCAGGGAAGATGACTGGGGGGGGCCCTCCGCTCTGCAGGCACCAGCCTCTCAGCTGCTAAAGGTGGACAGAGCTGGTAGTGTCCCCAGCAGAAGGACCAGCAGTGCTGAGGGGGCACCCAGGGAACTGTGGCGCCCCCCATTTGCTAAAGGGTAAGGACGGACGTATTTCAATATTTTACTAACTGGCATGGTTGCAGTGGTACTTGTTGGCCAAAT
Organism: Pteropus vampyrus; assembly: GCF_000151845.1. NCBI lineage: Eukaryota > Metazoa > Chordata > Mammalia > Chiroptera > Pteropodidae > Pteropus > Pteropus vampyrus. Next base: position 6,200,959 of record NW_011888786.1, read on the forward strand.
GTCAGCCCTGGGTAGACCAATGTATGAGAGAGGGATGGGTTTTTAGGAAGAGCCTGGAGACACAGAGACCACATAGGGCAACGGTCTGGGCAACATAGGAAAGAAGTCCAAACAAGGCTGCGATGGCAGTAAAGAGAGAAGGACAGAGAGTCAAGAAACATGTAGAAAGCAATTCGGGCAAGGCTCCTACTGGGAAGGACTGCGTTTTTAAGGGTTTGGTTTCATAGACTAGCACATTCTCCCTTTCGAGGGCAATATAATCAATTTCCGGATGTTCGAGCTGTCTATTCAAGGCACTAAAAAAAAAAAAAAAAGTATACGCAAAAAGAGTAAAAATTGCCCGAGGATAAAGTTTAAAATGTAAAGAAAGTTTTTGTTAAAATGCTAAAGCATTTTGCGCTGTCGACATTAAAATGTTTAATTTTGTGTCACGAAGGGTACGTTTCTCTTTTACTCAGTTTAATCATGTCCATCTATGAAGCATGAATAATAGTGGAACGTGTCCTTGGTTTCTGGCCACAAGATGATCTTAAAAGGACAGAATAGTATGAAATTGATAAATCTGAGAGTGTTCATTTAATGCTTTCTACTTTAGCAAGCTGAAACTTTGCTTACCCAGAGGGTAGGTTGTGAAATTGATGAAATGTATAGGGTTTCATCATTTTTAATCCCTTTCCACCCACTATGATCACCTAAGGTAGAAGGATTCATCAATTTTAAGTGCTCCTCAAAGACACACAGCGTTCTCTCATGGGCTTGTGTGTGATGCTGTTTCTATGTCTTCTGTGGTATGTTTTCACCAATAAAAAATACAATAAGAAAAGGAGCAGGTCTACAGTAGCACTGCAGGTACATCAAGTACTCTCATGGAGCCAAGAATAACAAATACATCTTGACAATTTTCCTCTGAGTATATGGTACCAAGTAAATATATGATCACTAGACATCCTGACCTAGTTGAGACTGTCTTGGGTGGCAGGGAAAGTTGGCTTTTTCTAAATGGAGCAAACTGGCTTTCCCTGTGGAGGTCACCAGGGTAAGGTATGACAAAATACATTAATTCTTCATTCATTCATTCATTCACTCATTCAATATTTATGAGTGCCCACAATGTATCAGCACCTAACACTTATTTGATGAATTATTACGTAGCCGTTAGTGACTGGGATACTGTTTGTGATATACTTCAGGAACAAGCCAGAAACAAAGAAAGTATTTAGTAATTAAAATCCAGTTACACATGGTCACCAAAACTAAACGAAAAAATGTGGTTCCATTAGGGATTGGAATTATATCTCTTCTATTTGCTCCAATGTGATTTAATGAAACACGTCTGAAACCCACATTATAAAAATAAAAATGCTTTTAATTTTGCTTCCTGCAATAAAACACACATTTTCTGAAGACATATCACATGTTTTTCTTTGCCAAAAATCTTAATATACAGCTTGTCTGATTAACCGCCCAGCCTCAAGTCTGATTTTCTATTTAGTCCGGTAGGCACAGAGCCAAGGGCACACGATGCTTTCATGTCTTTAAAATCGAGAACAATAAAAATGAACTTTCTTTTTGGTAAAAGAAAGATAAAAGAAAATGTTTTAATATGTAATATTAATATAGTCATCTTTTTACCACTGCAGTTATAAAATATAACTTTGATATTTTTGCATGAAGAAAAGGGTCCAAGGGCAAAAATGCCTAGGCTTGTGAAAGTGAACTTGTGTCCCTTCCTGGTCTCAATTTTTTTAAAAGAACACAACAATATAACCAATACGCCCTTCTCCTCCCAAATAACTTTCAATAAGGTTATTTTGCAAAGCAAAACATTAAGTATTCTAATCTAAGAGCAAAAGGTCTTAAATGATGGCAGAATATAACGTACCTTTAGTGCCAGACTTGAAAATGTATTTGAAATATTGCACTTAAAGCTCAGCTGCTTATCCAGGTTTCCATCCGGATCCCGCCTCCCGTAGTCCGAAAGGCCTGTACGGTCAGAAGCTGCCACCTTCTGGAACACGGTACATGTCATCCCGGTGAAGCCAGTGGCCTTGATGACATAAGCTTCCAGAGCAATATTGGGGGAATACTTCAAAAGTCAATCAAACAGGAGTTATGAAAGATTTCTAATATGGAGAAAATGAACTTTCAAAGACTTTACAAACACAAAACACTGTACCTAAGATAAAAGAGAACGCTTACGTTCTTACAAAACAAAGACACCGTGTAGATAAATGGTAGGAAAAAAAAAAAAAAAGATGCTGGGGAAAAAAGGATGTCTCAAAATAAAAAGATACTGATGAAAAGAACAAGTCATGAAGTGTGGAGGATCGGATATGAATTCAAAGTCAATTAAAAATAATTTAAAGAGCGCTGTGCAGGAAACTATAAGCTAAAAATGGAACTGTCTTAGAAAAAAAAATCAGCTAGAGAAATCAGTGGCCTCCCTTAATGATCGTAATACAGGGGTAGTATTAGGGTTTGGGAGACACACTTAAAGTTACCTCGTTCAACACTTCATGCCATATTCACTTTTTTCTTTCACAAGGAGATCTAGTTAACTCTTTGCATTGTTTCACTGGTAAAAATTCTACAGGCTCACTCCGAAGGTGCTTCTTTAGCAAAGGAAGAAAGATGCTAGTCTAAAGAGCAGATGAACAGATGTACAGAGCAAATGAAAGCCAGAAAAATCACCTGAAAAAGATGGCACCTGCTCCAATAGTTTTAAGGAATTCAAGAGTGAGACTGAACTCAGAGAATTTACCAAAATGTAGGACCCGTAAATACAAACAGCCGCCATGCCTACACCTGGAGGACTTCACCACAGCAGGCGTGGATGAGGATTTACTGCAAATTCTAAGGACAACATGGCATCTCTTTCCTTTCTTGAAAGATGAGTAAGACACTATTCTAAGGACCATGTGTAGACAAAATCTTTTTTTAAAGCATAGGCCTTTTCTCAGAATTCTAGGATAATATTCCACTTACTGTTGAATAAACATGAGCTCCATTTGCGAGTCGGTACATAGCAATCCGCTGCAGACACTGGACAATTCTACTGCAGGCTTTAGCCTCCCTCTGCGCCAGCCACAGGACACGCTCGTCAGCCAACATAATGTTACTTGCGATGTCAACCATCACATCACCTAGCTAGCAGGCATGCAGGAGAGGGAAGAAAAGATCTTTAAAACCGACACGAACTCTTTTATATAATCAAAACCCTCATGAGACAGCAAGAATGGCCTTTGGTCTACATTTTCCCATGAAAACTCAACAGGCACTGTACTTGTTTTTCATTATAACCTCTTCTGATTGAACAGCACATTTGATGATGATAATTTGGTAATATTTAGCTCAAAACAGTGTACTTAAGTAACGACCGAATCATTGGTGAGAAGGCTGACATGCGGTGCTCAAACTGATGAGGAAAAGGACAAATTAATTGAGAGGAAGGAAAAAAAACATCGCATGATCCCAGAAAAAAACGATCTAAATGCCTGGTCTGGAAAACCATTGATAAACACTTCTTTTAGACTAAGAATTACCTTAGTATTACTATTAAGAAACATACACTGCCTGTCTCTTTAGCATCCTAGGTATGTCCAACCACTGCAAGGTCTCCACACATGCTGGGCCACCGCCTGTGTCTCCCCATGCAGCTTCCGCTACCTCGAATGAACTTTTCCTTCCCTTCCTCCCAACTCAGTGAGTGCTTTAAGACTCAGCACCATAAAATAAATGGATCCTAAGAGGTGCTCACTTTTGCACTGCTTGTTTTATTTAAGTTATGAACTGAGTTCAGTTCATAACTTACAGATGTAAACATCTGTCACGCAAGGCCAGTGAAACGTCCACCGACTGTCGTTGATGCTGACTTGCATGTCCCATGTCAGAGAAATGCACCGAACAGGCGGGGCTAATGAAACATACTGGTGTCAAGGGGGTTTGGTATCGAGCAAAATGTTCAGGAGAAGAAGATCTATGGCAGAAAGAATAACACAAGTATTCCAGAGGTAGGATAGGAAGATTTACAAGCTGCCTGGTCCTCTAATCAAGAAGCAAGCATCAAAGGTGTTAAGCCCCAGAGCTGAACCAGAAAGCCAGGGCTGTTTTAGCAAATGTCTTTTGATCTTCCCAGAATACCCCAAGTGAGCTTCCCAACCCATTGTGCATCCAATACTCTTCCCAGAATGTGTAATTATGAGGGCTGAGGTGAGTCTGGAGAAAGCTAGGTCCGCCCCACCCAGGATTCACTGTACAAAGGCAACCCGTGGAAACCACCAGAAATCAACCCTGCAACCATGGGCTGAAACAGACTGTAGTGAGTACAGAGGTGAAGGACAGGACTTCAGATCCTGCCCCCTAGCTGCACTGGACACTTAACCTCTTATACCCACCTTTATTTCTATGAGGACAATAACAATCCCGCCTGTCCTGAATGTTGTGAAGATTAAGTTTCAATAATACATATAAGAGCCTCCTAAAACCGTGCCTGGTGTGTGGTGAGCACTCCAAATATGTTAGCTCTCTTTGTCATTTTATTGATTTTTTAAAAACCATTTCATTCCAATATAGGCCTCTCTTTGAAAACAAAAGGCTCTACAAGAAGTGAAAAAAGGAGTACATTTTTAAAGGTCTGTGTTCCTATATAAATAAGACCAGCAAAGTCCAGCAAAACTGCCTCTTCTTCCTCGGCAAAAGCCCCACCACCTCATCCAATTAAAAAAATAGTTTACTGACTTCATATCACTCTTCACGCAGTATATCGCAATTCTGTCTTTATTTCCAATGTAAACACCTTGAGGGCAGGGCCAACGTAATGTCCTACTTATATTTACACCTTTACTCACTAGTGTAAGTCCTGGCACAAAAGCAGATAGGTATATAATATTCATTCACTCGCTGACTAAATATTTATTGAGGACCAAGGTGAGACAAACTGTCCTGAGCAATGGAGACACAGCAGCGAAAGAAACACACGAGCTCTATTTTGGAGTTCATAATCTAGTAAAGAAAATACAAAATAAAGACATTTGTAAAAAGTGACTTAGATTGTGATAAATGCAGTGAAGAAAATAAGTAAATATATGACAAAGAGTAATGAAATTTAATCTCAACACCCTATTTTAATGGACTCGCACATTCTCAAAAGAGGAAATGTCCCCTAAGCTCAAGAAATTAACAGGATCGATTGACAGAGAATTAGGAAGAACTTGCTCACCCAGTTCATGAAACACTAGCACCTAGTACACATTCCTAGCAACAAACAGCGACGGGGGTGAAGTTCACTCTAACAGAAGCCCTTATTTCTAGAGTTGTGAAGCAGTGTAGTAACTCTGATACGTCAACTTACTAAATGTCAACCAGCCATTTATACGGCAGTTAGAATAATCACCACCGCCTCTTAATGGGGATTCAGAGCAGCTGAAATGATTTGGTTAAGTTTTTGTCTGTTATTCTGAACTATTGTTATTTCAATTTATTTATACAAAAATAAATAGGGTAAAAGAGATGGCTATCAGGAAAGAAAATTCCATCGATTGCAAAAGGTTAAAAGAAAAGCTACAGGAAAATACTAACTCTAAGGCACTACTGAAATATAGGAGGTGTTTACAGATTAATGTAAACTTATTGTTTTATACTTTAATAATTTTTTAAACATACAAACTTTATGAAGATCCAACGTGAGATCTGATAAATGCATCTGATAGATCCATCATCTCCACTGAAAAACTATATTATATGATCAAAGAAGGATTTCTGTGCCTCACTAGAAAATGCCAGTAATGGAATTTAATGTGTTAATAACTGAAAAGAAAAATATCTCTAAGAAGGTATACGGCTAACTAGAGTGATTGCCTTAACTGAGAACAAGCTATTTTTCTCATTATTTCAACCTAAATGGCTAAGAAGTAAGGAAAAGGATTTGTTACCAAAATATTCCGTAGAGCAGGTGATCACAGAATGCTACCTGCTTGCGTAGCTTGGTTATGGAAGCTGCCCTTCAGGGGCAAAAAAAGAATACAAAGGAGATAACAGCACGAAAAATTATATTGGATTAAATAAGTATTTCCTGAAATCCAACACACAAAGAGTTTAAAAACCGCAACGAGCATTAGAAAGCATTGTATTTCTCCTTGACCTCATTCCCTGAAGGCCATTCCAGCCAAAAAAGGGTCAGAAGGAATCACACCTGCTCTCCCACCTGTCACAATGAACGGTGAGGATCAAATGAAAATATGTGTGAATGTACTTTATAAAAGATAAATGGTAAAGCATGGAAACGGCACATCTGTAACCATGAAGGTGTTAAATGTCATCTGTTTTAAGAGACAGGATTTCTCGTTCTCAATAGGTGTTTGGAATTCTGATCAAAATAAGAACAAAATTATCTGTAAATTTCATGAATTTTAGGTTAGCACAGGAAATACACAAGATATTACATCAACTAAACTTGATATTTCATTTTAATGTAGAAGTATCGTGTAATCCTGAAGGCAGAACATTCATGTGTCGGAGAATAAAATACTCCTGGGTTGCAACTGCAATTTTGTCACAAGTTAGAAGTCTGTAATCAAATTATTTAGCCTCTCAAGCCTCAGGTTGCTCATTTGTAAAATGAGATCAAGAACCCTGTAAGAAGTACTGGGAACATCTCATTCCATAGTAAACTAAGGAGAAAAAAAAAAAAAAGGAAAGAAAATAAGTATCTTCATTAAGCAAACCAAGGAATCTACATCCCTCCCCAGATTCGAGTTTTCAAGCAAAGCAGCAAGGGGTACTTTTGATTCCAATAACCAGAAAAGCAAGAATTACAGACCTAAGTGTGGCAGCGGCAGCAAGCTATGCAGTTGTTTTGGGACAGCTAAGATGGAAACGGGAAGTACAGGAATTGACATGTAGTCCAAACTTGACAAATAATGATAAAAGCAGCTGATATTACTAGTATTAAAAGTTCAAGCAGTCTTGATGATTTTCTTCTAGTTACAAATTAAGTAGAATACTGAGATGACACCTATCTTAAAGTATGTTCTTACCATGATTACTTTTAATGAAGAAATTGCTCTGCGGGAAAGTTGTTTTAAAAGTGCATTTATATCACTCTTAACTAGCTTCGGTTGAGTGTCTTGGGGTCCTACTACTGGCTTCTCGCAGCTTGCTAATTCGGCTGTCAACATTCAACAAGAGGTTCCACTGTGACAATCATCAGGGCCTAGGCCACCTATTAAATCTCTGATTTCACTGAGCTGTATGAGTAAACAGGATGATGATGATGAGGAGCAGGAGGAGGAGGAGGAGGATGAGGAGGAGGATGATGATGATGATGAAGATGATGATGATGATGGAAGAGGAGGATGAGGAGGAGGAGGATGAGGAGGAGGAGGATGGAGGAGGAGGATGATGATGGAGGAGGAGGAGGATGATGATGGAGGAGGAGGAGGTGGATGAGGAGGAGGAGGATGATGATGATGAGGAGGAGGATGATGAGGATGATGATGATGATGGAGGAGGAGGAACTGGAAAAGCAGGTGAGAGGGAAAGAGGAGAACGAGCCTAAGAATAATTTCGGGTTTATTCTTCATTACCTTACAGAAAAAAGTTTGAGGTAGCCTAATGACGCTTTAAAAAAATAAATATTTTTAATTAAGAAAACATAAAAAGGTGGGAAATACAGACTGAAGAGAAGAAAAAGAGACACAGACAAGTTAAAAACCTGCATCAATGGCAGAGCTGCTACGACTGGGGAAAATGGCTTCTTGATAGGTTTCTGGTCAAGGCAATGAAGACAATTTGATAACTATCAACAGAAAGGAGAGCAAGTCCTGCAGGCAGACAAAGTTGCTCTTATAACAAATTCCAGGAACGATGTCAGAGAGGCAGAGTTTAATGGGCCCCACCCTCGGCCACACCTTCACAGCGAACAGAAACAGAAATGCGTAACTGCTAAGATCTCTCCCACTGTCCCAAAAGAAGCAGATTTTTTTTTTCCTAATTACAAAAATGTATGTGCATTTCCCTTTCTGGAAGAACAGAGGACTAAGTATTCTGGACGATTCTCTTGCTAAAAGTGAAAAATGCTGAAGGAAAAAAAATGTTATCTTTGTAAATGCACCACTGACCGGGCAGAAAACCAACATTCCTCCAGAGGCTGAGAGAAAAACAATAGCGGGAATCCAGAAGCCATGCGGTTGAACTCTGCTGACCATGGGATATATACTGACATTTACACAGGGCCTAGGACCCACCAGCATGGGCCTTATAGGAGGAGACTACTACGTGAAGCTGACAACTCAAAGAAGACACTTCCAGCATCACAGCAAATCAGCATTAATTAAATCGGCCTCCCAGAAGGAAGGAGACAGCAAGGAAACTTGAAGCTGGCCTTCCTTGACCTTGGTGTAAGGTGAGAGGAGGTTAAAAAACCTCTTCGGTGTCAACTTGTGAACACAAATTGACCTTCACACAGAACTGAGGTCAGACTTCACATTACTTCCGTGATCTGCAAAACCTCAAGCTGAGAACGAATTTCAAAGCGACCGATTACCCTGGTATTTCCCCTGGGCACGTGGCAGAAGCAAATAAACAATCACATTTCATAACAAATTAGACCATTCTCATTAGTATTCCTTTTCACCAACATAACTCTACATTGATCTGAGGTCCTCATCAATGTCTAACCAGAAAAAAAAAATTTTATATAAGAACAGGTAAACTGCATGTTAGTTGCTGGTGACAACTGTCTACCTAGAAAATCCCACATAAACAACTGCAAAATTATATGGATGAATTCCATAAGGTCAGCAGACAATGTGATCTACATTTTAAGAAACCATTATGAAGGAAAATTGAACATGAACTAGACATTTGTAGATATAAAGGACTCAGAGCTCATCTGGGTGATGTAAGTGTCGGGATTCTATTTTAAAGTTTCTTATAGAAACATTATGAATAAAATATATCTAGAATTCACTATTAAATGTTCCAGGACTGAGAAAGAAAGCGGGGGGGAGGGGAGAATCAGTTGGGAGGAGGAAAAAGAGGGAAATATATTGTTTTCATAAGAGAAATCGCTCTCGTAAATTTGGAACAGATGCTTATGTTGCTTGATAGAGAACCTTCAGCTGTTTTTAAAAGACCCCACGAATTACACCATTTGGGTCTGGGCAGTTTTGACAGTACCCACCCTAAGATAACACAGTACCAGCCTGTGTTGGCTAGATTCACAGGTTAAAAAAGCAATGGCCTCACAATATTTCAGTTGTAAAATTATCCATAGCAGAGTAACTTTTTGGACATACAACAAAAATCAATTTCATTACTTGTCCATTTCAGCTGTATGCATTTTAGGATACCTGAGCATAATTTTATGCTGCAGTAATTAAGGTAAAACGAAGTCTCCTTTAACCTTCACGAGTCTCTTTTGCTATACGAATACATGGTGACAGCTATGGCAGTTTAACTTTACAAAGGTCCAGATAAGATGTCTGTCACTGCATCACAAATAATATTATACTTATACTTCAATTATCCAATCCTGCATATTTTTCCTGTTTCTCCTATTTATACTTAATAAGTTGCCATTATTTGTTTCCAAAAATAACTCATACTTTACCTATGTCAACCAGTGAATGTGATACTTTAAGTTTTTAGAGAACTAAAGCACTTCGATAATTTTTTTTAAAGAATCTTCTTAGCTTCTGAGATAACAATGTTAAATACCCTAACCCTATAAAATTACATCGTAGCTTTGACTTATACAAATTTTGCCAGTAAACAGGGCAAGTGCCATCTCTATTTTTTAAAATAAAGGGCCTATGGTTAATTGATTACTCATAAAACCAAATCTACTTCCAGTCCTCAACAC
>NW_011888786.1:6210870-6211371 GCF_000151845.1 Pteropus vampyrus
CAACAAGAGGTTCCACTGTGACAATCATCAGGGCCTAGGCCACCTATTAAATCTCTGATTTCACTGAGCTGTATGAGTAAACAGGATGATGATGAGGATGATGATGATATGAAGATGATGATGATGATGGAGGAGGAGGATGAGGATGATGACGATGGAGGAGGAGGAGGAGGAGGATGATGATGATGGAGGAGGATGATGATGATGATGGAGGAGGAGGATGAGGATGATGATGGAGGAGGATGAGGATGATGATGGAGGAGGATGAGGATGATGATGGAGGAGGAGGATGATGATGATGGAGGAGGAGGAGGAGGATGAGGAAGAGGATGATGAAGATGATGATGATGATGGAGGAGGAGGATGAGGATGATGACAATGGAGGAGGAGGATGATGATGAGGAGGAGGAGGAGGATGATGAGGATGATGATGAGGAGGAGGAGGAGGAGGAGGATGATGAGGAGGAGGATGATAATGATGATGAAGATGATGATGATGGA
>NW_011888786.1:6212871-6253527 GCF_000151845.1 Pteropus vampyrus
CATTTCATAACAAATTAGACCATTCTCATTAGTATTCCTTTTCACCAACATAACTCTACATTGATCTGAGGTCCTCATCAATGTCTAACCAGAAAAAAAAAATTTTATATAAGAACAGGTAAACTGCATGTTAGTTGCTGGTGACAACTGTCTACCTAGAAAATCCCACATAAACAACTGCAAAATTATATGGATGAATTCCATAAGGTCAGCAGACAATGTGATCTACATTTTAAGAAACCATTATGAAGGAAAATTGAACATGAACTAGACATTTGTAGATATAAAGGACTCAGAGCTCATCTGGGTGATCTAAGTGTCGGGATTCTATTTTAAAGTTTCTTATAGAAACATTATGAATAAAATATATCTAGAATTCACTATTAAATGTTCCAGGACTGAGAAAGAAAGCGGGGGGGAGGGGAGAATCAGTTGGGAGGAGGAAAAAGAGGGAAATATATTGTTTTCATAAGAGAAATCGCTCTCGTAAATTTGGAACAGATGCTTATGTTGCTTGATAGAGAACCTTCAGCTGTTTTTAAAAGACCCCACGAATTACACCATTTGGGTCTGGGCAGTTTTGACAGTACCCACCCTAAGATAACACAGTACCAGCCTGTGTTGGCTAGATTCACAGGTTAAAAAAGCAATGGCCTCACAATATTTCAGTTGTAAAATTATCCATAGCAGAGTAACTTTTTGGACATACAACAAAAATCAATTTCATTACTTGTCCATTTCAGCTGTATGCATTTTAGGATACCTGAGCATAATTTTATGCTGCAGTAATTAAGGTAAAACGAAGTCTCCTTTAACCTTCACGAGTCTCTTTTGCTATACGAATACATGGTGACAGCTATGGCAGTTTAACTTTACAAAGGTCCAGATAAGATGTCTGTCACTGCATCACAAATAATATTATACTTATACTTCAATTATCCAATCCTGCATATTTTTCCTGTTTCTCCTATTTATACTTAATAAGTTGCCATTATTTGTTTCCAAAAATAACTCATACTTTACCTATGTCAACCAGTGAATGTGATACTTTAAGTTTTTAGAGAACTAAAGCACTTCGATAATTTTTTTTAAAGAATCTTCTTAGCTTCTGAGATAACAATGTTAAATACCCTAACCCTATAAAATTACATCGTAGCTTTGACTTGTACAAATTTTGCCAGTAAACAGGGCAAGTGCCATCTCTATTTTTTAAAATAAAGGGCCTATGGTTAATTGATTACTCATAAAACCAAATCTACTTCCAGTCCTCAACACAACACTTCCGCCTAAGCACATATGAAAGCAGCAGACCATTCACTACCATGCACAGGTAAAAAGCGGTGAAATGTACACCTCTGGGCAGTGCCTTGCTCTTCCTGAGCTGAGAGGTGAGCAAAGGTCCCTCACATCAAAACAAAGAGGCACGGGAGTAAATCTGTATTATGTGATGGCAAAGCTTTTTCAATGTCCATATTTCGAATGCCATTCCAATTACTCTAGTGACTAGAAACATCCAACTTCCACAAATGACTGGTAATCATGTGGGCAGCTAACCTGTGATTATAATAATTGACAATGGAGAGAAGGATTACCACAGGGCCGGAATCCAGGTGGCTTCTCCCAGTGCTAAAGAAACTTACCACGGGAAGCAGGCTGTGGCCCAGAGACACAAGCAAACAGCAGGACTCTCATTAGAAAACCGTGGTCTCAAGTTCAGATAAAAACACTGAAATGTTATCTAATTATCAAGTGGTGCATTTACCTGAGTCTCATTTACATATGAACATCTATTTTCCTTCCTTTAATATCTACATCATAGCATAGAGTGTCTAATGCACCAGGGCTGTAATTCCAAAACATATCAGAATGCAAGATATTAATAGTACATCCCCCATATTTTTCTTGCTAAAATGATTTAGGGAAATAAGGCATATTGTTCACCTTGTGGCATATTCATGAATCTGAGATGTCCTGCACATTAGACTCACTGAGCACAGTATTTTCCCCACAGTTATATAAAAAGTGCTTTTGGAATATTACGACAAGGCAACATTGTACAAGAAAGTAACTGTGACACGGCAGAAAACTCTGGAGTTTTTGAAGGTTCTTGGCTTCTGTTCCCAGAGCTGCCCTAAACGAGCTCTGTACCCTTGGATGAACCATTTAATTATCTTTGGGCTTCAGTTTATGACTTGATCCAGGTTTCTTCTACCTCTAAAATTTATTTTTGTATAAGTGAACATATTACAAAAGAAACAGTATATATAAAGTTCTCAGACAGCTCAAAGAATATGTTAATCTGAGCCTTAAAACTGACTCAAAGCATTATTTGCTGCTCATTCATTATGAAAACTGCTGTGGTCAATGTTATTCCCTAAAAGATATCATGTTGACAAATATATCATAGTTTTAATGTGGCCTCATTAAAATGTACCCCTTTTCAAAGTCACTAAATTCTCTTAAATTGTATACTCCAATCATTTGGAACTTTAAAAAAGTTCCTAAAACAGTCTTTCATTTCTCCAAGATATTACAAAAGGATTTAAGCAACTTAACACATGATCTGAGTGACTAAAGCTCACATTTCGAAGAATGAACGGATGGCTGTATGGAGAGGAGATATCTGGAGGCCTCAAAATAGGCAGCCCTGGCTAACCCACAATGTGATGCAAAAGGCTGCATCCTCACAGGCTGGCTATGCTCTATCACAAACCCTTAATTTCCAAGAACTGATAGTTCACTTCCAGTTCTTCCAACAGAAGTCACTATAACAGAAAGAGCATGTTTCTCAATGACAACTTTGGAAATTAAAAACAGCAAACATAAGTAGGCTTTAAAAATAGAGATTCAAGACTATCATAATATGACCATTTGTTGATATGCTATATACTACAAACCTGAAATAGAAAAATACCTCTTTTGATTTTTCCTCTTTGGTAAATCTTCCAAATTTTTCTATCATTTCAGCCACAAATATAACATCCATCTTGTCAGAAAAGTTGGCTGCTTCCACGGTGTAAGCCAATAATTGTCGGGCTGTGGCCACAGCGTTGCTAAGATTGAGGGGCATCTGCATTAAAAAGGCAAAAAGAAGTATTTAGCAAACTGACCAACAAAATTTTGCCGTTTTAGCTTTGCATTTCAAAACACTGCAATGGATTCAGACTTTATCATTTACTCACCATGACCTTCTTAAAATGCTTTTTCAAACCTGAGAACAATGAACTGTTAATGGGAAATAACCTGAGGGGAATCTTTTAAAACTTGAAATGAAATATAATAATACATAAAAGCACATCAGGTAAACATGCTGCACCATCTCTTCCTCTCCACTTATCCAAATTCTAGACAGACTCAATCCCGATGGCTTAGAACAACCTTTCCTGAGTATTCCAGCTGGGTGGATCAATACCTCTCCTGTACAGGAGTACGAACCGCTTATTTTGCACTTACCTGTACTGCGTGCATTGCCAATCATGTTTTACAATAGTTTATTTATTGACTTAAACATGACTGAGCACCACGCATTGCAAAAAGGGAATACTCCGGGCACAGGACCCTAAGAAAACATGGAACACAGCAACATCTTCCTGCTGCTTGTATTCTCATACGGCTTATAAACGATGCATAAAAGCAAAGACAGCAAAAGGCATCTAAGTATTGCAAGTATGGAAAGGGATCACTGTGACAAAGAAACTGTAAAAGGAATCCAAGAAATGGCTTCCCGGGTAGATGTGAACAATGTCTGCTGGACACAGATGATCAAAGTATTCAAAGATACAAAGTCAGGAAAAAAATTAAAAAATTTAAAAAATAAATAAATAATAAATTTAAAAAACCACCAAGGTACAAAGTCAGGCAGTGACAGGAAAGGAAGTGACTCCACACAGAGGGCCTTAAATACCAGTGCAGAAAACTAGACTTTATTCTGAAGACAGATCAGTCAACTGAAGTATAAATGCCAAATCCTTAATATTAAAAAAAAAAAAAGAAAAAAAAATCTTATGTATTTGGTTCAAATATCACATTTTATTAATGACCTCAGCAAATCTGAAGACTTTCTAGTTACCTGATTAAACATATAAAGAACTCTAGTGACATCGTTTGCATACTGGCAGCGAGAATAGTCATCATCTGCCCAGAAGCCACCTCTGTCACATCTGCGCCAAGCCTTTCTCTCATCCTGAGTGTTTCCAGGATAGATCCCGCTGCCGTGGGTATTCCGAGTACACTGCAGATAAGCAGTAATGCCTGCCAACGTTCGGGGCCACCTAGAGAGATGAAGACAAAATAGTATACGAAAAATTACACTGACACAAATTGTAACAGAGGAAAAGTAAGGATTAGAGCATATGTCGTATACAGTCACAGAGAAAAGTCAAAGAAACCAAAAAAACTCCTTTAAGGATAAAGACCAAAATTATTTTTTTAAAAAGTTAACATGGATTTAATTGTTTTAAACTACAGGCCAAGAATATTTCAATACCATAACATAATAGGATATTTTCCAAAAGACTCTAAATACTGCTATAAATACACAGGAAAACTGTATCTTATCCAATAAAAAATAATAACTATGCAACAAATGGTTTTGTGTTTCTTTTTAATTACTGTTATTATACTGCTAGCTTATATAACCACCAGGATGTTTGCAGAAGGAGAGTAAGTACATGAGCAGAAAAGAGTTACCATAGCAGGTCCAGGACTACAATCTTTAGCAAGAATGCACTGGTCTTTCAGGGCATTTAGGACCTTGGAACTTGGAGCATTCGCATCAACAGTTAACATGCAAGAGTGTTTAGCTGTGCCTAGAATGCCTGCACAAGCCATATGGTTTATGCTAAACACTTCTTTCTTCCTGGAGGCTGAAACTTTGGTACGTGCTAAGCAGAGGGTGCTTATGTGACCATAAACAAGAACTTTGGGTGCTGAGACTCCAAAGGGATCCCCTGGAGAGAAACACTGCTTAGAGGCTGCTGCCTTTTCATGGCTGGAGAGGAGCCTTTTTCCCTTATGGACAGCTATGTACCTTCCTGTAGCACTATAATGTATCTTAGCTGTGACTACAACTATAGGCTGAGTCCTGTGAGTCCTTCCAATAAATCTCTGCATGCAGGGGTGGTCTTGAAAGACCTCCAACACAGTATAAAACCAAATTTACCTGGGAGAAGCCACTCCCCATGCAAATGACCATACAAACTCACTGACACGGATCATTACCAAGTGGGTTGGAAGATACCTTTGTTATTTGCGTTCCATTTCTCCAAAACTGGCGATGAAATCAAACATGTTTAAATAAAAGTTATAGCTAACTTGTAACACAGGACCTACTAAATTATAATATTAGTCACACCAAAATATAATTCATTACTAAAATCTGCATAAATAGATCAAGCAACAGTAAACTAAATTCTTAATGCAGTGGAAGTTTAACTGCATAATATCTTAAGGCATGTCAAAAGATAATTAATCAGTTAAATAATTAATTCTTCTATTTTAAAAAATGTAGAATACTCAGAAACTATGAGTAAAAACAGAAAATCCAATATAATAGAAAATATCGTATTATGGTTTAATAAAAGATGTCAAACATAACAAAATTAAGAAATGTTATCTATTTTGCTTTAAAGTATACAAAATAAATATTATATATCCACAGTTAATGCACATAAAAGACTTATCCACTGGCAATAACAAACGCTATTTCCATAATCTCATGTTGAGAATTTTTTTTTTTTTAAGGACAATTAAAAAAAAGCAATGAAGAACTAACTGAGCTAAAGATACTGTTATTGCTTCTTCACCTTGAATTTGAAAGCTTAACATCAAAGGGTTTCTTTATCTTTAAAAACTGGGCTTACAGCCACAAGGCAGCGATAGCAACAATCACAAACAATACAAACTGGGTATTCAACAATCTTCATGCTACTTTAAAAAGCAATGTATTTCTCTTCCTTTAAATCAACTATAAACTCATTATTAAAATCTTAAAAATAGAGAACATTAAATGATATATTTAATGATATTTTAAAGCAACTTTGAAAGTCAGGTAAAAGTTGTCTAAAGTAAAAGTTGTTACCGCTCACAAATTTTAAACTTTCTGCTAAAAAGATCATAACATGTAACTCGTTCCATATATCTCGACATGGAGTCCAACACCAATGGCTCCCCAAGTTTCAAGCCTCCTAGGCTTTCATTTCTCAAAGTTCTTCTTGCTTAATTGCCAAAAGAACCAAAAGGAGAAGGAAAATTCAATAAATGTTTCTCCTAATTTTCATGTCTACTTAACTGCTAACGGTTAAAGCGATTTAGCAATACAAAACCTTCCAAAGTTCACCCATAAAAGAGCCACTGAAAAAAAACAGAAAATACCATAAGCCTGTCTAAATTTTGCATTATTTTAGTAAAATTTCCAAAATGTTTCCTAAAGTAGTGGTTCTTCACTTTTTCAACAAAACTGCTGTGTTTAAAAAATGAACACTTCCGGATCTACCTTCCGAGACTCTTAAATCAATGGACTGGAGATAAAGTCCAGGCACCTATTTTTTTTTTAAATCTCTGTAAATGATTCTGAAATCACTGCTCTAATGGGTCATCCTTAGATATTTAAGAAGACATACAGGTATGTATATCTGAAGACATACTCATTTCTCCAATACTGTTACTGAGGACAGGAGACCAATAATGTGCCTTTGAGAATAAGAAGGGATGTGGGGCAGTCGACGTTTCCAGCCCTTTCCATGTCACTGACCTGAAGTCCCCTTTATTGTTCACCACCCTCTCAGGAGGACAGTACTGTGCAGAGCTTTCTAACACGACAATATCGACAGTTCTTGTATTGTTCCCGCGTTTGGTCTGGACATGACAGCCCCAATTTCCAGTCGATCCAGCCTGAATATTAGAAATGGTTAGGGCACTGCATGAAGAAAGATTTTAAAGAGAGAGAAAATAAGGTTAGGCAAAAAGGGAAAAACGTGGGCTTCTGTCATTCATTTAGCAAATACGTCTGAAGGCACATTGTGGGCCAAGCACTTGCTAGACAGAAACAAATTTAAGAAATGACCCTTCCATTTAGGTAATTCAGCGACCAGTCAAGACAAGCAGGTACAGGGAGACTTAAAATACTATGGCAAGAGCTACGATGGAAGCGTGACTAAGGTGCAATGGGACACGATGCCTGAGACTTCTTCCAGAATAAAGGAGAGCTGGGAGGCGGGGCAGCAAGTGCAAAGGCAGAAACATCGTGGCACATTCTTCAGCAAAACTAATGGGAAACGTCCAAACTACATCTACCTTTTCACTGATTCTAAGGAAAATATTCAAGCAAAATATATTAATATTATGACATGTATAATTAAGAAGATATTTAAGGTAAAATATTTTGTGGAAGAAGGGTTATACGTGAAATAACTCATTACATCTCTAAAAAAGATTTAGTAGGTTACCAATCAATGGTTTAACAAAAGAAGTTTCCCTGTAAAGGTATACTTCAATTTATAAAACAGGTGTATGTCTAAATAGCTGTCAGTAAGTTTAATTTGCAAGATGAAGTCGTAATTCTCTAATATAAAACCTATTAATTAAAAAGTGTCAGAACCTTCAAATTAACATTTACCCCCCACACCTCCACAGGACCCATTATGCTTTGCTTTCGAGTAGATACAAATGATAATTAGACATAAAGTACCATTTTAAGTAACTTATAAAATGTCTTGAAGTTATATACATTTTTTTTCAGTCTCCTAAATCATGAATGGCTACACAACAACAAATGTTCTAATAAAAACTTTGAGGCACTGTTTATTCTGAATCAGTGATAATATTTATCATCTTTCCAAAGTTGGTAAATAAACCAATATACTCTAAGATGATGTTAGACAATAGGGTTTGACATTAAATTTAAATAACCAAGAAAGTGTATCAAACATTCTACTTTATGACTCTACTGAACTAGGAATAAGTGTATAAAAAAATATCTTGGCAGTAAAAATTATTCTCTAATTCAGAGGTTTCCTAAACTTTCTTGGTTCACAAGAAATGACTAGATGACTTCACTGACTAGATGACTTCTTCATGGTATGCCTAGCCCAAAGGAAATATCTATTGAGGTTGCGATTACTGAATTAAATCCCCAAACTGCGTATCTTTCCTAATAATTTAGTAGTTATTTGAAAAAAATAACACATTATTAATAACAATTTGATAAAATATTTTATTCTAAAATAACCATAACTACTTCCTATTGGGTTGTGTATACCTGTTAAACACTCCAAAAGTAATCAAGCATCAATGATTTTTGATTATTTTTTGTTCCATAATGATTTTCACACAGTACTTGCTTTGAACCACAGTATTCACCCAAAATCCTACATCCCAAAGTAAAACACCAGTGAAAGGAATGCAGCAGGATCTAATGCTGATGCCCTAAGTGCCTGGAGCTAGAAGCTGTGTGGTGTCTGACAAATGTCCAGTAAAACCATGCTTCCTTACTCAAAATACCACAGTACCACTGTAAACTCACTGCAGTGGCCCAGGGCATGTCAGCATGCTGACGTGAGCTATTTTTCTAAAGACATTTCACAAAATTTTTTTTTTTTAGATAACTTTTAGCAGTATCTTCGATGTCTAAAACCAATGATCGGAATAAAATTTTCAGGAATCCTCAAAGCAACATATTTCGACACTTAAGAAAACAGAGGCGGCTTCAACTGCATCTTTGAGGAAAACTAGAAACTGATTCTTACGCATAAAGGATCAATGACATGAGGAGACCAAGGAAGAATCGACAGCTATCTCAGGTACCAAATCAATAACCATATTTCTTTTTTTTACAACTTCTTTGTTATTCAGAGGCTAACTCTGGGTAAAGGATTCTTAGTCTTCATATGAAATATTTTTACTTTAGTCAAGTGTCCCTACCAACAAAAATATCAGGCAAGTCTGCTATCCTTAGATTTTTTTTCTACTGCTATAAAGAATTTAAAGTATGACTTGAAGAACATAAATTTGTAAAGTTAATCTAGTTACTTTCTACTCAAAAAAACTTAAGGGTTCTAAATTAATCGAAACTCATCAGAAAAGGGTTCTACGTATTTTTAAAGTTATACTGTCATATCATTTGTCAATTATCTATTCATACAATTACTGATCAAAATGCACAATTTGATGAGTTTTAACATATGTATATACTTGTGAAATTATCACCAGTGAATCACTTACAATCTCCAGAACAAAATCTGACATTACTAGAAATATATATATATATTTTAAAATAGTCAAATGAAAAACAATCAATGATGGTCCCAAGATGACCCAGTTGTTAGAATTAGCTGGTAAGAAGTTAAAAGCATCTACTATAAATATGTTATAAGACATAAATGAAAATATGCTTCTAAAAAACAGAGAAAATCTCAGTAGAGAAACAAATTATAAAATAGAACATTCTATCCCCAAATTCCCAGACATAATTCTCAACTCAGAGAACCTTTAGTATCTTGATAATTTTTTCATGTCACTTCTGTGAATCTGCTGTGATACTTTAACTCTGGACTGTGCATACAGTATTGATATTACCTGTAGTTTGGGAACTACGGATCTACTCTTAAAAATTCAAGCCAAGTTTTGTGTTTAAGGAACTGGTAGGGAGAAGAAAGAGAGACACACAGAGACATAAGAAAAGATCCAATGCCTACAAATTAAGATTTTACTAGAAGAAAATATATGGTGAGTGATAACATATATATTTTTACTGTGGGTTTTTTGTTTGTTTGTTTGCACTTTATAAAGTTCATGTGCATTAACTATTTTGGTGCTGGCACCAATAATGGGGTTAATAGAACAGATAATATATTCTTTTATACTAGTAGGGTAGAGAAAGACCCTTAGAATGTAGCATTAAGCATAAGGCAGTGAAAATTAGGTAATTCTTTTTTTTTTTTTAAACACACCTATAGCTCCTGGTCTTTCTAGGTGGTCTCCCATTCAAGTACTAACTAGGCCAGATCCTGGGTCATTCTTAAAATTGAAAATTTGAGCTTAGCAGCAGGAACTGGTTAGAAATTAAATCTGTCACTAAGAGTTTCTATTTTTCCCTCTAAAACTTTAAACAAAAGGTCTTCAACTTTTTAACAGTGTTTTCTTCTTATCCTATGCTTTTTTTTCACCGCAAAACTGGATAGAAAAGATAGCTCTTTAATTTTACAAGGTGAGTAACAAATAGGAAAAGGAAACACATATGTTTGCATTTTTAAATGCAAGAAGATAAAATATTGACTCAGATTCGAACATTACAATTCTCTAATGATAAAATCTAGTCACAATTCCTTATTCAAAAAAGTTTTACCTTGCAATCAATGAGCAGTTGTGAATCATATTCTTTTCAACAAAGATACCTTGTGATTCATCAGTTTCAACTATTCGCCCATCCTGATACCATAACACTTGCATGTCCTGATCAATATATGAAGCCATGCACTGGAAGGGAAGGCTATCACCTTCAAACACAACTTGACGATGAGAAGGAGTCATGTAGAAAGATGGTAACTCAAGGGGAGGATCTAGAGATGGTAAAACAAAGACACAGTAAACAAATACAACAATACATTCATACTTCAAAATTAAAAGTTATGGAAATTCTAATTAAAACTTTAGAAATGCAAAAGCAAATATTCCTCAGTAACCAGCATTTAAATGCTAGCACCAAATATGGCTGCTACTGAGATAAGTGGATCCCAGATGAAAACAAAATTAGCAAATTTAAATTAAACTATTTCATAATCAGTTCTGACATTTAGAGTTATTCCTTCTCGGTGGTATCACAAGACCATCAGATTATCACAGAAGCAATACTAAAAGAACAAACTGTAAAAATGATACTTAAACTTGGAGAATGGAACTGGTGATGGGTGAATACTGATATATACACAATTAAAAAATATATTTTAGAAACTCTGTTACTTTTGATTAAACCACTGGTTTATCGTTATAAAAGTAATGCATTCTCGTTGCAGAAAATTTAGAATGTTTAAGAAAAAGAGAAAAAAACCTTTCGTGATCCCATATATTATAATCACTTTTAAAAAGCTGATATATTTCCTTCCAGTCAGAAAAATAAATTTTGAACATATATGCAAAAATTATGCAAATATCATGGGCTCATTAAAAGCCTTTAAAATATTTAGTCCATTGTCTAACATAACAATTCTACTTTTAGTAGTAGTTTATCCTAAAAGATGTCGGCACATATGCAAAGAGGTATAGAAGGAAATTAATCCTTGCACTGTTTATGGAGTGAGAAATTATTAACAACTTAAATGTGTAGTAATAAGAAAGTTATGAAGTTCTGACTACATCTATATAATGGATTGGTATGCATTTTTTTAATAGAATGAGAAAATAAATTTACATTATCTCAAGTTAAAAAAGGTCATTAAATAGTATGAGAATATATTTTACTCAAAACACAGAAAAAAAGATGCATAATACACCAAGGTATCTTTGATATGAGCTACCTTTGAGTGATGATAATGTAACATGGGCTTTTTTTTTTTTTAGGTTTTTTTCAGCTTTAAGTATAATTAACAAAGCTGTAAAATATTTAAAGTGTACATCATGATTAGATGTATGTATTCATTATTTCTTTCATAAATCTTAATTTTTATCCAATGAACCTATTTTACTTGTGAAACACCAACAATGAAAATGATTATAAAGAGAAAAGGAAAAAAATGATAGGATTGTTTATTTCCAAACACGAAGACCAAAGTGGAATCTCCTAACATTTTAAAAACTTTGTTTTTGTTTTCTTTTTTCATTTAGCACATGGCAAATGTATTATTTCCCTTGAGTCTTCTGATAGCTTTCAAAATCATGATTTTTTTCAATAGCTGTATACTATGAATGCATGTATCACAAATAATTAACTAATGCTCTATTTTTGAGAATTTCAGTTATGCTTATATACTACATCTGAAGATTTACATATAGAGCCGATCATTTCCTAAAAATAAACCCCCACATGTAGAAATTACTAGATCAAATTGTACCAATTTTTAAGTACACTGATACATATTGCCAAACTATATTTCAAAAAGGCTGTATCAATTCACACTCCCATCAACAAATAGGATTGCATCTGGGATTTTATTACTATCAATCAATTCCCAATTTGCCAGCTGATAGAAAATCTGAAGATCTACACTAGTTTCTGATGTTGGTTTCCGTAAAGACAGTCACAACCTAAGAACCTTAAATATCAATCAAAAAAAATTTTTTTTTTTTTATCCAGCTGACTTAACTGTTGGTATAAACTAAATATTATCAAATCTATGAAGATTAATGGTTGTAATCAGTCACGTCAAAGTGTAAAGGGAATTTTACAGTCTGTCAAGAAAAACACAGTGGCAAGTAAAATACGGCAAATGCTTTCTCAGCTTTTCTCTCTTACCGCATGTCAACAACTCCTGCTTCACACCTGTGACTGGCTGGGCCTGCAGAGACTTGGGGTAAACACACCGCGTGTCCCGTACTGTGACGTTTCTCTCCTTTACCCAGCGATGCATCCACAGTATGTTACAGTCACACAAAAGATACTCAGTCTGAAATTCTCTGTAGAGTACGAAATACAAATTAGAGATTACGGTGAATGAAGTTAAACAGCACTTTTGCTTTATATTGGCTTACGCTTTGGATGGTCAACATGCTGCGTCCCACCCTTACCAGGCTCGTGGCATATCCATACACTGTCGGCTGGTTATGGTCTCCTCCTTCCCAATGACGTTACCTGTAATGTCTGACTCCAGCATGGTCCCCACTGATCCTGGGACTGACTCTGCTTTCAACCAAAGCCGCTATGCAAACAAAATCTAACCACTATCCCTCATCTATGTAACAAGCTCTTCAATCCCAGGGTTCTGGAATCCCAAAGCCCCATCCTTTCCGTCTATCAAACTTTTACCCACTCATTTTAAGGCATGTGGCACTAATACCAGATCTTGAAGCCTTCCTCAATTTTGCCAGCCATGTTCTTGGCTTAAACGCCTACAAACTCTCCTGTCAATTTTGGCAACATAAAGTGACATATGACTGTTTCACATAATTATATTCTCTGCTGACTAGAGCGTATATTCCTCAAGGGTGGAACCTTTCTGACACTTTCTGCTGTGTGCCAAGTAAGACCAGTTATTTACAGACTTAAAGAATACAGATACAACCAATCAACAATAGAAGACCTGATATTAAAGAAATACTTGATACCGAAGAAAATAAAGAATTACCTTTATATGAGGTAAGAAAGTTTATAATTTGGCACTTGGGTATAAGAAACAAAGAGGACATACATAGCTTGACTATAAGCTCAATAATTTCTTGAATACTTGTTTTACAAAGCGCTGGCTATTCATGAGCCACACGTTTCACTAAGTCCAGCTAATAAGAATAAGTGCAGACACTGTGGCCCGCCAACCTGGAGGACATTACATAACAGAGGGAACAAAATGAAAGTGTAACTAAAATAGAATGCAACGTGTTCTATGCAAATAAATCAACAAAGTGCAAAGAGCAAATATAACCATGTTTGCTTCTAACACAGACTGACTGTGTATTTGCATGGGCTTCCTCTCATTAGTTTTGGGGGAAAAAAAAGTGTGTGGGGGAAGATGGGATGAAATAGAGCAAAGAGAAAGTAATTTTAAAAATAATAACAAGGATGATCAAAGTGACTTCTAATTTTTAAGCACCACCTTCTGGTCAGTTTCTAGCACTACCAGCTAAAAACACTGGCAATTTCTCCCACGTTTTGGATAAAAATACTTTCCACATCCCTGCTACCAAGGGTCTCAGAACCCAGATTATTCCTTGCAGTCTTTTTGGTTCCCAAATTTCATGGCAATGGCTGACTTGAATCCACTGACTGTGCCCAAGGGAGACGTTTTCGCTAAAAAGCAGCCTCCTGGAGAAGAACAGCAGTGGCACGACAAAAGAGACCCGATCGAGCTTGATCCGGGGTGACTCTGGAAGTACACACACGTGTGTCTGCCGCGATGGTGAGGAGCTCGATGAATGCCCAACCTAAAGCTACATCCCAGTGAAACTGCTAAATGAGACTTAAATGAGAGGGTTAAAAAAGGAGATGCGAGGCAGGAAGAAAAAGGGAAGGAACAGATACAGGAAAGAGAGGAGGAGGAAGTCCCCACAAAATGAAGGAACCTGCGAGGGAAGATAATTTTCCTTGGAAAAAGTAGCTCGATCCCGTGAATTACACACAATAAAAATGTGAAAAACAGCACATTTAAATAATGCCAATAGAAATTGGTATAATTTATAGTTTGAAATATGAGAAGGTTTATCTGGAAATACAGTTGCTTTCAGAAGTAACTCCTGTGTGATCTTGCAATTAACAAAACTGTCTTCGGGGGCGGGGAATCAGGCAATTCTAAAGCTACAGAAAACTGTGTTAATATGATCTTACGCTGACTTCATAAAGCAGGCATTTGGCACAAACATTCCTAGAAATGTAAGAAGTTGTGAATTCAGTTTGGAGAAGGGGTTACAGAATGTAAAATTCTGAAAGTATAAAAAATTCTTAAGTACATATTCTTCAGGGGAAGGGATATTTTACACTTCAGAGATTTAATTAGACAAATAACAAAATGTTTCCTAATTTGAAAACAAGGTCGAAGAGAAAGAATTACCAATTTATTTACTCGAAATATAAACTGATAGTATTCTAGGGAGAAAATGGTTGTCTCTGTCTGAAACATATTGTATTAAGGTTTACGGTATTCTCGTCAATGTGAATGCAAGCTCTCAAGAAAGATTCTAATTTCTGCAAAATCACAAGATTTTCCCCATGAAGTCTCTTAATTCATTAATTTTTAATTTTCAAAAACTAAGATATATTTATCAAAACAGGAGAAAAAATTCTTACTTACAAAGACCGTAATGATCCAAGGTAATCAAAAGTTCCTTGAGATAATGAAGAAAACAAATTCCCTGAAAGGTTTCTGGAAAAAAAGAAAATTTCACATTTAAAAATGCTAACAATTATGTATCATTTTATACTACTTCATATTTCCTGAAGTGTTCTATAATCATTAAATATTATAAAGAATTTATAAAAGTTGTTTCAGATCTTATAGAGAGGGAACAAGTAGTAAACATTTCTCTAAGGCTGAAGAAGAAAACAGTTCTTAACCTTATATAAAGCAGTAAACAAGATTATTTAAAAATTATTACTTCTGGATAAGGACTTTTCTATCAAATATCAGATGAACTTGAAAGTTACCTTACAGAACTAGATCTTTAGTCATGCTCTCATTGCAACAAGAATTACTCTTCACGTATTCACACAGTATCATTTAAGGCAAAAAAAAAAAAAAATAGAAGGAAAGGGATGACCCCGAATGACCAGCAGCAGCAACCCACAGAACTGAGAGAGAAACATCAGCAAAGTTGAATGAGTCCAGGGTTTCAAATGAAAAGATATGGAATATAATTCGGTGTTGGTCTTTTCTGTTTCCTTTGTATCAAACGGCTTTAAAAATACCTGCCTAAACCCTTGCAGAGTTTTCTATGAATTAAAATCCAGAACACCCTATGCTACAATTTGAAGAGTCCGTTATACCCATAGTGATTTGAGAGAAGTATTTCTTCCATGACTATGAGCTCCGGCAAAGGAGGGACCTGTGTTTCTTACTTTTTGGGGAACCTCTGGCAGCCAGTAACATGCTGAGGTATATAACAGGTTCTCAGTGGTGGTGGCTGACTGTTCAGGATGTGGAACTCACCTGCGGGAGGCTTCTACCATTCAAATGGGACTTCAGGCTCCGGGAGAGTGGCAGGCAGTATGACCCACCCACCACAAGATCAGTCAGTTCTGTGCCTGCTCTGGTATCAAGGATAGATATAATTTGGATCTAGAGTTCTCAAGGAAGAGGTCTAAAGACCTGTCAGGAGGCCTCGGAGGTGAATGCTTCAAGTGTGGGAGAAAGTGACAATAAGGTAGATGGATTTCCCAGTGGGGAGAGGGAAGAGAACTGGTCTGGGAGAAATCGGCTGTTCCCATGACACCTGCAGCAATGAATTTCTGGAGGTGAAGACTTAATACCACACAAATGACAATTAATGCATAACGAACTTCAATCAGAACATCACAGGATTGGTTTTTACATGTGTCTTTTGGTATATAAAAAGACAGGATAAAATAATTCTGATCCTTACAGAATTCCCTAGGAACTTAAAAACAAAAAAGAATATCTGTAAATTAAAAGAACAGTAAAACAGATGCCTTTTCCTTTCTCTGCCTATCAGAATGGATACCAAATGTGGATTTTGAAAAAGGTACTGCCAATGGGAGCGTAAATCATGATAACATTTCGAGAAAGTAACTTAGACGCCATCAAAATGAAAAACCACACTTTTATGAAGCTATCCTATGTGAAATTATATGATTACTGGGATTTGTTTAAGATAACGTAGGTAAGAAGATGAAATGGAAGATGCAACTAAAACGAAATTGGCTTTCAGATGCTAGGTGTTGGAACTCGGTGATGAGTGCAGGGAGATTCCTCATACAATTATCTGTTTTGTTTTTTTTTTTAAGATGTTGAAAGATTCCATAATAGTAACTTGGAAATAAAAACTTATCCTACAAATAAAAACTTATCCTACAAATAAAGTATAAACAAAATAATTGCATCTTACAGGAAGCATTGCATTCTAATTATTAGGTATTTTATTCTAATTATTAGGTCTTGTTAGGTTATTCTTAGAAACCATGGTGGAAAGCATCACATTGGAGGCAGACATTCCATCCTCCCAGTAAATCCCAACACAAACCCATTTTTCCTCCAGGGTTGAGACAGACCGCTATTTGGCAGAACACCAAACTAAGTAACTGGCTTCAGTTCAGGGGCCATAAAAACATACTCATATTTTAAAACACTAGAATCCAGCTCTGAGATGCTTATAAAAAAAAAAAAGAAAGAAAGAAAAAAAGAGAGAAAACGGAGAATGACAACAGATAGAGCAAAGTCACTGCTCCCCTGTCCTAATAAGCTCACTAAATGGAGTGGCAGGTGAATCATGTACCCACTCCTACTCCCGCCCTTTAGTTGTTTCTTTCTCTCTGGCTTAAATTTTCTTTATTTACTTACTTTTTGTTAAACAGATATATTTGAATTCCTGTAAGTTAAATGTGTGTGGTGCATCATCTGTGTATCTACAGGGGTGTTTACAAGGGCAGATTTGTAAAAAGAGGGGAAAATGCAATCGAATGGCATCTCTTGTAACAGAGGAATTAATGACTGAATTCTAACGCTTCAGACCTGAAATATTGTGTAGCTGGTAACAAGCATGAACTAAATCAACACGTACTCAAAGAATATTCATGATATGTCGGTAATTTTTCTAAAATGTAAATTGCTTAATATAGTGATATTTTAAAGTCCCATATGTATACCTATGTATTTGTGGCGGTGATAGAAAATCTGAAAATATATACACCAAATCGTTAGTACAGCTACCTCAAGGTGTCATGTCTGAGTGATGAAGAGAGATTTAACTTTTCCTTCACATCTCCACATGGTTTTACTACTTGATGACATGGGTAAATTTTTAATTGTATAAAGTTCTTATAACTATCCCTCATCAATTATTTCTGATAGAAAAATATTAAAGGTATAATTCTTAGAGAAAAAATATAGGTTTTAAATTGATCAAAATCCATTACAAAGGGAAAAATAGGAAAGCTTTCAGTTTGTTGATCTCCTGACAATTTCTCCGTCAATAACCTTCCCAAGAGAAGGGCAGAGACGTCGCAGAAGTCTGCTATGGGTCCCCCGGATCTTGGGTCTGCCCAGTATTTCCAGTGTGAAAGTGGGATGGGTGGGGCGCTCTCAGGTTTGGCCTCACTTCTCCAGGATAATTCCTCCCCAGACTTCATCGACAGAGGCAGAGATCCATCCCTCAACACACACAGACACCCACGTTCACTGAAGCCTCTGACACGTTTTAACGAAGTTACCTTTGAATTTTTAAGCTAAACCTCCAAAGCCAACACTTGTTTTAATGATGAGGAATCTGGGTGAGAACACTACAGGCTGTCGGCCAAGGTTTCAACAGGCCCTGGGGCCCCAATTCCAGCAACCTGGGCCAGGGAGGCTCAGTCAGTCTGAGATCCCACATTCTAGGGTGACCCAGAGAGCTCAGCTGAAGAGGCAGCAGAGGAAACCGCACAGTGTTCCACTCTTGATCCCCTTCTTTTGTATACTTATTCTTTTGGGTAGGAGGCAGTAAAAGGGAACGCTGATTCCTAATCTGAGAAATGTACTACATGCTCCATTACTTATCAGATTCTCTTTTCTACTTGTTAGACTGAGAAAATGGTATAGTCTCCACATCAAAAATACAAATCATTACCAGCCGTCACAACCAGCATACAGCCTGGCTCAGAGAGCCCGGAAATCTGGCAACTGTAGCAGCCTGTTCAAAACACATGTCCAAACCTTCTCGGTCCATAACAGTAGGGCAACTGAAGTTACTATGAGCAAATGGGCTGCAGTGCATTCACCAATGTTGTTTTTGGAAGGGGGTTGTGGTGGTAGTTTTGCTTATTGTTTTCTCCCCCTGCTAAAGAATTAGTTCTTTAAAATTTTTTCTAAATTAAGATATAATTGACATATGACATTGTTCTGAGTTTTAGATGTACAAAATGATTTGATAGATGTATATGCTACGAAATGATTTTCACGAGTTTATTTGACATCCATCACCACCCATTTTTTATAATATTTTACAAATATTACAATTTTTTTTCCTGTGAAAGCTTTTAAGATCAACTCACTGAGCAACTCTCAAATATGTAAGACAGTATTTTAACTACAGTCACCGTGTTGTGCATTACAACCCCAGGACTTACTTACCCATTAACTGGAATTTTGTACCTTTTGACCACCTTCGCCCATTTTGTCCACCCCAATTCTTGAGTGTTAAGAAGCTACCTCAGTTACCAAAATGTTTTAGGACTGTATTTAAAGGTTATGAGTCAGGTATGTTTCTGTAAATGACGTAGATTGCTGTATTTAAAAGACCCACGGTAATTTATTACACGGGCTACAGAGTCATCTCAATCAAATCTCAAAGTAACAAGTTTGGTAGTGTCATTTCTATGGTTTAATGATTCACTTGGATAAATGCCTATTGTGTTTCACAATCTTGTCAATTCTCACAACAGATATCAGATAATTGATTTAAAAAAAAAAAAATGACCTAAGCTCTAAAACTTCCAAAAATTTTAGCTTGTGAGGCAAGAATCAAAAAAAACCATAAGAAACCAGTAAACTATCCTACATAAGCTCCCATCCTCTTTGGCCTAGAGAACATTTGCTAATGGGTCAGATCCCCAGGTCAAAGCTTTCTAGAATTAAAATCAACAAAACAGTAAACTCCAGACTCTTTTTCATCGCTTACGTCACAGCTAAGTAAAAATATAACAAATGGTTTTCTTCATGATGCCTCATTTTGCCACTTCTTATGCAGTTCTCTAAACTAAAAATACGAAACTCTCAAGAAGAGATAAAAGTACTGAAATAAAATCATTTGCGATCCAGTTACAAAATAGAAAAATGCAATAGATTCAATTAATTTTGAGTTATGAGTGAAGTAGTACATGAAATCAATCTTTTATTTAAAAACGTAAATTAGGCCATTTATCTTTCCCCCAACTTAAAGGACACACTGAAAAATATCACAGGGCTGAGCGGAAGCAGGAGTACTTTGTTCTAGTTTACCAATTGCCTCGAAGTCCCCTTACTTACTGTACAGATGAAATCATCGCACTATTTAGGCCTCAACAGTTTTTTCAGAATTAACTTGAGTCAAATATAATATTCTAAAAAGCTACAGAGAGAAAGAACCAGGCACAAATAATCCTTATACTAGAAATTCTTTCTCGGATTCTCTATGTCTTTTATCTTGCACCCTTCCCAAACTGCTTTTCTCTAAAACATGATTTTATGCCATGTCCTCACATGTGTCTTTCAGTGGCTTCCCACTGTCGAATCAGTTCTAAGCCTGTTTTCTATACATTCCCATATAAAGCTCTATTATAATCGGCTTTACTTCTTCTTACTCCAAAACAGAGCCTTTCCTTTAAAAAAAAAAAATATATATATTTATGTATAATATAATATAAATCATGCACACATATATTTTATATATAAATAAATATATAAATATAAATATAAATATATATATAAATATATTTATTTATATATAAAATATATGTGTGCATGATTTATATTACACGTAAATATAAGTACATAATTTATATTATTTTATACATAAATATAAGTACATAATAATATAATAAATATAAACATGATAGACATATACATAAGAGAGATAATTCAAATTTTAATTAATACTTGTAATAACTGAGGAACTATCAATCCTTTACAGATGAAAAACAGAGTAGCTCAGGAAAGTTAAAACGATTCATCCAAAATCACAAGGTCAGAGGCATGACTGATTCGAATGGTCGTTCTACTCCTAGCACCGTAGTGGTAGGAGTAAATCTTTATATCTCACCTTTATATCTCATATATCCATATATCTTTATATCTCACCTTCTCCTTGATAAACTGACCTCGCCCTTATTCCACCTCCAAGCATCACCTGCTCGGCTTCCTTTCCCTTCTAAAGATCTGAATCTCCGCAATCTTCTGGACCGTCTTCTCGAGTTTTACCTCTTCCAAGAAATTTTCCCAGAAGAGTGAAGCTTTCAATCACGTTTCTCAATATGCTCATGTTCTCTGGGGCGCATGTTACACCGTGTGTCTGTGTGTGCCCCCGTGTGTGCAGTCATGTATTATGATGTTCTGATGACATTCTAAATTTCTACATGATTAAATTCCGAAGTCCTTATCCTCTGCCACTTTAGTTGCTACTCTATAGTTGCTACTTTAATACGAAACATATCAGAGGGATTCATAAATATTTGGCTACTGGTTCAAATTTTTCCTTATACTTTAATAGGAAAGAGAGATATACTTACAGTCTAACCAGATTGGTGAGTCCTCGAAATATGTCTGCATTCAGACATCCTATTCGATTATTTGTTAGATCCCTAAGGAGAAAGGGGAAAAAGTGTCTTCAGTAAGTTCTCTTGGGTGATGACGTTTTCGTGCATTCAATATTCAAGAACGGCACCCAAGCACCACACAAAACTTTTCTTTTCAGCACCTTGGACATATTTACCTACCGCAAGTGAGATACGGTGGCACCAAGAGGGGAAATAATCCTTGCTTGCGCCTACTTCTGGCCTATACTGACTAAACGCTGGTTAATTAGAGTGCCCTCTGTATTTCAAGCCTTTCCTCCTATAAAATGACGCAAGATAAAACTGGAGTAGTACAAATGAGACCCAATATTATCTTACTGTCTGTGATGCGATTCCTTAGGTGATCTAAACGGTTGATTATGCTGGGAGAAATAAGAGGACAAAACCTTGACCAACATCTAACGGACGATGGGCAAGAGGGCAAATTATCGAAATTAATGCTGCATCCTTCACTTCCTCGTGAACATCCGGAACGTAAAGCTTTCTAACTTCGCTTCTTAAATATTCCAAAGTTTTGCGTGTAACGAAAACACAACTGAGTCAGCTTTTACTTTACTTTTATCCATCATTTAGTCTCCAACCCAAATTACTTAATATCTAGGTAATGGCCCAATTGTTTTTTTTTTTTCCAGTCACTCCTGACTTCGTATAGTTCCCATCAAATGTTACCTTCTAAATATTTTTTCTTCTCCTCAATCCATGGAACTTTTTGCTTTTTATTTACGTAAAATGTTTGGTAAATATTTTGTTCTTTCTTCACTATTTTTCTTTACACCAAAGACAGTGAACACGACTTTACACATTAATCAGGAGATTACATTTTAATTAGGAGATAATAACTTATAATTTCTGTAACCTTCAAATGAAATGGCATGGTTTTCATTATTTTTTATCAGTGGACTTAGTAAACTATAAATATAATAATCTTAATTTTTACCAGTTCTTAGATTTATTCATCGCTTTAAATCACGATAAAAGAATTATTCGTCACTTTAAATCACGATAAAAGAATTAGAACAAGCTTTCAACACCAAACTTTCAAAAACATTTTTATCACATTTTCTTCAATATCCATATTATTCACTGTAAGGGAGTACCGCATATTCCTGGAGTTATACTCTGAGTTACACTCTTTAAAGAAACGATTTACACCACCCACTTCTCAACTACAACGGTTGGATTCTAAATTGTATACTTGGTAACGGAAGAATATGTATTAGTCTGATGACAATTTATAAGGATACGACATTTGAATCAGGTGTCTGCCTACTCAAGTTTTTCGCTCAGATATTTCATGGCTTAGGTGATCCTGGTGTCCCATAATTTCGTAGCTCTGCCTTCATTACAGCAATGTTTGATAAAAGAACCTTAAGCAATACAAGTCTTTATCTGTGCTTGCTATTCTCCAGCTCTTCAGACTATTAAAGCTAAGTATTTAATCATGCAGGACTTTTTTTTTAAATTCCAGCTGATTTTCCTTTTATTTCTGGGTTTTACTGTCTAAGAAAATGAAGCATCATCTTGTGAATTGTTGCTTAAACAAGCATTTCTGGGCTCTATTCATTATCTTGTCTCAATTCTGAGCGTTAAATGGTGTAATTACCATTGATTCTTTGGGTAACGATTTCATTACAGCTATATCTATTTAAAATAGTATTTAGGTATTGATAATGGGTGTTCATTCGGGTTCAGAATCAGCGTGAATTTGTTGATAAAGCAAAAAGAGACAATGAATAGGTCTAGCTTCTACCTACTTCTGGTAGTTTATTCTGCAGAAAGCCACTGAATCTTCCTGATTCAAACTAATAAAGGCAAAAAGGCATGGTACACTTACAAAAACACTTTACGTGTGGTTGCCAAGTGATATGCACAAATGAAATGAATGATTTTAAGTCTCCATAAGAAAAAGTGCCTTGCCTATAAGCAACTATCAAACATTACTACTGCAGAATATCTTTATATCTCACTGAGTTTACATATAAGGCTCTCTCAGCTTGCAAACTGGATACTGTAAATTCAATGACAAATCAGCTGTTTGGAATTAAGAATATATTTCCTAGTGGGAAGAACGTTATAAATGGCAATTACATTCCTAGGCAAGAACACAAGAGACTACTTAACGTGTAACGCAATGAAAAATGCAAAGGCAACTCCTGGTACGATATTAGCAATTAAATGCTACTGAACAAGAAATGCATGTATTTATTTTGAATGGCAGGACTTGATGAATTATTTACTGAAGAATAAAGATCTAGATGGAGAACCTAAGATAATCTGCAGTGTCTTTAAAACATCCGAATGTAACTGCTATTTATTAACAGTCCAATTTCCTTCAGCCTCTTTCTTGACATGAAGATACTGTTAGCATTAATCATCCTAATAAAAAAAAAGCTTCCTTCCAAAAAGAGGTGAATACAGTGGTGTGGATCACAGAGAGAGAGAATAAGTGATCCTGTCTGGCAGTGTCATGTCACACCCCTCCCCGTGGAAAAAAGTATTGGAGGGAAAAATATTCTAGAAGTTCTCACACTGGAGCATCAGAATCACGGGGAGAGACAGTTAAAACAAAGGTGGTTTGACCTTGGCCCCAGAGTTTCTGATACAGCAGGTCTAGTACCTAACGCTCTTGCTTCCTATCTAAGGACTCACGTTCACAGGCACAGGTTCAAACCGCCCCATCCAAACACGGTGTCAGCTGCCCCCAGTAAGAAGCGCAGAGAGACTGACACTTGCTGTTATAAATCAAGTTCATCTAGCTGCTGCCCTCCACTCCCTAATCACTGTTTCTGGAGGCTGCTTGCAGTTTGCTCAAGGCTGCGCTCCATACTCCTGCCTATGTTGGTCTGGCTGAGGCCCGACAGCTTCTAAGACACTTTGCAGCCAAACTCGAGTCACCGCTCCATCTCTTTACAAGCAGATTCAAGTCCATAACCAGGCTCCTGGTCTGTGTATGTGATCCCACTAGACTGCAAACCCTTAAGGGGTCCCCGAATTACCTTTGTATCTCTGGAGTCTGGCTCATTGTTGGGCACAAATGGCAAGATTTTAAATCATTAATAGAAAGGAGCCTCAACTGATACGGCATTTACAAGAGAAACAGTCTGAATGTATCCACAGATGATGACAGCTGGCAAAGCCAATACAGCAATAATTTTATTAGCATAAGAGGGACACAACTATCTACCACCAAACAAATCAAATTACTATACAAATTAACAATCTTCTAAGCCACTTATATTATATATTCTGTTTTCTATCATAAATTTGGCCTGGTGAACTTCTAAATATCATTAAAAACCCATTGTTCTTATTGTGTCAAACTTAAAGTAGATGAATGGTTATTTCTAAAAGAAACAGTTCAAATTCATAAGCAAGCAAGTCAAACACTTACAATCTTTTTAGCGATGACAGTCCCCAAAAGGCACCTGGATCTATACTACTAATAAGATTATTTCGGAGATCCCTGTTAAAAATAAAATAAGTTATTTACACATCAACACTGTAACACATATTTAGGCACAATGTTATACAGAAAACGATAATAATAGGAGAAAACTGAAGCTGAAAAGATTAAGCCAAGACCACCCCAGAGTAAGTGGCAGAGCCAGAATTCAACTTCAAGAAACCTTGTTCCAAAGTCACTTGTTTTGGTCAATATAAGAATAAAGTTATATGTCAAAAAAGATATGTGTAGCATATTATTCAAATTCAAAGTTAAACTACAGTCCTATACATTATTTCTATAATTTCTTTATTAGTATGTTATACTTTAGTTATCAAAATAAATGAGTGATTGCATTTATGACAAACATAATAAAGTCATATTGTTATTAACCACTTCAGAAATGACACAGTAAAATTCATATTTGGTTGTTCAGAAGCCCCTCCCTGGGCTTCTATGGTTAGTTTTTCTTTAAAATAAACGTGATAGTTCACAACATATGGCTCAAGGCAAAGATCCACCAGCCCCCTACCCAATGGCATCTGATGGCGGTCACAATTGTCTCCCATTCTTCTTAAGCGTGCGGTCCTTCCATGTCAGTACACTGTCACTGGGGGGCAGCAGTGAGTGCCACAGCCACGCCCCTCCACCAAGGTGGATTTGGGCTGCCTGTTAAGGCTGCTGCTCTCCACTGGGTGCCTGGGCTCAGCAGAAGACCCCAATTCACCCCATATGAGAGTCTGGGGCGCCCTCGGAGAAAGCTGACAGCATTAGGAGGGCTCAGAACAGAATGAAGCCCATTTCCCAACGACATAGTCCAGCCAGCAGCTGGCTCTGAGTGACACCCGAGGTGGGTGTCACTTACTCATAACCTCGTCCACTGAAGTCCCCGGTGGCCTCTGGTCAAATCTCAGAGCACCTGAAGTCGGACTGTGGACAGACACTCTTCCACACATCTCCCCCTCCTTCTCGACCTAACGACTACGGCTTCGTCTCTTCCAGGCAGGTGTGAGCTCACACTCCTTGTGGTACACATGGCTTCAGGACACACACAGCGTTGGTGGAACGATCTGGAAACGCGAAGCGACACTCAGTACAAACCCAGGGTAGCAGGCACCTCACGTTAGCAGGTTCCTGACTTCGCTGAGATTTCAAAGGCCTTCCAGGAAGAAGATCCTGGACCAATGGTGCCACCTGCGATCATGAAACTGAGGTGACAAGTCTCTGGGACCTTTTGTTAATTATGGCTCTATGACGGTCATCCTCGCCTGTGCCCAGGCCATCTACATCGAGAAAATTCCTTAGTTCGCCGTCTCAAATCCCTCCAATTCAGACAGCATCCAACTTCCCTGGTCCACCTGTGCTTTATTAGGACTCCGAGGGGGTCTTACTACCACGAACATCCATCTATGCATTTTCTTCCGTTGGATGAGGCAAGTGATTTGATCTCACTGTCCCGCAAGCTCATGACAACTGTTTTGAAGCATGACCCGCTTGGTAACAGCCTATTTCTTTTAACAGCTCATCCTAACTATTGATACAGACAAGTTACTGGGGTTGGTTTCTAGGTTTCCTAGAAATTTCACAAAAACGTCCTGATGAGATTGGCCCTCTGCTCGCTGAGGTGGCAAGTCATTTCCAGTGAGCCCGACATTCCCATGTGTCACTGACACTGTGGCTTCCCACACTGTCCATGCTGTGTGGTACGTGGCGATAGAGATCGCTTAGAAATTCTCAAGAACACTTCTCTGGAGGTACAATCTGTGACTCCTGGGAACGTCATGTGCTCCAGCAAATCCTGTCTGCCTTTCTCGTGTCTTACTCCCTTCCGACACGAGGCAGTCTTCAGGAGCTAGGGGTGGAGCTGCAATTACACTCGGCCCCCCAAATTAGAGCCAAGTTTTTCTAAATGAAACACATCCCCACGTACTTTGCAATTCTTCTTTTTAAAAAAGGAAATGACTATTAAACATAGTATAAGTTATGTGCTCTGATTACCATTAATAAATATTTCATGGATCACAACTCAGATTTTACCTTCCACAAGCAAACAGCTTTATCAATGCTGGTAGCCGCCCTAACTTTTTTGGTTTCTGCATCCCAGTCTCTAAGATATTTTCTAAATAAAGTAACTGAAAATATCTGAGAAAGCCAAGAAGCTTCATGAAATACATCTGGATGGTAACAGAAGAAAATCGAGTCAACTTACAAATCCAACTCCACTCTGTGGACCTCCGACCAGCCTTTAGGTTCTCCTCTTAACCGTGGGTCCAAAGGATGGACCCAGTGTAACAATTTCAATAGAAAGAGAAAAATCACGCAGATAACAAAGTCCCTGCTATAAACACCAGGGACGGCATCCCTTGCCCCCAGACTGGTACCATTCTGGGGGCCCAAACGGCTGCTGTGGCAGACACCGACGGCAGCACCACACTTGTTCCTCCACATACAACTGTCTCCTGTCTCGGCCAGATCCTGGAAGCCGCTCCAGGATGGTCAGGACTGAAGGGCATGACTGGCTCTGGGAAGAACCCTCACCCCATGGGGGAGTGGAATGACTCAGCTTCTGGGGTCTGAGGGACCGAGGTGTGTTCACCGAAGGCTCCACCTGACAGCTGCCCCTCCTTCTCTCCCGCTGTCCCACTCCCTAGTCCCTGGAGAAGAAAGATCAGACTCTTTCAAGTAACTTACGCAGCTACCCGTGGACTTGGCCTTGCTCATCTCTCTTTCTCCGACTGTCACTTCCCCTTCTGCCCCAACACCTTCCTGCAACACTCACTCACTCACTCAGGCCCTCTTTCATCATAGACACTGGTCTTATTTCGAGATGTTTCTAGAGAGTCATATTTCTCTCACCACGGCTGAGACAAAATTATATGACCTGAACTTTACTATAAAAATATTTTTAGTGAATTACGGGCTGCCACAAAATCATTAGAATATTCATAAAGTCAGACAATGAAGAGACTACTGCTTATCACTCTATCAATCACAGCCACTTATACTTTTCAATAAAGGTTCAGGGTCATGTCTGTAACTGGCCTTCGAATAGTTTAGCAAACATGTTTATGTGTAGCTATAATCTAATATAAAAAAAATATGACAGTAAATTGTTAATAATTATTGACTGCGTAAATTGGTGATATGGGAGATTACATTATTCTTTTAATTTTTCTGTATGTTTGAAAATTTTCAAAATAAAAATTAGTTTGTGTCCCCAAGTTTTTATGTCCAGGAAGTACAATTAATCATCAGACCCAACATATTAGTTCCTATCTCCCTCTCCCCAAGTGATCCCAACCCTACACCTCAGAGAGAAGATTTCCAGAGAAAATTCAATCGGTATGTGTCTGACTTGTACTGCAAAACCTAAAAAATCTCTGCTAGTAGAAACATATAATGTCAGTTCCATTTTTTCAAAACCTGTTTCCCTTTTCAGATTTTAAAAAGCATCTACGACAAAAAATGATTCAGCTAAAACACTACATAAATTTGTGGTCAATGATGTACTGCATGTGTTCCTACAGAACACCCCTCATGAATAACTAAGTACTGTAATATGATTTAAAGATACATGTTTTCTTTAAAAAAAAAAAATTCCTGACATATATAATGTATAATAATAGCCATATTAATCAGGCATTGCCAAAAGATATTTATAGTCAGATTGTCTCATTTAATATTCCCAGCACCAAGCCACGGCTTCTCTGGTGAACATGAGTAGAATGTTAGGACGTATAGCTAACTATGGATATGTTGCATGACTAAAACATTAATGAAAGGTGCACAACAACTGCTACACAAAATTAAAAAACATATATTTTAACGGTTCTCAGAAAAAGAGATAGTTTAAAAAAGAATATGAAGCATGTCAAATAAGATGCTTTTTAATTGTAAGTATCCGAAATCTCTACTCAAAACAGTTTCAATAATAAAGAAAACAATCCTCCGGATTTACAGGAAATCTAGCAGTAAGGCAGCTTTAGTGGCTAGTCACCTCTCTCTCTCAGATCCACTTTTCTTCAGAAGGTCAGCTTACCCTCAACCATGACATCCTATCCCAGATCCACAAGCCACCTCCAAGCACAAAGCCATGAATAAGAATGGAGACGTTCTTCTTCTGCCTTCTTAGGAGCTGGGAAATCTTTCTCTGAAGCCTCAAAGCTTCATTCCCCTTCACCTCTTATTGGCGAGGGCTGGGTCTGTCACAATCACTAGAAAGAGATGCTTTGGTGACCCAGACCCAGCGTTTGGGGTGGAATGAACACTGAAGAGTCAGACACATCGACCACTATGCAATTTGAGTGTCAGTAATTAGAATATAGGGGAGTCTCACTGAATTGTGACAAACCGTTAACCCAAGAATGGTGATACTATAAAATAAAGAGAGAAGATGGCAGAGAGGAAGGGTGGATAAATGGATGAACTCATAAATAACGGAAGTTCTTAATTCTAAACGGGCTACAAGGTCTAAAAATACGAATAACATTTACCAAAGAATTGAAGAGAAAATTTATAAGAAGTATAAATTTTAGAGAATTTTTAAAATAACAATTATACAGTTCATCCTTAAACATGGGTTTGAACTTCTAGGCTGAACTGTGTCCCCACTCCCAGGGGATTCCTACTTTGAAGTCCTGACCCCTAGTACCTCAAAGTGTGACTGTATTAGGAGACAGGGCCTTCAAAAAGGTAATTAAGTTAAAATGAGGTCACTAGAGCAGGCCCTAATCCAACGTGACTGATGTCCTTATAAGAAGAGATATGGATGCAGACACAGATAGAGGACAGCCATCTAGAACAGAGCCTTTCCCTCATGACCCTCAGAAGAAAGCAATACTGCCAGCACCTTGATTTTTAATTTCCAGCCTCCAGAACTGGGACAAATAAATTTCGATTGTTTAAGCCTTCCAGTCTGTGCCCTGGCAAACTAATACAACCACTATGCTCACTTACATCGTATCTGAAACAGAGAAAGCCCCAGACAAGTCCTGAAGTCTGCAGAGTCCTGAGAAAGAAGTCACCTCGACACACCATGGAGAGTATGACGAGACCCCGAAGTAAACCAGAGTCCACGAGAAAAACCTTATGGTAATGAAAGTGCAACTAGAGTTGACAGACATGAAGGAGGGAAGAGAGTCGTGGGGTCTGGTCACAGGAAGAGCACAGTCGTGCAGGAGGCAGAGTAGGTTAGCGAGCTGGGTAACCAGGTAGAGAGGAAAAATGAGCAGAGCTATGAAAACAGTAGGAAGTACGAATCAAGAGATCATTCCAGGAGCTGGTATGGAAATTACTAAATCTATACAGGCTTCACTTGAAAAAGAGTGAATCCAATCAAATTAGAGAACAGGAACACCAAAGAAATGATCAATATGAGAAAGATGGTCGTGGGCTCTGAAGGGTGGAAAGCTCCCAGCCCACTTCTGTGCCCAGGAGAGAAAACGGGCTGCTCTGCGG
Source organism: Pteropus vampyrus (assembly GCF_000151845.1). Lineage (NCBI taxonomy): Eukaryota > Metazoa > Chordata > Mammalia > Chiroptera > Pteropodidae > Pteropus > Pteropus vampyrus. The sequence goes on from NW_011888786.1 coordinate 6,242,889, forward strand.
AAGGTCTGAGAAGATGCTAATCAGCCTTTGATCATGAACTCCCACTAGAAGGGTCAAGCAACTTGACTATGGGATCTCTTTGGTCTATCATGTGTTCTGAAAACTGAGTGAAGCAAAAGCCAGGGGTGTTTCCACGAGAGGCCAGTCACCCTCAGCTCTCAGACCTTTTCAGCAGGCACCGGAGGAGCAGGATCTGGACTCACATCCACAGACAGTGGCCAGAGGACAGGGTGCTTCCTGCGACCACTGCGCCTCCCTCCTGCCTCTCGAGACCAAACCGGTAGGTAGCAGGACAGCCTCTAGACCGGAGGTACCACCACCTTCCTGATGACAGTAAGGCTGCTCCTCCCCCCAAAGCCCCAAGCCAGTCTCAACTCAAGTAAATGGGATCAGATGCCCAGTCCTGAATCAGTGACCAAGGAACATGTGTGAAGGACTGTCCTCAGCCTGGTCAGGCCCGGAGCTGAGGTGCGGCCAGCATCCTCTGAAGCACATAAACTATGAGAAACGTGACAGAAACACTTGAATAAATAAATAAATAAATAAAATTAATTAAATTAATAAATCCGAGAATTAAGCATTGCTGGGCCAAGAACATTTCATTTATGTGCCTAGGTGTGTACGCACATATGTAAACCTATGTAAATAAATATACATATTTTTGCATACACATGCAAATATGAACGTATAAAGTGTATTACTAAATATGTGTATGTCATTGCATATACATAACCTAACTTAAAGACATCTGAATACTAAATGAACAGAGACATACATAAAAGGATAAAGAAGAACTCTGTAGATGGTATATGCTTCAATAAACACATCAGTGATGGACGCAAAAAAGTTCTATGGGAGTCCAACTGAGGGAGAAGCCATTAGTTAAAATGACTAAGAAAAGGCCGCCTAGACATAGAGATAGTGAGGCAGGCAGAGCAAAGAAGGCTCAAAGAAAAAGAGGAAAGTTTTGCTATTCCACAGAAATGGACAGGCTCACTGTGTGGCTTCCTTGGGTATTCTGAAATGTTATCCTAAGTGTATGAGTAACATGAGAAGTTGAAACAATCCTAGAATAGCATTTTTGTTAATACAAGCAAATTAAATATCCACTGTGTAAAAACTCATCGAGGCTAGAAATGAGTGCCACCTGTGACACGTCTGATCTTCAGCAAAACTAGACCTAGTCATTAGCAGAACGCAATGATCACATTCAGAAACAGCCAGATAAAACACTGAAGTTTATCCAAAAGTTTCTGCCCCTAGACTTGCTTTTTAAAGTCTACTTGTCTGTTTTATGAGGCATATACATTTCATGACAATTTCAAAATGCCATCTGCACTTTCAAAGCCAGGGGTTATTAAACTATAATCCATGGCCTGTTTTGTAAATAAAGTCACCTCCACATCGAGTCATTTATCTGCCGCTGCTTCCTCACTACAATGGCAGAATCGAGTCGCCGTGTCTGAGACCTCATGGCCCACAAAGCTTAAACTGTTGGCTATCTGGCCTTTCACAGAGAGTCTGCCGACCTCTGCTCGAACTAGTTTTGTTTTGTTTTGTTTTGAATTTTCAGTTACGGTTCACATATATTAGTTTCAGATGTACAACATATGATTAGCCATTTATATACCTTACAAAGTTAACCACCTCCATCAGTGTAGTACGCATCTGGCACCGCACACAGTTATCATAGTATTACTACTTCACATGCTATGACTATTTTTATAACTGGCAACTGCACTAATACTTCTTATTTTTTTCACTCATCCCCCAAACCCCTCTCCCATCTGACAATCATCACTTTGTTCTCTTTATGAGTTTGTTTTTGTTTGGTTTGTTCATTTTCTTTTCTTTCTTTCTTTCTTTTTTTTTTTTTGCTGTGTTTTTTTTATTTAAGATTCCATATATAAGTGAAATCATAACTGTATTTTTTAATTCCATTTTTGAAATTTTTCATAATAAAATGTTGGGAAAACTCAATATTTTTTTTTTGAAAAGTTGGGAGTTCGCTAATAGATTTACAATGAAAATTCATTAAGTAAAATAACAATAAGAGATGGTAATAAAAGAATACTCACAATCTTTCAAGGAGACTTAGCCCAGAAAATGAGCCATTCTTCAGTTCGGATATTTTATTGTTACTCAGGATCCTAGAAAGGACAGAAAACTTAAATGTAGGTTGCCCAATATATGCACACCATTAATGTCATATCAAAATAATTTAGCTCATTATGTTTAAACCTATCAGGAATTCTAAGAAGTCATTTATTTCCAACATTTTTGAGATGGCCTTATAAAAAAAAAGAACTTCTCTTTCTTTGAGAAACCACATAAAAGAGCTCACTCACACATACCACCTCTTAAATTGTTCCTGTCACATTGAACCAAAAAATTTAAAATAGAGAACTCAAAACAAAATAGCTCTCAGTTCACTGTAAGAATAAAGAATGCCACATACATTTGTATAATTAATCAACTTATATAAGATGAATACTTATTTTAAAACTTAACAGAAAAATGTGTAACATGCTCTATAAAATATTGACCTTACAAAGAAAAAAAGTACCCTCTAGATATGCTGATTATTTGTAATTAAATAGCATACAAATCTACGTCTGTACGTATGAAAATATACTTCCCGCTTGTACTCACATACAAAGAGACACAGGTATAACACCATAGTATTATACCTCATGTAACAGGACAGTGTTCTTAAAAAAATGAACTGCAAAGAAAAATTTATTTAAAGAAGTCGTAGTTGAGCCACCCCCCTGGCAGGATTTGCCTAAGAGACGATGTGTATGTACATGATCTCGCTTCCTCTCTAGGCTTTGGGACCAAGCACCTTTTGAAGTCTGAATACCAAGAGAGTGTTTCTATAAATAAAGTGAAAATGCTAAAGCTACCTAATTTGAAAGAGTAGGCATATCGAGTCAAGAAAATGAGAAAACCAAGGCACAGAAGAGTTATGTTAATAGCATAAGATTTCAGTTGCAAATGGCAGAACCAGATGGTGAACTCAGAAAATCTCGACTCCAAACTCCATGTTTTCCAACGTAAGCCGATGTCAGTCAAGAGACATACCACTGGACAGAAAATTCTCCATCACACATGCGTTGCACAACTTCAGGTGCACCCCCTACACGGGGTCCAGGGTTCAGTGGTGACCCTCCTCACTCCAGACAGAGCAACGCAGCAATTCTACACCTATACAAATGTTAACAGACTATCTCTGGGTTACAAAGTTTCAAGCACATTTTTAGTTTGTCTACTTCCATTATTCTAAAAAAAAAAGAAAAGAAAAAAGAAAGAAAAAGAAAAAACTTCGATTATTTGTATTAAAACAAAAATACTCATTTGGCATCTAATTTGGCATCCACTTTGATATAAGTGGAATTAAAAAAAAAAAAGAATCCCTACTCATGCAGATGAACATTTCAACATTTCGGAGGTTGCTTTGTGGGGTGTTTATTAGGAGCTTTTCAAGTATATCTGTGTTTGAAGTTCAGCTCTATCACTTTCAAGTGACACTGATCTTGGACAAGTCACTCCTCTCTTTAACAGAGTTCCCTCATTCATAAAGTAGGAAGAATTGCATCTACCTCATAAATACTAGAAGGAAATTAGAAAATATATGACATGCTCAATGAGCATTCATTAACTTTCTGATTCTGTTCCCCTGGTTCTAAGACACACACCCTCCCTCCTTGTAATGTTTCTTGCAATCAAAGTATATTACCGTGTAGTGTTTGGCCTGCCCTCAAAGCTACATGTAAACTAAGGCAAGGACAAGGCTTCGACTACAGGAACCAGGAAAACAGGATGATCAAAAAAAGTTTCAATTAAAATACAAAACCATGTTCTCTAATCAGAATTGCAAAGGTTTTTAAAAAGTAAGGTAGTTGGCACAAGCCAAAGCGAACTCTGACTGGCACATGGCCGCAGAGGTCACCGAAACAAGCTTCCTTAAGCAGCTAGGCTCTGCTCACTCAGGAGCCTGCAAACTGCTATCACAGCCATCAACCCTAAGCTAACAAGTCACCAATCTGACAAGAAGTATATTCGATGACCTTGTTCAGCCTGATTTAAAACACAAAAATTAGAAACTACCAAAGAGGTCAGTTTAGGTAAGAGTTAAATTATGGTACATCCAAGCGACAAAATTTTATGCATCCATTGAAAATGATTCTTTCAAAGGAAACTTGATGAAAAGTAAAATGCTTACAATCAGTTTAAAAGCAAACAAAACTGATACCATGGAAAAGAATTTCTAAGCAGAGATCAAAAAAAAAAAAAAGACTTGGAAGAAATATATCATAATGATCACTCTCTTAATGATGAGGTTTCCTTTAGCTTCTCTGTTATTCTTCATAATCTTGCAATATCTTTTGAAGCATCTAGAATATGACTCTTATCTTTAAGACATTTTTTCTGATGATAAATATAAGACTCTTAATAACTAAGCATAGCTTAAAATCGATTTAATTTTGAATACAATTATATCTTAGCAATAAAAACTGAAGCAAGGAATAGTTTTTATACTCTCGGCTTAAAGATTCATATTTGTTTATATCCAAAAAAAATGTTTATGTGGTGACTGCAACTTAACATGCACTTAAAATAGTGCAAAGAACAATGGTGATGATAACCAGAGTCTAGAGTTTTAACTGAGACTCCACCAGTGATAAATGATTTAGTTTGGGGTAGTCACTTTACTTTTCCAGGTAGACTTCGATCTCATCATTTTAAAGATGGAAAAAAATCAAACCCGAATGGTCACCAAGATCTCTTCTAGCTTCTTTTAATTTTCTATAATTATTCACACTTTAATGAGCAAAGCTGATAAACTTTGCGGTGACCAAGAATTTATAATCAATAAACCAAAAAATAAGGAAAACTACACAATCTACTAAGCCCAGTGACAACAGTGTCCTATTTCTGAGTGAAGAATGAAACCCAAATATGGAAGTAGCTTGTGAAAAACTGCCAGGGTGGTGAATGAATTACATTCACTGGGTTCAGTATTGCTTCAGCAAAAGGACTGTCATTTGCTCAGTCATAAAGGCTTTAGCACAATAAACGGTAGATTTTACTGAGAGTGAAAAGACATTTCATCACACTTAAAAAGTTATAACTGTAACCTTAAAAATATAGTTTACAACTTCATGTTAATATATTCGGTCTACACATTACTTGACGCGTTTGAGGATTCTGCACAAGAAAACGGGATCGGTATGAATAAATCTACTCTGCAGACAGCTTTTATACTCAGTTTTGAGATGGGGGGACTGTGGAACTGGCAAATGCATAATATCATGTATCTTTATAAATCTAAAACCCATTCATAATCAGTATTTTTGCTGACATCTTAGAAATTTCAAACTTTCTAGGAGGTAACTAAATGAAAAATACAATCAATGCTTGACCGAAGTTATAAAGCTTATATATGCCCATTTCTGTTCTACCTCAATAATGTTAACACCACATGATCTATAGACAATGCTCAGGAACAGTATTCTGGGCTCACATCTCTTGAATTTCAACACCATAAGCTAAGTTTGATGTCCACTGCTATCACTTTACACAGTAACAAGGTAATTTAGTATATCATTTAACGCTGAAACATAAAAAAAGGAGTAAGGCTTAATGTAAACATGCTTTTTAAAAAAAGAAATCAAAAGTTTATGGAGCAGAAAGAAATAAAAATTAAGTATGAGAAGTTCTCAGTTGCTTGCTATTGCAAGTCCTAGAATGGAACGCTGGTAACAGCACCCATACCTTGGATGGCAGAAGGCAGAGAATAATTCACCTTTTGAGAGGAAATGAAAATATATTTCAAGCGCATTAAGTATTCAGATTGAATGCGAGGAATGTAATTCTTAAAGTCAACCACTGAAGGGGAAAATCAGGTAAACAATCAAATAGGGTTACCATAGCGGGTTGCATGGTGGTCCTCTGAAAATATGTCCATCTACAACGTGTGAACATGCCCTTACCTAGGAAAAGGATGTTTGTGATGTAACTGAAGGTTTCAGGATGAGATCCTCCTGGAGTAGGGACCTACACCCAAGGACTAGTGTCCTTAGAAGGGGGGGCGGGGAAGGAGATTCAGAGAAGGTGAAAAGGGAGGCAGACTCAGATGAAAAAAGAGACACGGATGACAGGCGAATGCAGAAGTCATAACAACTAAAGATTTTCTAGCCTATGGAAAAGGAGCAAATAAGAGTACACTTAAACCGTAGTGCATTTTAAAAACGTCTTTTTGATATTTTTAAACTCATAAGCCATGTTAAAAAAATAAACAAATATTTACAGCTATCAGAAACAAAGTCTTAATTTCCCAAATATACAGAGATCTTAAAAAAAAAAAAAATCCCCAATAGAAAACATAGCAAAGGCCATGAACAGAAAGCTCGAAGAAAGTAAGCACTGATGGATCATAATCACATGAAGGGATATGTGATCTTAATAATGAGAGAAATGTAAATTAAAACTAAAATGTAAAGATACCATAAATCGCTTAGAGTGGGGGAAAAAAATGTGCTAACACATTTTACATTCAGAGGCAAACAGCCACTCATATTTTGCTATAAATCAGAACAATCCCTATGGAGAGCAAAAATACAAATGCATAACATTTGATCCATTAATTCACCTTCTGGAAATTTATCCTAAAGATATACTCGTACTTTTGCAAAATGTATGACATGTTAAATGTTGTATAATTGTATATTTGTATAACAAAATTATTCATTGTATTATTGTTTGTAAAAGCAAATGACTGGATATTTACATTAGTCCCAGTAGTATGGATTGGTTAAAGTTATCCAGGAAATGTGTTACTATGCAGAATAGGGGGAGGAAGCTCATTAGGTATTCAGACAGAAAGATCAAAGACAGACTGAAGACTGAAGGCATGCCACTTACATATTAAAAGTTTCTATCCCTTGACATTTCTGATTTGCTCAGGTAATACAAATTGTAGTAATAAAATCTGATTCTGTACATTAGATTTATCATAGAGAATAATACTTGTTATTGCTACCTCTTTATCAAGTACAAGAAAAATGGACAATACAGCTAGGCTATGCTTGAGTCACCAATCTCAACGGACACACGGCCTAAACCTTTAGAACCACCTGTGATAAGCTAAAATCAGAAATGGTAACTCCATAAAAATAAATTTTTAGTGTTTTGCTTCATTTATCCCACTAATGAAAACTAGTTCCTGGAGGGGCAGCCAAAACCAACCCTCCATCTGTTCTCCAGACAGACCATAGACTCTTAAGAATGGTTTTTAAAATATTTTTAAAAGAGTAAAAGAAAATCAAAAAGAATAATATTTTATGATACACGAAAATTATATGAAATTCAAATGACAATGTTCTTAAAGTTTTATTGGAACTCCACCATGCCCGTCTGTTTACACACTTCTATGGTGGCTTCCATGCTATGATGGCATTGACAGACTGCCTGGCCAGGAAAGCCTAAAATATTTACTACATGGCCCTGTATAGAAAAACAATCTGTCGACTCCTGTTTTAGCATACGCTGTCCCAGTTTATTCTGTTGTCAGGGAAATAAATGAGTATCAAGTGCTGATTTCTAAATTAATTCTTCTGAGCAAGTAATAAGAGATTATCTACTGGATTTCAAAACTCGCCATCAGTTCGAATACTCTCTATTTTAAAATTGCATTTAATTCCACATGCCATCATTGGCAATTACACCCATTTTGTCCTAAGTATTATTAATTTGCTCACCAATGTGTCTTCTTCTTAACAATTCATTGCTGCAGAAAAAAATTCTGGGAGGGATACCTTAGTTCTTGTGTGTCGAAAAATGTGTTGCCCTCACTTTGTCATATCATCTTGTTTTAACAGCACTTCTCATCAATGGGAATAACTCTATCCGGGCATTTGTGTATTTATCATGTTTCCCATGACAAGTTCCAACTCATAAAGTATAGAGATGGTGACCATCACCATGTTCCCATAAAAAAAAATAAAAAGAACACGATGAACTTTTTTGAGTGATTCCATCGTGCAGCCACTCTTCCCTATAAGGATACACTCAGTCACTCATAAGGACCCAATGGTAGCAGCCGTATTATTTTCCCCAAATCAACGACGACAAAAATCTGCAAGTTAAACTAACTTGTGTCTACAGCCATGCCACCCTGAAAGAGTCCGTCTGGTCTCGGAAGCTGAGCAGGGTCGGGCCTGGGTAGTATTTGGATGGGAGACCACCTAGGAAGACCAGGTGCTGTAGGCGTAAAAAAAAATAAAAAAAAATAAGGCATTGTAAACTGACAAGGCCTTTGCAATCTGTGAGGTCAACCAAGGGTTGCTTCCCTTAAAATAAATAAATAAATAAATCGAAGTCAAAAATAAATAAAAAATAAAGTAATTTGCCCAGGTTCATACTCAAAGGGACAGAGTTAAAGTAACTGTTGTGGCTATGGAGATGCGCTGCTCAGATCCCTCTTCAAGAGAGACCCTGTGCAGGAGAGCAGTTCTCTAACAGCCTCCAGATGCAGCTGTGGAGAGCACCTGCCTCAGATTCCCAGCAGAGGCCACCCGCTTTGCAGGCCAAGCCAGCCCAGACTGAGCACAGCAGTGGTAAGTAAGAGGTCTCTCCAATCCCACCATGGGACGGACTCCCAGAAGGGTCATCTCTGTGCCAGAGCTTCCTGCTGGGCTGGCCAAGACTTTCTTATAGCTGCACCTTCGTCTGAGGCCCGTCCTACCCCATGCTACCCAACTGCCTTGCCTTCCCCGTCCTCTTTCACAGGTGCGAGACCTGCATCTGGATCCGAAGGTTTCCCATGCCCGCTTCTGCCCCATCCCCCTTGGTTTTTCAGATATTTCCCTCAGTAAAAATCTTGTACTACGACCTCGCCCTGGCATGTGCTTCCCAGAGGATCCAAATGACAAAATGCTCACATCTTTTCTATTCAATAAAAGAATGAAAAATACAGCTGGGTTTAAGATTCTATGGTCAAAAATCCCTCCATTGGAAATTAATAATATAAAACCTATCATGTCCAGCAGCACGAATCAGAAGTTATAAATCTCGGCCCCACTCTCATGCTTTCTTCTTTCTGAGGCTTAGGAAAATTCGGGGCTGAGGAAAATCAAAAATTCTACCAGAACACGTCTCATTTTCTCTTTTCAATACTGCATATAGTGTCCTAAGATTTTTTTCCCCTACATTTTAACCTTCCTAAAATTAGAACCACCTTAAAATTGGTATCAAAGGAAATTTCCAGCTGCTAAGAAAAAAAATAAGTTATGAACTTAACCGTGAGTGTCAGCGTTGGCATATACACAAACTGTGGCTGAATTTTAAGTCGGAATCCTTGATTATGGCTTAATGTTTACACATTAAGGTTTTAGACGATACGGCACTGAAATAAAAAAGTTGTGTAACAAAAGACTGCATATTATATGGCAGTCAGCGTAATGAAAGGCAGCGGAAATGTTAAATCTCTCAGAATTTAACATTTAGGAGAGGCTGGTGGGATTCATTCGTGGGCCGTGAAGAATAATCACTCAAGCAGCTCGCGTCTCTCGTAAGCTGCCAGCTAGTTTATAAGGAAAGCAGTTAAACTTCCAGTGACGTGTGATTAAATTTGGAAAGAGGGAAAAAAACTTGTTAAATTAACCAAGGAAAAAGTACAAGCAAAATACCATCTTCACAGATGATCAAATTATTTTATCAAGTCTAAAGATGCAAAAGAAAAAGTCACGATCACTTTTATAAAAAGCAGTGGGTTATGACATCCGCATCGTACTGTCAAATGATTTAAAACACATTTATCACGTCCACAGGAAGATAAAAACTGATAAAGCAAAGGTGTAAAATGTTAATAATAGCAAAATCTAATAAATCTGGGTAAAAAAATATATGGAGTTCTACCTATGATTCTGGTTTTTAACTTTCATGTAAGTTTGAAATTATTTTCAGTGTAAAAAGCTTTATGTTAAAATGACACCGTGCAGAACAAGAACGGTCAAGCGACACAGAGCAGCTCTAGATGACAAGGCTGGTGTCAACTGAAATTCTGAAGGAGAGGCATTTTGTGGGATGAGAAAAATAAATACACATTTTTAGAGAAACCAGATCATAAAAGTACTCTCTCGGCTCCCTCGCTGGGAAATTGTTTGGAAATAGGAATCTGATTTTGACAGCAGCTTAGAATCAGAAATGCCGGCTGCTTTTTCCTTCTTCATCTGCTTCTCAGCTGGGTACTCATTTCCTAGACCCATCCTCCACACCTCTTAATTCTGCTTCATAACTCTCATCGTAAACCTTGGGCTCTGAATTTTAGAAGAAATCTTCTGCTCGATTTTCCAGACAACTAATTTTCTAAGTCCTAAGCAGTTCCCACTTTGCTCTCGATCCCACCTCCTGCCTCAGCCATAGCTGCCTCACATCGCAACCTCACCGCTAACCTCTGAGACCCCCTCTTCCCAGCAGTCGTCCCCGACGGACGCTCCTGCTTTATGGATTTGCTGTTCTCTTGGATCTGAGACTAGGAATTACATTTTTCTTGTCTTAACGTTTCCCCAATCATTCTGTTGATGTCCTCTCAAATGCCTGATGACGCCTGGTTACTTTCTCATACTTAACAAAG
>NW_011888786.1:6253577-6255892 GCF_000151845.1 Pteropus vampyrus
CAAACTGTGGCTGAATTTTAAGTCGGAATCCTTGATTATGGCTTAATGTTTACACATTAAGGTTTTAGACGATACGGCACTGAAATAAAAAAGTTGTGTAACAAAAGACTGCATATTATATGGCAGTCAGCGTAATGAAAGGCAGCAGAAATGTTAAATCTCTCAGAATTTAACATTTAGGAGAGGCTGGTGGGATTCATTCGTGGGCCGTGAAGAATAATCACTCAAGCAGCTCGCGTCTCTCGTAAGCTGCCAGCTAGTTTATAAGGAAAGCAGTTAAACTTCCAGTGACGTGTGATTAAATTTGGAAAGAGGGAAAAAAACTTGTTAAATTAACCAAGGAAAAAGTACAAGCAAAATACCATCTTCACAGATGATCAAATTATTTTATCAAGTCTAAAGATGCAAAAGAAAAAGTCACGATCACTTTTATAAAAAGCAGTGGGTTATGACATCCGCATCGTACTGTCAAATGATTTAAAACACATTTATCACGTCCACAGGAAGATAAAAACTGATAAAGCAAAGGTGTAAAATGTTAATAATAGCAAAATCTAATAAATCTGGGTAAAAAAATATATGGAGTTCTACCTATGATTCTGGTTTTTAACTTTCATGTAAGTTTGAAATTATTTTCAGTGTAAAAAGCTTTATGTTAAAATGACACCGTGCAGAACAAGAACGGTCAAGCGACACAGAGCAGCTCTAGATGACAAGGCTGGTGTCAACTGAAATTCTGAAGGAGAGGCATTTTGTGGGATGAGAAAAATAAATACACATTTTTAGAGAAACCAGATCATAAAAGTACTCTCTCGGCTCCCTCGCTGGGAAATTGTTTGGAAATAGGAATCTGATTTTGACAGCAGCTTAGAATCAGAAATGCCGGCTGCTTTTTCCTTCTTCATCTGCTTCTCAGCTGGGTACTCATTTCCTAGACCCATCCTCCACACCTCTTAATTCTGCTTCATAACTCTCATCGTAAACCTTGGGCTCTGAATTTTAGAAGAAATCTTCTGCTCGATTTTCCAGACAACTAATTTTCTAAGTCCTAAGCAGTTCCCACTTTGCTCTCGATCCCACCTCCTGCCTCGGCCATAGCTGCCTCACATCGCAACCTCACCGCTAACCTCTGAGACCCCCTCTTCCCAGCAGTCGTCCCCGACGGACGCTCCTGCTTTATGGATTTGCTGTTCTCTTGGATCTGAGACTAGGAATTACATTTTTCTTGTCTTAACGTTTCCCCAATCATTCTGTTGATGTCCTCTCAAATGCCTGATGACGCCTGGTTACTTTCTCATACTTAACAAAGAAACCTGGGGTCCCCTACAACTTCTTTCTGCCCATGATCACCCACCAGTGTTCTGCTTTGCCAAATCTCCCAGTTTACTGGAAAACGAGCTAAATGGTTTTGTCACAGAGGCAAACCCAACCATCAAGCTTGCTGAGCCGAACTCACTGAAAACAGAACGAAAGCATCTGTTTCAGGCTTATTAATTCTGGGCTGAGAAAGTTCCTTACCAACGTCTGCTGCCACTCCCTATAGTTTCAATTCTTGGGATTCTTCCAGGATCCTGTTAAGAAAATTCATTTTTCTCATTATTTCTGCTTTTGTCTCTACAGGGCTGTAAGCTCCTTTACTGTGCAGTTTCACCATCAATCTGATCCCATCTGCTTTATTTATTCTACAATGTCCTCAGTGCTTCTGGACCACTGGAGTACCTCATTTTTCAGCCCCATTAGTAATGGGTCTGTTCATATTTTTACGTTTCCTCTGTCATTTTCAACAGGATTTTGGAAGAAAAGGAGAAAAAGTAAACAAACATGCTTCGATGTATACTTAGGGGGAGGTAAAGTGTTCTTTTCCCAAAAGTAGAGGTCTCTTTCCTGTTTGACCTTCTCTCTGGATAAATGATTAGGAGGCAGATTTGGTTTCTAGCCCATCCCTGCCCCTTCATGCAGGGAGGCTAATGTTTTCCTTTATGAATTTGCCAAAACCTCGACCACCTTTCACTTAACAGACTGATTACTTTTAATCACAAGGCACCTGTTAAAACAGAATACCTCATATATTAACCAAAGTTAGAGCCCCAGGTTCCCTGTAAAACAGTCAGGCATCCCTGAGCACACTCACTCTTAAATGCTACAATCATCCTTGTCTAACAGCCAATGCCAAACGCAGAGCAAGGGAGTCAGGAGCCCGGCCTGCTGGGAGGAAGCTGAGGTTCTGATGCCTGACCCGGCAACTCTAACCAACTTTTTGTTTGAGATCACTTTTCCGGTCTCTCTGCTCTGCCCCAGTGATTACTGAGCTTGAG
>NW_011888786.1:6258091-6271557 GCF_000151845.1 Pteropus vampyrus
CATGATAAAAAAAAATGCTCTAAGTTTCAAACAGACATGAAAACATGGGTGTTTTTATATTTTGGTTTTAACGTATTTCCTACAGAGTGGATGAATTAGGGAAGTGTTCGGTACACTGAGTCTGCCTTCTCGAAGCTGTATGCAATAGTACTTCCAACTTCTATCTCTGCAAGGTGAACATTATTTAAAATGAGACAGCAAGTCAAAGATAGCAACAGGTGAACATTATTTAAAATGAAAGAGCAAGTCAAAGATATCAACAGCTAACATACTACTGTGGGGTCACAATATAATTTATCATCAAATGGATATCTGAGAATAAAAGGAGGTGCCATTACTATTTACAGTAAGACAACAGGTGTCGACCTGGGCACGTGGTCACCCTTAACTCTTCAAATGGTTTATTAAAAAACCTTGCAAATTTCAAGGCACTTTTATCAAAGACCTGACTTTTTTTTTTAAGGCCTGTTTCTCTTATAATCATTTCAGATTCTTTAGTCGGGAATTTCATAAATAAAAAGGATAATAATCTCTTTTTCTGCTTTAGCATTAAACAGTAAGTTCACATGAAATTAAATATCATTTCATTAAGAAAAACTAAAAGTCTTTTAATGGCATACTAGCTATATTTAAAAATGCCTAGAAACGAAAACCTGTTTATTAAATAACACTTCACGTTATGAACACATCAGCTCCCAGAGGACAGGGAGCCCACTTTTCAAGGTGTCTGTACATCATAAAGATCACTAGATGCTTCATATCTATGAATACAATAAAAGCAAGTTTATCTGGTATTTTTATTGAATGGAAAGCTTTCTATTGGGACCAGAATGAGGCTCTTCGAGAATTTTAAGTCTGATGTTGAAGCTGAAATTCATGATGGACGGACGACTCATTAACTGAGATTATATCTGAGCATCTACAGTGTGCTGGGAGTGACATTAAGGGAACAAAAACAGACCTCGAGGACTAATACCCCGCATGCATCTAAGTGTGACGTGCCACCAGAGGGATGCATAACTGATGCAAAGGGAATACAGTTTCGCTGTTGCTGAACGGCAGGATGGAAGACATCTCTGGACTTTGCTGATCAAAAAAAAAAGAGTAGGAATCCAGAAGGCAGACAGGAAAGGGAAAATCTTCTTCTACAGAATTAACCCCTCTGAGGTCTGTAAGAGTTTTCTATTGCTGCCTAACGCATTACCACTAACTCAGTGCTGTATGCTTTACATCCACACCCATTTACTGGCTCACAATTCTGCAGGTCAGAAGTCCAGGCACAGAGTGGGTGGGTCCTCTGCTCAGGTGGACCTGGCTGAGAGAACCTGGACGGCAACAGCGGAGATGCTCCCAAGTTAAAGCACGGGGTGGAGGGGAGCAGGGAAGGACAGGAAGTACGCGCATCACCTACGAAGTACTCTTGTTAGTCGCACCCGAATCGGAGCAGTGGGAAGTGGGACCTCGTAATTTCATTCATTTTCATTCTCCATTGTGAACTTGTCTTCCCTTCCTGGGAAGGTCAGGAAAACATCCCTTGACCATTACAACACACACCGGTGATGAGTATGAACTCTGGAATCGGGCAGCTGCAGCTCAAACCCTGGGTCTGTCACTCACTGCCTGGATCACCTTGGGGAACTGATGAGCGTCTATGTCCCACTTCCTCAGGCACACAAAAGGGATCATAACAACAATAAACTCTGGTTGGGAAACATAAGTAGTAACAAATACAACACTTAAAACACTTATGGCAGGATCTAGCACACTCGGCAAACATTACCTGTCCTTACTGGCCCACGTTTCTAATGGATCATGTCTTTTGCTACTAATTTGTAAGAGTTCTTAAAATATGGGAATTGGCATTTTTCTCTAATACCATCCCCAAATACCACCCTTAGGCACCTGGTCCAAAAGCTGGGAGCCACTCTCTATTAGAAGGTATTTGGAGAGCACATTTTGGAAACTATCACTGAGGCGTGTAATCACTATTTTTCACAAGGATAGTGCATACGACTAAGTATGCAACCTAAATAATCCTACTGGTAAGAAATCTCGAGACTGTGAATTTAGGGCTAGGCCACGTAGCTGTTGAAACTCTCAAATAGTGAGGAACCCTGATAGAGACAAAAAGCTATACGATCCTAAGATTATAAAAATAAAGAAATGATATGGTCATTATCAGAGTTTTGGGCTTCCAGGGCCACTGGCAAACAATGGCACGTGGGCCACCACCCCCGGTCCCATGCTCATGGCGGATCATTAGTCAGTCCTGGCATTTTCCTGATAAGCTCACACCACACTCCTGATGGCTACACCCAACTTACCAGTGCAGACCGAGAAATCTATTTGCCACACAGGTTTGATTACAGAACTGATTTCATAGCCAAATATGACTCCAAATATCTTTTACAACTGGTGGAGGCGTCATGACAACAAACCAGCGTGCCCACTTAGAGGGAGGGAGTTAGCTGTAGAGGGTCAACAGGAACTGCTATGAAACAGAATCAGCCAGAACACTGGTGTTGAAGGATTCATAGTAAATATGTGGTAATACAGGCAAAGAGGTAAAGGGATGGAAAAAAAATTAATACTGTGATGTAGAATCTGCAGGATGTCCATAAAATCGAGAAAGAAAAGAAAAATATGCAGATGTGTATATCTCTGTGTGTGTGTGTGTAAGTCATGAACGTATCTTCACTATGCTAAAAAAAAAAAAAATCTACATTTCCAGACGTTACAACCACGCTGCACGTTACTCTGGTACTCAGAAATTTGGACAAGGTCAACTCAATGAGCTGGGGGTTAAAAAAAATCTACATTCCCGTTACAGAGGAATAGAAATATGCAAAGAGACAACTAGAGTTCAAATGCTACAAGAGCTCCTTGAGTGTTCAGATCATAAAGATAGGAATTCAGGGACCAAAAACACAAATCCAGTTAACAGGAAGAGAGCACAAGGTCCCAAAGTGGGATCAGCCCTAGGGAATGAGGGCCGGTCTCTGCAAATGATGGGCAGTTAGGGCTAAGAGCAGTTGAGGAAAGGCATGCAAGGCTCAGAATCCAGGCAGGCCAGAAGCTTAGGACTAAAGGGATCCAACGCCTACATCCAACACCTACCTCCAACACCTACCTCCACACCACCTGGACTTCCTTCTCCCTTCCCCTGGAAAAGAGCCCCAGCACTTACATCATAATACAATCAATGCGTTCTAATAACATGGTTTGAGTTTCATTAAACGTCCACATAAAGACTGTGGATTTTAAAAATAAATCTTATTTGATTTGGGTTTGATTTGGTTTTGTGGGATATGTAAGATCACAGAATTTCAGCAGTCAAAGAGGCCCTAAAGATAATCTAATTCAAAACTGAAATAGCAGAAATCAGTCATTCTGCTATTCAGAAGAGAGCCAGATAAATTATGATTTGCTAAGTATCACAATTCTACCTGGTAGCAAAGCCAACTTGAGACCCCATATGCATTCAGTCTCACTGCTATTTCCTCTGCCTCCTCCCTTCTGATCGTCTTTTCACATACAGGCGAGGAATGCCCTGCTTATCCAGCACAATTCTGACTTGTAGGTGTGAGTCCTGCCTAAAAAGAGAGCTAGAGTGTCATGGCTTTTCACTTTTTCTGTAGAGACCTACAAAAAAAATGTAGCTACCTTCCCGATGATGTTGTTATTCCTTCCATCTCTGCACGGCAGCTGATGTTTGAGATCGGGTCATTTATTATTCCCAGACAAAATTTTCAGTCTCAAGAATGCAGATAAAAAAAGGACTATTTAATAATCAGTAATACTGCATTGCAGACTTAAGTATGACCACCTCTGGTCATTCCCACAACCACTTGATAACAGTAAAATGAGATGTTAAAATTCTTTCCTTCAATAGTTACTTACTAGGACATAATAGTTACTTACTAGGACATAATAGTTACTTACTAGGAATTCTCAGGTGAGAATTCTCAGTTACTGTTTTCCCATCAGTCAGGGACCTCTAAAGAAATGGGTCAAGGTAAACAAGTCCCCAGTATCTTTTGTTCTGCAAAGGCTTACCCCCAACCCTACTTCCACAGTGAGCATTCAGGCTGTTTGTGACTTTTATGGACATAACAATAGTGAGCATTATAGGCCTAGAGGTCAAGGTCTGGGGCCCAACACCTACTGAATGTAAAAGGTCTCCATAATTTCCTTTCTCATTGTTGGATGCAGTGACAACTGGAAACCTGCAATTTAATAGGTTTTATAATCACTAAAATGAGAAAAAATAGAAACGCTAACATAAGGACTTGACAATATTACAAACGTAAAAAATGGAAAGTCAGACAAAGTTTTTTTACAGTCACGTCCCAGTGTGTGGTTGCTAAATTAGAACTAAGCTGATGGACAAGTTTTTCGACTTTATCCTGGAGAGAAAGAACTCAAATACTTTTTTTTCCAGCAAGGAACTTGAAAAATCAAGTCGCAGTAGAACGGTTAACCAGGGTTAAGCAGGCAACAATGTCAAGTAGGCAATCTCTGTTTCTCATGGGTTCAGACTAGATGGCACCCATTTCCAAGGTTCTTCCCTCAAAAGGCAGGCCATCTTCTAGGAGGTACTGCCCATCAGGAGTCTGTCCTGGCAGAGAAACCAGTCAAACCAGTCATTTCCACATATGAGTTTCTGAGTCCAAACCACGTGAACTGGCCAAAATTCAACAATTAAGTGAGTGTAATAACAGTTGTGGTGACCACTGAGCTAAATGACGAGAAGAAAAAGACACAGGCAGTGGTGAATGAAAGATGTTTTTGAATCTAGACCGATACTAGACAGCACTAGGTTAAAACTGAAACCAGAGGCAAAGAAATAAAGACAACAGATTAAAACTACTTTTCAGGAAGCTTAATTATGAAGGAAGGAGAGTGACCACTCCAATAAGGAGCTGTAACAGAGTACTTGGGGGAGGGGAGTGTTTTTAACAGAGGGAAAAAGTGCACGGCTATCTACATATGCTGAAAAGAAACATCACAAACTAGAGGGAACGTTTAAAATGTAGAAAGGTAAGTGATAGTTTCTCAAGAAGTAAGAGAGAATTGGATCAAGAAAAGGAAGGAAAAATGGGTAACAGACAGATACTTTTCACTTTTCACAAACGAAGAGTGGGAGTTTAAGCCTTGACCTTGAAGGCTGGGTATTCTGCTTTGAAGAGTCTCAAGCTTATCCACGATAGATTCTTCTTGTGTTAAGAATAACGCACAGATTCTTTCCTTAGTCCTATTTGAGGGGGAAAAAAAATAATAGCAGAGAAAATGGAACATCTTTAAACAAAAACTTACTGAGTGTTTATGTGATAGTTGCTGAGGATACAGAGATAAATATCGCCATTAAGAGTTCACAAATTGGTAAGAAGACTGTAAATATGTAACTCCAAACGGCATGACAGTAATTCATACGCAAGCTGCAGCAACGCAAGCAGACATGACATAGGAGCAGGTCGCAAGCAAGGGAAGAGTCAGCTTAGCATTGTCTACTCAAGGTGGACTTTAAGTCCCATGGTATCTGAAAGGTTTTAGAATTCCCATGGAGTCTTGGTCATACAGGGAGAGTTTTATATGCTTGATCTTGTTTGAAACAAACAAACGACAGGTTAAAAAGAAGACTAATCTAACAGAAAGCATACCCATCTCAAACATGGCCCTGGAGATGAACACACACCCCGTAAATTTCTCTTTTGCCTCTTTCATGAGAAGAGCTGGGAAGAATTGCACAATAAAAACAGAGAATGCTTTTAAATCTTATCTTGATGGGAAAAGAATCAATATAATTACACCTAATTCAAGTAGGCTTAAAGAAAGAAAAGTTTAACAGTTGCATTTAAAAAATCTGTATTACTGTCACACCTCTAAGGCCACTCCACCTTTCCTCCTATTAAATCCAAGGGTTTAGACCACAGTGTCCTCCAACACAATTTACAACCTGCTCTCTATCTGGCCACAACACGAGGCCAACACAGAGCTGCCTGTTAAATGCCTATCGCTATTCTAGTGGCTACCTTTGCAGAAGGAAGCAAAACAAAAGGTTTGACCTCCGTGGAACTGACATTCTAGGTGAGGCCAAGTCACATATTTGGAACCATGTTTTCCAATTCAGAAGAGTCCTCACATAGGGAATGGATTTAATTCACAGTTACACGGTGCATTAGGCCCTGTGCTGAAGGGAGGAGGGATGGGGGGGCCTTGGGGGAGCTTAGATAACCCAGGGGATCCTCTCCTTCTCCCCAGCCTCTGTAGGGTGTGTGCTCATTCCTCTTCTGGGGAGACATCTTGGCCTACAAGTACAATTCTTGAATAGATGGGAACAGCACTTATACAGGTAGAGCTAGCAACCTACCCAAAGTATTTAGTAACAATGCTAAAATGGACATTATGCAGGTGATGGCAGACTCAGCCTTCCTTCTGCGGAGTATACAATTCCACAGATCTGCCCCGGTCCCCCTAATGGTGATGACTCGGGAACCAAAGATTTCAAATACGCACAATTCAAATATACAATTTAAACTTAAGGAGGCAAAATATGGGAAGAGAAAAAAGGGCAAAACATGCATGTTTTCAGCTTTATTTAAATCTAGGACCAAGAATGCCAGTAGTTTGAACTGATTGACAAAGAGGTAAAAACAACTAGCAAGTGCCTGACATATGAGCTGATTGGGGCTCACAGCCCAGCAGCTAAGTGCTGTGCCCTGATGCGGGAATCTCCTGTGTGGTCTGCGGGACAAGCCTGTCAATCTTCAGGTCAAGAATATGGCAAAGATGCCCAGAGCCCTGCCTCCTTAGTTCCCACCAAAGCAGTAAGAAAATAATGAGAGAAATATATTATCAGATGATGAGTGGTCTCTAAATACCTCAAGAGTGTCAAGCTGGAAAAAAATAAATAAATAACCTGCTAGAAACTAAAAATGTACAGAGAAGGTGGCCAAATACAAATGACCCTTTTGCAGACACATCAAAATACGTTAAACTCTACTTATAATCAGATGTAAATTAAAATAAGCTCTTTTTGTTGTTGTTGTTTTTTACTGATCAGACTGATAAAGACTAAAAAGTAAAACCAAAACAAAAAAATTTTCAGAGCAGGTACATACCTGGAAAATTGGGCCTCTCATAGTTTCTCTATACTGTTTTATTATTTTAGGTTAATAATGTATTTTCACCAGTTTCTCTATGAAATAAAGGATTTAAAGTATGAGTACACACTAAGGCTGCTCTGGACAAAAGCTTGCTATTAGACCCCTTCGGTTAATTGATTCACCACACCTTTAAAACCTTATTGTCCTTATGGCCATGAGTTGCTATTGAATCCAGCTTGAGCACATCATTCCCCACTCTACAAATAATCATTGTTCTTGTGTCTTATGCATAAGGCTCAACGCTAAAGCTCTCCGCTATCTGCCCTAGAAACGTCTCTTGATTTTCATTCCTTTGTTCCACCTGGCACAGCCCCTCCCTCCCTCCCCGCGAGGCAGCTGCCCCCAATTTGTTCCTCTGCTCTCTCTTCTACCTTCTTTTGTTGCAGTGGATGACAGCTGGTGAGGCTGGTTAACCCTTCAGGTTGCTGGGCTAGTCAACAACAGGTTCTCAACCCAGGGGACATCAGAGTCACCTGCCGAGTTCTGAAAATATCTACATCCGGGCCCCATCCTTAAACAATGAAAGCAGCACATAAGGTCCCTGGCCCAGACATCTGAACTCTTAATGCTTCCAGGATTCCAAACAAGGCTGAACCGTCAACAGCAAACTCACCCAACAGGTCACTGGAAGGTGGAGATAACTGCTCCCTGGAGCTTGGCTGCTGGGCTGGAAGCAGTGGGGCTCTGGCCTGGAGCATCCTTCACACAAACATCATTACTGTCTATGCATGCCATGACATGAAAAGTCTTGGAAAGAACTGCTATAAATAATAGTAGGGATTATGTGCTACAGAAGGTCTGAGACATATTAGGCTAGGGAAAGAGATGGACATGAGGGTAAAGCAATGAAGGTCACTGAACAAAAAGGTCTATCAGTCCCTAAAAATCCACCAGTTACTCTCCTATCTCTGGCTGGCTTGGCAGGGGCCGGTAATGGGGAAGATGCAGGTTAAATCTCGTC
Organism: Pteropus vampyrus; assembly: GCF_000151845.1. Taxonomy (NCBI): domain Eukaryota; kingdom Metazoa; phylum Chordata; class Mammalia; order Chiroptera; family Pteropodidae; genus Pteropus; species Pteropus vampyrus. The sequence continues at coordinate 6,266,219 of NW_011888786.1, forward strand.
AAAAAGAGCTGGATGGTCAAGTCTAACCAGACAGGTATGACAGATATTGCATAGCTAGAAGGCAAGAGGCAGAGTTCCAGAAAGGGATACAAGCATGCAAGACTGGGATAAAACTGGTCTAAAGGGACTCCCCCCCGCACCCCCTGCCTCAAAAAAAAAGTCACACCTAGAGATGAGAAGTCTCATAAACCAGGCCACCTGAGTCTATAACAAGCAGAGTAGGCAGTGAATAAGTATGTGCTGAATGCTGAATAAATGCAAAAGAGAGCAGTTTGGGGGGGAAAAAAAAAAACTACTAGGATATAAATGATCAAGAATGCCACTAGGGAAGAGTAAATGTCAACAGTAAATGCTGGTCTTTGGCAGACCCTGCTGTACAGGGATGGCAGAGATTCAAACCTGGGCTTGTAGCTTGCAGACAAAGAGGAAGAGAAGGCTGGGGTGTTGGGGGTGGCCCGGAGGGGGTATTATTTTTATACTAATCCCTTAAACCTTCCATTTGTTTCCTTCGTGCCCTGAACAGGAGGGATCTGAGAACAGAAAATGCTTCCCCGGATGAAAAGCCCCATATCTGCAATGGGTTCAGCACTGTACTAAAAAGTGACCAAGACAGACACATGCCGCCTACAAGGTGCCTACTACATCTCTGTCCCACCCCACTGCAACATGTATGAGTCCCTTACTAAACGTGCAACATTTCTAAAAAAGTTTCATCATGAAGAAAAAAAAAAATGGAGGAGATATATTGCTTATTTAAAAAAAAAATTAAAAAGAACTCTCTCTTCAGATTTAAATTGCCTGCATTTGACCATAAGTGTAAGTCAAACCATACATAAAGCATTAAAATTATATTAAGTTTTCAAATAAATTTAGTCAGGCTATAATTAAAAACTCATTGAGCAAGTCTGCATCTATAGCTTCCTAATCTTTGCAAAATCTGAGTTAACAAGGTACTAAATTTTAAAGAACCCTGTATCCTAATTTTTATCTGAGAAAAATCTTGGCACAACAATAAACTAGTTATGTTCACTGGACATTGAGATTCCGTCATAGGAATACAGCCAACACAGAAAACAACTGCTTTCAGAGGAGCAGCTGAATGGGGGGCAAAAATCATTGACTACTTTTATAAAAAATGTCACCCTGTGTCATTTTCTGAGTTACTTTGAAGAGTTTTCACAAAACCATCTTTACAGTCTCCTGGGAACAGAAGCTGTAACCAGAAGGGGGCGAGAATCTCACAACATTCCTGTGTTCGTTCGTTTCTGGTATTTTGATGTCTGGGTTACTGCCAAGCCCACCAACTTCTCCCATACACACTCCTGATGCTGGAGGACTCCAGGCAAGAAGCAACAGGATTCGGAGGCGGGCTCATGCAAAACGTTCTCATCATATCGGAAAACCTAAAGACTTGCATTCATGGACCAAATGCCTAAGTCTGCCCCAAATACCCCAAATAACTTGCCAACACACTGTCTAATATGTGTGCTTACCACACACATATCATCATGGAAGTCAAAAGGAACTGTAAATAGATTTCATATATCCGCTCTTGAATTGGGGATCCTATGACACGCTAAACTAAATAAGTGTTCTCACCTGATTTGAATTTGCATCCGCTTCCATACTTCCGCTTGTTCTGATCTCCCCCCACACAGTCGGACCTTTGCTAACATTACTCTTCGTCAATAAAGGAGTTAGCTCCACCCACACCCCAGGCACCTGCTGAGAAAGGCCTCACAGTCCCTTCCTTCACGGAGATGTGCGTTATGAAAGCGACGTGGTTCAAGCATCATGTAAAGTGACAGATAACAAGAGCACAGATAAGCACTCCCTGGGTTCAGAGAAGCGAAAGATCAAAACGCTGGAAGAGTGATGGAAGATTCCACAGCGGCTGAGCTGGAGTGTGAAGGGCCCAGAATTTACCAGAGCAGGAACTCGATTTAGCAAAGGCACACAGGACACAGAGTAGAAACTCTGCTCGGGGACAATGAGAGGCACATTCTGGTTAATCAGAGAATTTGCGGATAAGCCTGATCCTTGGGTGAAAGAATCATGTCTTCTTCCCCAAGCGTCCAGCATTCGGCACTGTGCCTACAACATAACACTAACTCAATCGATGTGCATGGAAAGGACAAATAATCTGTGCTGAGTATTGGGAATTAAGGCTACAGAGGAATGAAAGTCCTTGAATTCAAAGATAAAAACCACTGACCCACAGGAATTCAGGCCACAGCAGCTTGCTGGGCTATCCAAGAAAACTGCCCTGTTCCTGTCTCACTGTGGTATTCACCTGGCAAAGCAGCCTAGTTAATCCCAACTGTTTGCATCTCCAGGCCAAATGCACCTGGAGAGAAATACCTGTGCCGACCACCTCCCTTTCACTCTCGTTACAAAGCGGAAATGTACACGACTCTGCTCCATTGACGTTTCTGCAACCCCAGTGCGTTCACTTCCCCACTTTCCCAAAGGGACACTTCACCCCGTTCACTTTCCCCTTCACACCATCTACTTGCCTCTTCCTCCCTCCACCTGCCTCTGCATCCTTGAGAAAGTAACAGCATGGGGCGGGAACTCCCCCTCCAGCCCACGTGCACTCACACTGTCCTGCCTGCCTTTTAAATGCCCACGCTCCACACTTTTCCTTCCATCACTATGCGGGGATGAAATGCCCCAGCTGTCACCAGAAGCCAAACCCTCCACCGTGTTCTAGCTCCCATCCCATCTCACCTCCCATTATCCATTTCTCCCTCTCCTGAATGATTCCCAACCATATTCTGACACGCTCTAACATTCCCATTTCTTCCTAAGAAACCTTCACACCGACCTTCTTCCTTATCTGGGTGCTATTACCACCGTCCTTACCACCTCCACCACCCCCAAGCCACCCAACCTGCCTTCTATGGGCTCTGGTCCATGGATACAGTGCATGGAAGCCACCAAAGCTCCAAGCTGTCAAACCCAGCGGTCCACTCCTTGGTCTTACTGTTCTAGGTCTCTCAGCATCTCTACACTGGGGTGTTCCTTCATCTCTTCAGACCTGAACTTTTGGCTTCTAGATACACCACCAGCTGCTCCTTCTCAGGCCCCTCCCTGTCTCAGTGTGCTTCTGCCTAGGCCATCGCCTCCTCCAGGCTGTACAATCTCCCCTGATCTCACCCAGACCCGTGTTTTAAATACTATGTACAGACCAATGGTGCCGGAAACTGTCTTCCCTTCAGTAGGCCAGCTGGTCACCACCCCTCACTGTAACTCAATGCCCTCTCCCTACAACTCAATGCAGTATTTCCCTTCCCTCAGGCCATGCTCAAGTCCGAACTCCTCCAGGACAATAAAAAATCTTCCAGGGCCCACACGGCCCCCGCTGATCTCTCCCTTTTCAAGCTTCCTAAATCATTTAAAAAGTCAGCAGTACAGGATTTATTACTTAATTACAGACATTCCATAATTGTTCCCTAAATGTCTGCTTCTTTCGGGCAAATCCTTTCTCCCCAACTAGACTAGGTTTCTGAAGTATTCCTTTCTGTGTACCTGGCACTGAGCTGGACACACTGGTGATGTCCAATTACCGGTTCTTGGATAGCAAGTAAACATTTTATAAAGTAAAACCCAAACTCATGCACTATTGTAATCCATTAAAGTCTTGAGAAAAATCCAGACTTTGTCCTTAAGTGACTAGACAAATCATAAATAATTTTTTTTAAAAAAAAAGAAAAAAAACCTTTGTTAAGAATCTCCATGTAGCATCATGAGCAAACGCTAACATTTGGAAAAGCAAGGGCTAGATTTGTAAAACTATCACTGAAGTCCTCCAAATTTTTAAAACTTAAAATACTGAGCAGCATTACACATAAGACATAGAATTTTAAATTATTTAGTACATTCCTAAAAAAAACATTAAATGTGGTTAAATTTTTATTCCGTGTGTGTGTGTGTAAAAAAAACAATAAATGCAGTTTAATCCTTTAATAAATAAAGGCTACATGAAATACAGGGAACAAGTGTGGTCACGCCAAGAATTTCTGCTAGAACTCCCAATAAACAGGGTTTTGGAAATGAGTGTTGTTCACTAAGACAGTTGAAGGTTCTTAGCTTTACACTACGTTTAAGTCTAGTTCATCTACTAAGTAGAAAAAAAGGACCTTATTTTCTCAATATTAACAAAAGAAAAATTTATCCCATCCTTGCCAACTCCCATCAATTTTCCAAGATGCAGCCGCATCACAGATCAGCTGAAAACAGTTGGCCACAACTAAGATTAAAACTCGAACCAGAGAGCCTGGCTGCTCTTCAGCTAGCCCCTACAGCCTCCCCTCTGACCACTCTGGGCAGTGGACACTTGCTGCTGACATTCTAGCAGCATTGACAGCACCACACTGCAATCAACATTGTCCTCTCTAAGCGGGTGGGCATGCAGGGGGCTCCCAGCTTCCATCGTTTCATTTCCCCCTCTCATCGATTCCTTCATAATTATCTTTCTCAGCCTTCTCGAGATCTTGAGGATTCCCAGCCCCTCGATCCCACCAACTATGCCCCAAGGCAGGGTCTTGGCTGCCCTCCTCTGAGTTCCTTTTGCTACATGTGCACCAAGTGTTAGAGAATTTACCATACTGTTCTGAGACGGTATTCAGAAATTTATTCGTGGATTTTCCCCCCAAATCTCTCTCCATGTCCCTGGTGAAAAAAGGTCATGTTTATATTCTACAGTGATGTGAATAGTGTACTCCAAAAAGATATGTCCAAGTCTTAACTCTTGGTACCTTTGAAAAGTGATCTTATTTGAAGATTAAGTTAGGAAAATTGAGATAAAATTATTCTGGACTTAGGGTGGACCCCAAATTCAATAACTGGTTTCCTTATGAGAAAAAAGAGAGTATTTGAGACACAGAGACACGTGGGGAGGAAGCCCATGTGAAGACAAGCAGAGACTGGAGTTGGGCTGCTATGATACAAGGGAGGTCAGGAGATGAAAAAAGCGAGGATTCCTTCCTAGAGCCTTCGGAAGCCTGGTGGCCCTGCTGACACCTTGATTTTAGACTTCTGGCCTCCAGAGCTGTGGGAGAAGAAATCTGTTTTAAGCCACCACGTCTGTGGTGATTTACAGCAGCCCTGGCAAACGAACATCTAGTCCAAACCTCAACATCTTCCTACCACCTAAAGAACCACTCAACAAGAACTATTGAACTGAGAAGAAAAAGGAAGGTAAGGTGGGAAAGATGAGAAGCATCTGAACCGCAGGACAAGAATCTGGGACACGGATGCCCAATTGTTCATTCACTAGAACTTGGTCAAATCACTTATCCACAGTGACCCTCGGATTCGTTCCCTAATGAAATGAG
>NW_011888786.1:6271607-6274991 GCF_000151845.1 Pteropus vampyrus
CTAACATTTGGAAAAGCAAGGGCTAGATTTGTAAAACTATCACTGAAGTCCTCCAAATTTTTAAAACTTAAAATACTGAGCAGCATTACACATAAGACATAGAATTTTAAATTATTTAGTACATTCCTAAAAAAAACATTAAATGTGGTTAAATTTTTATTCCGTGTGTGTGTGTGTAAAAAAAACAATAAATGCAGTTTAATCCTTTAATAAATAAAGGCTACATGAAATACAGGGAACAAGTGTGGTCACGCCAAGAATTTCTGCTAGAACTCCCAATAAACAGGGTTTTGGAAATGAGTGTTGTTCACTAAGACAGTTGAAGGTTCTTAGCTTTACACTACGTTTAAGTCTAGTTCATCTACTAAGTAGAAAAAAAGGACCTTATTTTCTCAATATTAACAAAAGAAAAATTTATCCCATCCTTGCCAACTCCCATCAATTTTCCAAGATGCAGCCGCATCACAGATCAGCTGAAAACAGTTGGCCACAACTAAGATTAAAACTCGAACCAGAGAGCCTGGCTGCTCTTCAGCTAGCCCCTACAGCCTCCCCTCTGACCACTCTGGGCAGTGGACACTTGCTGCTGACATTCTAGCAGCATTGACAGCACCACACTGCAATCAACATTGTCCTCTCTAAGCGGGTGGGCATGCAGGGGGCTCCCAGCTTCCATCGTTTCATTTCCCCCTCTCATCGATTCCTTCATAATTATCTTTCTCAGCCTTCTCGAGATCTTGAGGATTCCCAGCCCCTCGATCCCACCAACTATGCCCCAAGGCAGGGTCTTGGCTGCCCTCCTCTGAGTTCCTTTTGCTACATGTGCACCAAGTGTTAGAGAATTTACCATACTGTTCTGAGACGGTATTCAGAAATTTATTCGTGGATTTTCCCCCCAAATCTCTCTCCATGTCCCTGGTGAAAAAAGGTCATGTTTATATTCTACAGTGATGTGAATAGTGTACTCCAAAAAGATATGTCCAAGTCTTAACTCTTGGTACCTTTGAAAAGTGATCTTATTTGAAGATTAAGTTAGGAAAATTGAGATAAAATTATTCTGGACTTAGGGTGGACCCCAAATTCAATAACTGGTTTCCTTATGAGAAAAAAGAGAGTATTTGAGACACAGAGACACGTGGGGAGGAAGCCCATGTGAAGACAAGCAGAGACTGGAGTTGGGCTGCTATGATACAAGGGAGGTCAGGAGATGAAAAAAGCGAGGATTCCTTCCTAGAGCCTTCGGAAGCCTGGTGGCCCTGCTGACACCTTGATTTTAGACTTCTGGCCTCCAGAGCTGTGGGAGAAGAAATCTGTTTTAAGCCACCACGTCTGTGGTGATTTACAGCAGCCCTGGCAAACGAACATCTAGTCCAAACCTCAACATCTTCCTACCACCTAAAGAACCACTCAACAAGAACTATTGAACTGAGAAGAAAAAGGAAGGTAAGGTGGGAAAGATGAGAAGCATCTGAACCGCAGGACAAGAATCTGGGACACGGATGCCCAATTGTTCATTCACTAGAACTTGGTCAAATCACTTATCCACAGTGACCCTCGGATTCGTTCCCTAATGAAATGAGAGGAATGGCCCGGAAGACCCTCTTCCAAGTCCAATATATCTCGAAGCAATTTCATCCAGAACATTAATTTTATTTGATCCTTAAATTACAATTTCTTCTGACTCACTAAATAAATTTTGTTAATTTCTTTTCAATGTAAAAACCTTTCAGGAGCAAAGTAATTGGATTAAAATGACATTTCAAAGGCACTTATGTTTTTCTCAGCTTGTGAAAAATTAAGGAAAACAGTTTAACTGATAACATGCTGAAAAGTGATTCTCTACAACATCATTTTTTTTTTCCCTATGAAGCGAAATCGACAATTTACAAGTTGTTGATCTAATCCAGTAAGAACTGCTGACGTTTTGGGAAAAGTCGACCTAAACTTGAATCAGTTTAAGCGTCTCTGATCTAGAACCCAAATGTATGATGACCAATTCATGCAGAGTAATAAGGGGCACCTCCGACACAGGGGTTTTTCTCCACTTGGCTCAAGGCTCTAATTAAGGTCCCATACCCCAAATTTCCACTTCAAAGAATCTGGCTAAGAAACAAATCCAGCTGCTGCTACTACCAAATGGTCAACAGTTGGTAGAGGAGTCAAACAAAACGAAAACGATTTCACCCATTTTCATGCCTCCATAAACACACACACACACACACACCCGGGTTGGGCTTAAATGAAAAACCATATTTTAAGTTTTTTCATGGGTCACGCTGCTCCCCCGGCCTCCATGTTTTCATAGTGGCAGCCTTGATTCTTTTTTAGGAAACCAATCAAAACAAGGGGACCGACTCATATTTCACGTCGACAAAATATCCATTAGAAACACTTTCAAACTTTTCCAAACCAATTCATAGTTCAGAAAACAGAATCAAGAGTCACTGAGCCAACTGTTCAGCTGGAATCAGCAGAACCACGCTTGCAAAACCAGACCGTGAAATCTCAGCACAAACTCAGAGGCCAAAAACTTCCTTCTAGGTGCCAACTCAATCCGAAAATCAAATCCCTCGAGGTGGAAGGCTAACAAACCGACAGTTTCCAATTCCGAAGTTCTCGGCTTTTAAATCGGAGCTCGCACACACGTTTAAACGAGGCTGGAGGGTACACGGCTGGCTTCTTCCCGATTATGTTTCCAGCCCTTAATAACAACTGCATTTCAAAAGGTGCTCTTTAACTGTAATAAAACGAAGATAGCAAAAGGCAAGGCAATGTGGGGGGTGGGGGGGACCGCGGGGCGGGGTACACACAGGGACGTTCAAAGTCCTTGTATTTGATAACGCTGCAACCAGCCTCCCAGTGTAACTTTACGAGCAGAGCTGAAGGGCTGGCGCTGGGACTCAGGCGCTGTTTTCTGAAGTCCGAGCTCAGGATGAATGAGCTGTAACTCTGCCCACTGCATGTTTACTCGCATCCTCACGTGGCACCGCGCTGCGACAGGAGCGCTGCGCCCAGGCAGCGCGGGGCGCGCGGGTGAACCCGAAAACTTTTACTTTGCAAACTAGCGGGGCTGGAAGGCGATTCGGAGGCCGATTCACTAGCCTTCGCCCGAAATGCGCCGAGGCCAAGCCCAGCACCCAGCAGCCCCCCGCCCGCAGCTTCATTCACACAAAGGCGCGTGGGTGCCGGCAGGACCCCGCTCCGAAGCTGCGGGGAGGCGGGACGACGAGGAGGCGCCGCAGGGCGAGGGCGGACGCGAGGGCTACTCACAGGGTGACCGTGCGGTTGGGCAGCGTGTCCGGGGGCAGGACCTGGGCGAGCTCCAAGCTGCTGCACACCACCTTGCCCTCGGCGGCACTGGCCGCCCTGCCGGCCGCTCGGGGT
>NW_011888786.1:6275946-6297893 GCF_000151845.1 Pteropus vampyrus
TTAAAGAAGTTTCCCTCTGATATCCAGAGATACCTCCTGTATCTTTGATGTAACCAGTTAGAGCAATGGAGAGCAAACTGGCCAAGAAACCCCAGTTGAATCGATCGCATACTTGTCTCTGTAAGGCTGCCGGCCCCGCCCTAAAGTTTGCAAGACCAAGCCTCACATACCCTATGCTTAAATATTTGCAAGGAATGTATTAAGCTAACAAAATCTATTCTCCTGCCTTGAGAAATACACCTTAATAACAACCTGGGAGGCCAGGTGTGTACACAGCTCCCCAATACCTTGGCGTTCCACCCTAAAACATGGCAGGCGGCAGAGACACACCTCCACCCTTGGCCTACACATTTTCACTTGCTTTACTTCCTGTACCAGCTCCGTTCCTGAACAGGAGAGGCTTGCTGCACCTGTGTGGACACCCCACGTCCCCTAGCCCACTCAGCCAAGCTCTGTCGACACCCTCACACAGATAGCCTAGGAGTGCACACAGCAGTTGTTTGGGCCTCCACTTGGGAGGGCAGTTCTGGGAAGAGGCTTGCTCAGGACCTAGAAGTAGCTTTCCATCAGTGAATTCCAGGATCCCAGATCCCTTGGACAAGGAAGGGACACTGGCTCTCAAGGAATACATCCCTTGGCCATGGGGATTTTTCACCCCTTGGAGAGGAGAGCTAGGTTGGTGGAGTGGGGGGTTTTCTTGTCTGGGTCTAAGGCCAGTACTGCCTAAGGTCCCTACAGAGTTTATCTTAGGAACCAAGTTTCAGGAATCTGTATAACTAGAACTTTCTCAATAGTAGCTAAATGGCCTTCACTGAATATACACTATTGCATTAAATTTGAATAGCACTTCATTTGGCCAACATTTTTTTAGGCTGAGCTATATAAACCTAACAGTGTCCTTGCTAATAGTACGTTATGTGATTAAAATGTTCTAGGTCTGTGTGGTCTGATCCGGCAACTATCGGCGGCTAACACTTGAAATGTAGCTAGTGTGAGGTAAGAAGATAATTTCTCATTTTATTTCATTTTGATTAAATGTAAATAGCCCAAGGTGCCTACTGGCCCCCGTATTGAACACTGCAGGTCTCAATACTGATAGATAGAAAAAGTGGGAGATCTTCCTCATGGAGTAGATTTCAATCTATAAGTAAGCTTAGAAGGCAAACTGATGCCTCTAAAATTGGTCACATTTCTCTTGAATTTAAAGAATTATTATTCTTTAACAAAATAATCCTCCTCATCATCTGTTTTCTTTATAAAAACTTCTTACTGTACAACATGGGAGTTTTTAATAGCCATATTACTATTGTCAATAGCCACAGATTCTCATGTGAACCTAGATCCATGAATATTTTCACATACTCTGTTTCAGCCTATGGTTGAAATAAATGTGTGTGTCTCTTTTGAATGTTGTTTACAAGTATCAACATCAATTTGGTACACAGCCTCGTTTGTTCTACTTTACTATAGGTGAGAAAGTTCTATAAAGTATAAAATTATCAGAAAAAAAGTGATATTCCAAGTGGTATCATGAATCCAAGGAGAAATACAGAGGAAATGTTTAATTATATGGGTAATTTCAGTCATTCATGCATAGAAATTACTCATACTACCTTTGAAAATAAAAATCATTATAGATCACAAAATAAGAGTATTTTAAAGCTGGAAAGGGCTTTAGAAAGTATAACTTTCAACAGTCCGACACTTTAAATGCACACAACCCTCAGTTGTTTCCATCCTGTACCAGTGTGGGTTCATAAGGACATGGAAGTAATTCTTTTCATACTTACGAAGATCTCAGAAGATGATACTGTCTGAAATTTACTGTCAATTACCCTAGGTCACACCAAAATCTTCACTTTAATTAAGCTACCCCAGCCTTGACAACCTCTTGCCAGACAGGTCTGTCTACTACTGATCCCACCTAACAACCCTTGTCAGGCGTCAAGAACATCATGCCATTTGAAGCTGTAGGACTTAATAGGCCCTTTCAAAGTTTTTATTGTGTTTGTAATTGTTCCACTTTCGAACATCCTATAGAAACTGAGAAATTGCTCGTTAACCATTCACATACACATAGTCCATTAGAGCTGTATTGCATCAACTGCTGCTTTAAGGATGGTAGATGGACCACATTCCAAAGCTCATGTGCTGCAGATCCTGCATTGCTATGTTATGCAAGGCTTGTAGGAGATACCAGGGAAACACTCAAAGATGCTTTGTTTTTCCTCTTAATATAGACATTGCATTAACTATGTGTATAAATATATATATAATAAACATATGTGTGTATCTATGTATATTCCACCCTGTTTATTAATAATTGCTTTTACATGCCAGTCTTCTTCATTCTCTACCAGACTATGAAGTCCTGGAGGCTTTTCCCAACCTCCTTCTTAAGTTAATCCCTCCCACCTTCAATCACTCCCTACTACGTTACTCTAGAATCGAGACTAGCCGTCTATAGACTGAGTCTAGATAACATGGCTTGTTTGAACCTGAAGATAGCAACCTTTTAAAATTTATTTCCATTTTTATATGGTTCACTTCCCCCACTACAATACCAGCCTCTGCAACACTCAGTCTTGTTTACTTCTTACGACACTCTTGGATGTTGCCAAAAAACCATTCGCAAACTTTTCCTCCCTTGGAGACTGAAAAAAGCTTATTGTTTTCCCAGCCTCCCCTGCGACTGTTGGTGGCCATAACCTAGCTGTAGCCCAAAAGAATCAAAGACTATGCTGCTCAATATGGTGGACACTAGGTACATTTGAGTATTTAAATTTAAATGAAATAAAACTAGAAATTCTGTTCCTTAGTCACACTAGCCACAGTTCAAGTGCTCACTAGCTTGTATGTGGCTGGCAGATGCCGTTTTAGACAGCACAAATTAGAGAATGATTCCAACATCACAGAAAGTTCTGTCATCGATACCAATCTAAGGGGAAGTCTGCTCAAAAGCCTTAGGATAGAAATTTTTTTGTGATAAAAAGATACTTAATAGAGACCTCTCTCACTACCCTCATTCCTCTTGCTTTGGAGATGGTATTGTGAGGACATGATATCCACTTGAAGTTGAAACTAGTATTTTGTGACCACTAGGTGAAAAGCCTAAAGGAAAATTCCAAAATTCTTAATAGAAGGAAATGGGAAGACAAAAGCCACTTGGATCACCGAGGTCATAGCTGCCAATCAAGCTTCGTGACTTTTTTTTATTGATGGTGATTATTTTCTGGTTTAAGCCACTGTTACTGTGGTTTTCTAGTGCCTAGAACAGTGCATGGCTTATAGAAGGAAGTCTCAAGTGTTTCTTGACTCGCATACTTTAAATCTTACTCGTCTTTATGTTCCAAGCATCTAAAACAGTTCTTTAAATATATTAGCTGGTGCGTAAAAGCTTTTTTGAATAAAATATTTTGGATAAGTGAGCATAAACTCCCACCCCAAACCAACTGACTTGAAAAGATTGACTAAAGTTTAGTCTTCTAGAAGCAAATGGAAATGCGTAACTTCATGATTGAATTGACAGAAGGAACAGCAATTTTTAGCACTTAAAATGTCTCAGTGACACCTCTATAAAGCCCGTTAATAAACAGACATTCTCTGTTTATTTTTGTATCATTTAATGTTAATCTATTAATTCTGACAGCTGTGGTTTATATTTTTAGTCTTTACATATCATGTCCTAGAATGTGTATTTGGTCATTATCCAGGACCCAGATAGGAACAGCAATAGTATCTCAAATAACCCCCAAGCTTCTTCAGACAGCTCAGCTCCTGTTCTGGCTTAAACGTTAGTAGAAATAGTGACCTTTGACAAGTCACTAAATCTCATCTTTCAAAATGAAAGCTTGAACTGGAACCAGATTTAAAGTGCTTTGATTTTATCCTGCTGAACCATGAATTCTTCTCTTATTTGTCTGCTACGGCCAGTTACTGCAATGTATCCCTATGACAGTTAAATGCTCTTTTTGGATGACCAGAGATCATTCTGAAATTATGTATTCTTTACCCACTGCAAGTAATTACCATCAGTTGTAAATATAAAGAAAAATGAGGCAAAAATTGGCCAGCAGTGCCACATGGGGAATTACCTTGATGTAACAGTCATCTCCATGTACACGACCACGCAGGTTAGCACCGAGGTCATGGAACAGGGAGACCCACAGTCCAAATTAAGATGCTCTAATCACACAGCTTATTATATCCATTTAAAATGCATACTGAGAAGTAGGGAAAGAGATGGGTAGATTAATTCACAAAGGATAGGATGCAAACAGATGGGAGATCACACCACCTAAATATTGGGTCTCACCATATTTATATAAACTATCTGAGCTAATCCATTTGTTTGTCTCTCTCTTCTTACTCAAACACATCATCCTTCTCCACTGCTGGTGTGGTTACAAGGATGAGAGTTGAAATTTGAGCAAGGCAACCCCACTGATTTAAGACATCTAGGGCCGACATCTTTGTTAGAGGGATGCGGGGGCCATGGCAATGGTGCCTGGCCACAATTGTGATTTTCCTGATAAGCAGCTATGAATTTTATTTGTGCTTCTTGGACAGAGGACATGTTGGGCCAGATTGGATGTCACCAATGGATGGCTGATTTTCAACTCAATAAACACTGAGTGCCACATATGCCTTGTACGAATCATAAATATGTGTGTATATACAGTTCTTCTATCCTTTTCTACCTGTGATTTTCTCACTTGTCTTATCGCTTTTATCTGTTCGCCATACATGTACTTACTCTACCTGTTCTTTCTATCTGTGTCTACCCTGTCTCACAAGTTATTTACTTCTCTACTTAGTGTCATCTATTTTTCCTTTTTATTTTTCTGTTATTTTTACAATAGAATTATTTTAAAGTAATATAGGAAACAAATTGCATGACAGATAAAACAACAGACTTTGGGGAAATTTAGAAATATAGTCCATACCAGAGATGTAAATAGCTTCACGACTAGCAGTATCTAATAGATACTAGCTGCCTTAGTATCTATTTCCGAACTGTACATCCCCTGTCTTATTATATCAGCTATCGATGTTATAAGTTTTAGTCCTATGTACCAGCTATAATGATTAAAACCTACAACCAACTAGCAACTTTAATCATAGGCATAGTAGCAGATATGCCAATCATGAAAATTCCATCTAAAAATAATGATTCTTCTTCCTTAGCGTCAGTTAACATATCAAAATTCATTTGTTGAACTGAACAGAATGAGAAGTTATATTCGAAAGTATACATTTCTCAATAAAGTAATTACTATTTTGAATCAACCTCTGGATCAGTATGTTGATAACACATTGAATACCTTGATATTTGGATTTCTGTAATATACTTTTAATACCCTCTTCTATCACTTAGAAGCCTCAAAGATTACTAAATCATAAACAGTTTGGTTATATAAAGTTAATCAAACTTTTAAATTTTAATTTAGATATATTAATTATTTTACTTATGTATTTTCGATAATAGGATTGTTTATATGTCAGTAAATCAAAATGAATGTATATTTTTCTATAACTTTATAGAATGCTGAAATATGGAGAAACGTGCTAAAGTAAAGAGGAAAAAGCATTTACTTTTGAAGTCAGGAGACCTGGATTAATATATTGACTCAATCTTTAGCTGAGTTACCTTAGGCAAGTTACTGAACTTTTTTTTTTTTTTTTAATTTTCATTAGGGTTTATTTGAGCCGAACTGATGACATGATGGGAAGCAAGATCACAAATGCTCACTGTTACTTAACTTTTTCAGGACAAGTTTATTTTTTGTGAGGTTTAATTTAAATTTAATATTTAATATGATAGCATAGAAAGCACCTAACACATGTTTTGCATAAGATAAGTGATTACTGTTAGTTGAACTCGAATCAAGCCATTGCCTCATATTCCAGATGAAGAAGGCGAAACCTGAAGAGGTTAAGTGAATGTGTGTAAGGTCAAACTCTCGATTCACATGAAAGCCTGAACCAGAAAGCTGAGAACATTTTGCAGGTATAACTGATGTCCCTTAGAAACATGTAGCCAGACTTTCTGATAAACCTGGTTCTGAGTTATGATTTAAACAAGTCGCTCACTGAGTATGTGTTTCCCTGCCTGCAAAATCGAGGGACTAATAATTGCCCCTACATACTAATAATGTAGGAAAGGTAGAGAAGTAATGCATGGGACAAACAGCCTGTGTAATCCTAACATATAAACAGTATAAATTACAAAAGCATTTAATCTTTAATAAACTACGTTACAATTATATACATCAGCTCCTTTCATCTCTAGGTCTCTAAATTCCTCCAAAATTAAGTGCTGAGAACATTCTTAGACAATTCTTAGTTTACTAGCAAAGGAAAATGGAGAACTGAGGCAATTTTACCGAAAACTCAGGAGAAAGCAAGCCCATTATTTCCACACCGCCTGAATTTAATAGTTCTATTTGTCCAAATAATGACCTCAATTGTCCCTATCCCTTTCCGAGTGAATACCCATCACCATACAGATTAATATCTGTACACTCTGAGTTCAGTTTAATATACAAGAGATGTTCTTGAGGTATATTCCATGAAAGGAAAGCTTTTGTCTTGTTTATTACTATATCCCCAGCACCTGAACAGTACCTGGCATACAGTAGGTACTCCATAAATGTGTGCTGAGTGAATAGGTGAATGAATGAACAAATAAATGAACTAAAGAATGAATAATACTTTTCTGCTCATTAGTTTGTCTTTTCATGACTACAAATCACCATGACTTGATTGTTATATGGTAACTTAAGCAAAAGTTTTCTTTATGAAGTCACCTCTCAGCTCAGTTGACTGTGCACTGAAATTTCTCATACTTGCACTTAACTCTTAAAACTATTTGCATATTTTATACTGTCACTGCTAGATTAAAAATGGTAAAACCCAAGCCATCTGACTCTAAAGTCTGTTCTTATTAGGAAAAGTTACTCATCTGTTTGAAAGCTTTTGACTATAAAAGCTGCGTATATTAAGTTCTAAATCCACTTAATTAGCTTCTCTAATCTTCTGATGGGAATATATAGTCAAAACAACTTGTCTGGCAACTTATTAATATGGACATATATAAAAAGGGGAGAGGGAGATTCTGTCGAGGGCCCTGTCCAGTGTCATGATTCGCCTCTACTTGAGAATCTCAGAGATTATTGGTTACTCAGTCAGCTAAGAATATGTTCTGCTTTTACTCTTCTTTGCTTTGTGTATCTGGCCCCCAACCCTCCCCGGCCCATGGTAGGACTCTGAAAGGAGGAAGTCAAGAGTCAGCTATTTCTTAGGTCCCTCATCATAACAGCGTGAAATTCTATAAAAACGATTCCTATGTCGTCAAAACTATTTCAGGTGTAAGTGATAGAAACACAACTCCAATCAACTTAAACACAAAAAGGAGTATATTGGTTCATGTAAATAGGAGGTTGCTTCAGGCATGGCTGGATCTAGAAGCTGAGGCGATGTCCCCACGTCTCTCTCCATCTCTTTGCACTGTGTGGGTGTTGTTCTCTGGCAAGAACTCCTCACTCCATAATTGGAGAGCTGCTGGCTCTCCTTACATCATCTTCGCATGGTAGAATTCCAGTGTAAGATAAAATAACAACAGAACAAACCAGAAACGTCTTCTCTCCCAGTGATTCCAGTGAGGGACATGATTGTCCTGTCTTGGGTCACATCCTTGAAGGATGGCTGGGGTCAGTGAAGTCCTCTGACTGACCTGGACTGGGTTGAAAATGCACCTCCTGCAAAAAATGTCCAGTGGGATGAGTTCTCCAAATACATACTTCATGGCAGGAAACAAAACAAAACAAAACAAAACTGTCCACTGTACTATTTTCACCTCTAATAGTATATCACATAGTCAAAAAAAAAAGGAAGGCAAAGTTACAAAATGTTAATCATGGTTATCTCTGGATGGGAGGCTTGCAATTAAACTTTAATGTCTTCTTTATATTTTTCTTCATATTATTTGTTATTTTTATAATGTACATAAATTACTACTATAACTTTAAAGTTAAAAATTATTTTCAGAATTTACTCCTTTTATTGAATAAACGAATGAAGATTATTACTGAGTTTATTGTGTAGAAAGCACTCTTCTGAATGCTGAAAGTAAATGAAATGAATAAAACAGGCTTGGTCACTGCCTTCAAGGTATTCATTGTCAGATAGAGAGAACAAACATACTCATATAATTACAGCTGTGAAGCTCCTTAAACTACTTCAGCAAAGGATAATTGCTATTTAAAACTTACCAGCTCTTATTACTCACTACTTATCACCAAATTCCTTTTTTTCACAACAGAGGGATCAGATATTTAAATATAAAAATATAATTATAAAACATTTGAAATCATTTATGTATGTATATAATCATATATGTGTGTGTGCACATATATATCATAGCAAGACAAAAGCTCAAATTGATAAATTTTATCTCATAAAATTTTATATTCTGCCTGAAAAAATCCCATAAAAAAATCAAAAGTCACATTGCCAAAAACTGTGCAACATATATAGTAGCGGAATAATTTCTTTACTATATAAAAATACAAATCAGTAAGAAAACTTTCAACAAGTAACTGTATGAAGAACTATCTCACAGAAAGAGAAAATAAAAGATGGACAATATGAAAGGATGCTCAGCCTCACTAGTAATTATAGAAATGCAAGAAAAACCAACCAACAAAAATTGAGATACTAATTTTCACCCATCAGATTGGGAACAAAGAATTAGATAGTATTTGGTGACTTCCAGGTATAGAGAAGCCAACTTTCTCCTACAAGGCTGGAGGCAATACAAATCGATACGATTTTTATTTTCTCTTTTCCTCCGCTTTATTGAGATATAATTGGCATATAACATTGTGTCAGTTTAAGGCATCAACATATTTATCTGATACATTTATAAATTGCAAAATGATTACCACCAAAGTATCAGCTACCACCTTCATCCTGTCCCATAGTTACCATTTCTTTTTTGTGGTGAGAACATTTATGATTTACTCTCAGCAACATTCAAGTATATGATACAGTGTTATTAACTATAATCACCATGCTGTACACTTGGTGCAACTTTTAGTGTTATTAACTATAATCACCATGCTGTACACTTGGTTGCAACTTTTTTGTAGGACAATTTGGTATCATCTTCCAAAATGATTAACAGCAAATGCCATTGATGTAGCAATTCCATGTCTTGGAATTTTCCCTTCAGATCAGTACCTATATGTGTGCAAAGTCAGCACACATGGAGCACTGGTGCTTTTTTTTTTTTTTTGTAATGGCAAAAGACTGGAAATAACATGTATGTCTATTAACAAGTCGAATAAACAGAATGGGTTTGATAAATTTTGTTAAACCACAAGTGGAAGGCACTTCACCTCAAGTGAAGACTTGAGGAAAGAGGAAAAGCGGGTCTCCGTGTGCTGATGTGTAATGATCTCCCAGTTAAGTGAAAAGAGGGCTAGATCCTCATTTCTATAAATGTGTGTGTATGTGTGTGTATCGGTGTGTTTCTGTGTCCTGTGTATACATGGAGTATCTCTAGAAAGATATAAAGAAACTTAATACTGGATATCTGACCTCATGGGAGAGGGGTGGTGGTGAGGGGAATTACGTTTTCTTGTGTACCTTTTTTATTATTTGATTTTTAAAAAATTCTGTACATGTAGTTACTTTTAATAAAAAGATGAAATTATTTAAAAATTGACAGCAAAAATTGTAAATATATTTTTCAATTTTTGGGCATCAGTAGAGGACAAATCGTCAGATTATATCCTATTTGTTCCAGGAAGAATCTCTTGAAGGAAGCTTCTTAAATATGTAAGTGTAAAAATGTGATTATGTAAGCATAAAAACTATGAAGCCAGGAGGTACACTTTGCCCTAAAGAAATCCTTTTTTTTTTTTTTTTAAATGGGTTAACCTAAACTGCTCTTTTAAATATTTCTTCAAATGTAAATCAAGTCACCTGGAAAAAGGTGAGTAAATTTGCAGAGGGACCAAGGAGATTCTTGAGATCTTAGGGGCAGAGACTCTGAAGCCCAGGACCCTTCTGATGGACGGACCTAGGTGGTCTTGAGGGAGTTCTGTTGCGAGTAAGTAACATTTTAGCTAAACTCAGGGGGAGACAGCTGCCTATGGGAAGCTTCTCCTGCTGGAAAGAAAATGGAATATTTGGCAAAATGAGAAAAGACCAATTTGTCAGGGATTCAAATGGTGGGGTTATTGAGCCATGGGATGAGACTGGTAAGGCCGGCAAGGGTAAGATCCCACAGGGGCTGTGGCTTTGTTGATTAAGGGTGTTGCTTTTCACCTTAGTAATAGTTGGAAGCCATGAAAGAGTTTAAAGCAGAGGGAGGTTGCAATTAAAAATTGTAGTTGTATATCCTTCTTTTGGCTCCTATGTAGAGATTGGAAGGGCTGCACAAGAATAGTTTCTAGGAAATGATTAGGTGTTTTTAGCCAGAGATTAGAGATTATGCTGGTAGGCTGATGGGAATGGAGATGAAGAGAGGTGGGTATATATGTGAACGATATAGTTTTTAAGAAGCCACGGACTCATTTTTTGTGGTGGTTTGGTTAGAGGACGTAAGGGAGAAGGAGATGTCGAAGATGATGCTGCCCCGTTTTGTGGTTTGCCTATGTGCGTGAGGATGCCGTTCACTGAGCTGGGCAACCCGGGGGAAGAGCAGTTTGTATGGGAGGATGATGGGTGCTGCTGGGGCATGTCGAGACTGAGGTCTGTTTTAAGCACTGAAGTGAAGGTGTTGAATGGGCACTATTATAGTCTGGAGTTTATAGCAACAGCTAGAGACTTTTTTTTTTTTTTTGGTCAGAGCATATAAATTTTATTTATTGCATAGATGAGGATGAGACTTCCTAAGTAAGAACAAATGATGAGAAAGGCCAAAGGATGAGCTAGCATCTGTCTTAGAGGAATTCAGCTTTTAAACTTTGAGAGAGAAGACAGCAGAGAAGGAATAAAAGAGGGAGTCAGCAGCAGAGAAAGAGGAAAAAGAGAAAGCAGAATGAAGCCAGGATGTGGCATTTCAGAAACTAATAATATAATAATAAGTGACTGGTGGTAAAACAGTATGATCGTTTAATTTCTTCTTGTTTTACTAGGTTAATTAGATGGCTTAGTGACAAACAAAATTTGAAGAAATCTTTCTTAATCAAGAACAATGTTTTAAATCAATGCTTCTTAAAATGTTCTTTAAAGATAAATATCTAGTCTGATTCTTTACAAAATCTCCAGTGAAATTTTGACCTGTGGCAGAAGTAGGTAAAAATACGGGTCTGACTTCTAGAGGAAGTTTGTTTGTGATTTTTTGTGTTCAACAAGCTAAGCAGGGGTCAGCAAACTTTTTCTATAAAGGACCAAAGATAAATATTTTAGCCTTTGCCAGCTAGAGGATCTCCATTACAACTACTGTTAGTGAAAGAAGTGCTAGACAACACGTACGTTAAAGAGCACCACTATATTCCAATTAAATTTCGTTTACGGACACCGAACTTGGAATTTCATATGATTTTCATGTGTCATGAAATGTCATTCTTCTTTTAATTTTTTCCATCCATTTAAAAATGCGTCTACGGCCATGCCGCCCTGAACAAGCCAGATCCTGTCTGATCTTGAAAGCCAAGCAGGGTCAGGCCTGGTTAGTACTTGGATGGGAGACCACCTAGGAAGACCAGGTGCCGTAGGTGTAAAAAAACAGTTAAAAAATAAGGGATTGTAAGCTGACAGGGTCCTTGCAATTTGTGAGGTCAACCAAGGATTGCCTCGCCAAAAAAAAAAAATAAAAATAAATAATAAAATAAAAATAAAAAAATAAAAATGCAAAAGCCATCTTAGCTTGTAGACCTTATAAAAATAGGTGGTAGGCTGACTTCTGCTCTAGGTGATACCATCACGGCAGGTCTTGACTTGAACTGTCACCCCCTTCTTCCCTCCACCCCAAAATTAATCTAGAAAATAAAATTTCAGTTGTTGAAAATGAAAACATTAAACCCTGGTGAACAAAAAAATCTGGCAAATATTGGAGTCCAGTTCTTCCAACATTCTTCTTTAAGGCAATCTTAGTCTGTACCATCCCAGCAGAGATGGCCGTATGCCAGTGGTTGATCAGACATAATGGTGACAGCTCCGATAAGGCTTCCAACTGCAAAGTCTCGCCACTCAAGCTGAGGTCGAATCAGAGCTATTGTCAGGAAGAATGCTGTACGTCAACCCATGCGTTGCAAAAACCAGCACAGAGCTGATTGTTGAAGCGGATGTTTGAAATGTAGTTATAAGCACGTAGAGCCATTTTGAGAATGAGCCTAACCCAAGAATTTCCTCAGTGTGAGCAATGACGTCATGCAAATTTCTTCTGAATGTTTTACATTCAAGATGCTCTCATGACCCCCTTTCAGAAAATCAGTATTATTTCTCGATAAAGTACATTCTTTATCTAAAACTAACTCATAATGGTGACTTGAGATCAAGCCTTTATTTCATTTTCCCAGTCTTTACCTAATTTGAGACATAGAAAAAAAAAATGAGATCTTCTAAAAGTTATTGTGTAATAAGATCAGTTGAAAGACATAAACATCTACAGGCCCTACAGACTTCGATAACAAGAGCACAATAAAAATCTGTAGTGCCCAGGCTTTCCAAGAAAAATTCTCAAAATTGAACCTCAGACTAGTAGCTAGACTCTGGAAGCTGAAGGAAACCCCTCAGCTGACAAAGAGCTAAGATAGCTGTTTCCCAAGAAAACTCTTCCTCAGCCACTGCATTGGGTTGAGCCCATTGCTCAACCGCCTTTAGTCTCTGTCGAGACTACTCAATGAATTTAAGGCATAACAACTGCTAGCTCCTCATGTTGAGAAGGTTATTGAAAACAAGATGGATTTTTATCCACTCAAACGAGCTTTGGAGATGCCCATCTTGATCTCCTCATCCTTGGCTTGAAATTTAGTCCACAGCTTCTGTGAGATGATACATCATGGCAAAAGAAATCTTAAAGCTCTCCTCTGCAAAACCTGCCCCTCTTTGTTCTGTCCTTTCCCGCCCCACCGTATGAAGAAAAAGAAGACAAAACTCTCCTTGTCAGGTATGTTTCCGGAGTTGCTGATTTGGGATGAGCTGAGTTTGGATTTTATTACAAGTAAAAATACTGTGCTTACACAAAGAACAGAGTTGGTGGCTCCTTATATGGAGTTTTTTGTTTTTTTGTTTTTTGTTTTTTTTTTTAAAGGAAAGTGAACAGGGAAAAGCAGTGGTTTGGAAGCATGTTCTGACTATCAGGGAGACTGAGAGGTTGTCCAAGATAAATACAGAACAGACGGTCCGATAATTGGGAAGCTATGGTCTGTTAATGCGGGAAGATTGTCAAGGCGAAATGCTAGGTTAGTCAGGTAAGTCAATGGAAAGGGGATGCTTTGAGAGGCATTCACATCAACTAGGATATTCCTTCACTGGAGCCTTTAGTTGACTTGGTCCAGGAATCAGTAAGGTTCCATTTCAGGAGTTCTCCCATAATTTCGGGACCCCAATATTCCAGGTGAATTGGATTCTAAGCTGAAATGCCAGCAGCCTTGGGAAAGTTTGGAATTTTTTCCTCACTTCAAGGGTAGGTGAAATGTATATTGCATGAATCTTATCATGAGTAGGGGTGAGCATCAGCCATTTTGATACGGTTGCTTAAGGAGTGACACTAGAAATTTAACTTTTGAGATTTTTCCCACCAATATAACTATAGAAAAATAATTTAGGACCTTCTAAGTGTCTCTAATTCATCATCTGTTGATATCAGAAATATGGTATAGAAATATGGGCTTAAAGCTAAGAAGTAGAAGCAATAAACTCTAAGCCTTAAACCACTGCTCTGAGGGAGGATGTTTAATAATGCTTATATCCGTGACATACCTCAGTAATGCTGCTTAGCACAAAGGGAAAAAATTCTGAGTTCTAAATAACTAGGAGCAAGCATGAGGTGGAAAGAATTAAATGAAAAACCCAACCAACCTTTTACTACAGTTGATGATGAGTCTGCATTAACCATGTGAACTTTGAACAATTACAGATGCAAAGAATGTAAGTTCGCTGACAAATCTGGATATTATCTGCAATTGGTAAAACAGCCTCTGACTAAGGATATGAGAATTAAGGAGGGCCACAGTTCAGGAGACACAAGAAAAAAAGATTGCCAGAACACCAAAATAAAGAGGAGGAAAGACACCAACGAATCATCTTCGGACGTCTCTTTTCTGGCATCTTAACCACAAACCTGGCAGACTAATTAAACACAAATGGACTTGTGGGGGTGGGGAATAAATTTTCTTTACCTTTCTAGGTTCTACTGACTGGTCTAATCAAATCAATATGACACAGATTAACAAGAGAAAATAACCAAATTTAATTACATATGTATACCAGAGAACCCCATGTATGTGAGAAAGTCAGAAATCCCACATACATGAGAGGTTTAAAGACAGACAGAGAAAATGAGGCATATATGAGAATCTGAGCTAAGGATGAGGTAAAATGCCTTGGGGCTTCAGAGGAGAGGAAGGTCATTTGCAGGACGATGAGAAGAGCAGATGTTCAGTAGTTAGGTGTTTGCACTGCCATATAGATAGGTCTTAAAATTTTATTTCTGGTAATAACTTATTATGAGTGAGGTCTCCGATTTAGATTTTTAAGGGAGAGTTAAAAGTTTCTCTTGAGCCCACAGGATACTGATTGCCTTCAGTTTAAAATAATCCACACGCCAAAGTAGCACATCTTGGTGAGGCCTATCCTGAATCTATGTGCATATAGAATCTGTCTGTCTGTCTATCATCTATCATCATTATATAGCTTATCTACCTTTCTATAGATTACTTGAAAACAACTTTTCCGATTTGAAGATTAAGGTTGAAAACTGAAACAACACCCCTTACCCACAGCTTGCTCATTGAGGAATTAAAATGCCTACTACCCTCGTTCCCTACAGCTGTTTACCTTCACATGACTTTACTATTCTACTGTCTTCATTGGTGTGACTATCAAAAGACCCACCAATTCTTCAACGGAAAGCATCAGCAGACAGTTTGCACCCTAAAAATTCTTTGAATGTCTTCCTTCAAAGAGTTTTGCCTTGCTATTTTCAGCAATCCTGGACCATTAGTATCCTAATCTTTACACAATTCTCATCAAGCGCTCTTGCACTGAAAGACCCACCTTGAACTAAACTTTCAATTCTCATTTAATTCTGACCCGGTTCCCTTACTAAGACCTTACCAAAGCTTTGCGGAGATTGTATTCTCCGTGAACAAGGTAAGCAATACACTAAGCTTTATCTCATCCACAGGTTGTGTTTGGGAATATTCAAAGAGCCAGCGTTCAGCAAAGTCTTTTCTAGTTGCTTCGTATAGAGCAAAATTGCACTTCTAGCTTTCAAGAATGTTTATGAATGACCAGTTTGTGCTGGCCTCCTTAAAAGATATATTACTGAAACTTCTCCCTACATACCAGAAAGACAGCTTCATTGTAATCTTGAGAACTATATAATGGTCTCAGTAATTTTGGTATAGGAACTTTCAAGAATATATGGCATATGATACTGTTTTTGTAGGCACATCATGAACAGGATTGTCTTCCTTCTCAACCTCATGTTCATTTATTACAAGGACTCTCTCATTTCTGACCCTCTAGAGATTCATCGTTGGGTGAATAATTGAGATCACCCAATACATGATATGAACTGGCCCTGCACTCTTCCCAATGGATTTCAAAGAGCGTGTCCCGTTCAGGTGACCCTGCTTTTGACAGAAAATACCATGTACATTTTCGTGCCTATAAGCAAAGAATTAGTACAAGTATCTGAGCAGAATTATAGGTCTCAGATATTAAGGAGTATATGATTCCTACTAGTGTATGTTTCCTGACTATGTGTTAAAAACCATCTCTAGTATTTATAGCTGAAATGGTATGATGTCAGCAATTTGTTTCAAATGGTCTGATGGGGGTTGGAGAAATAGGGTTTATGAATGAAATAAAATTAGCCTTGAAGAAGATAGTTTTAAAGATAGATGATGGATGTGTGGGATTTTAGTATACTGTTCGTTCTATTTTTGTACACATTTGAATATTTTCATAATGTAAAGTGGAAAAAAAAGTTGAGATTTATCTCAGTTCATTCAAGAGGTCAAATCTGATATAAAGAGAAACCACTTAAGGGATTTATAGTGATTTAAGAACAATGCTGAGGCTCTAGAGAGAAAAAAAGAAAACTTAAAAAGAACACTATGGGATCTTCGAATCTTTTGTTAAATTTCAATTTTTGAATGAAAGAGTATAACTCAAAGGTTTCCCAGCTTTTGTCTTGTTACCTAGTGTTAAGTGAAGGACCAGATTTGAGTTGTTTTTATGGCACAAGATGATAGTGTTCAAGACGTTCAATTGAAATAATGTTTTACACTACAGCAGAGGTCTTGAAACTTTTCCTATAAAGGCACAGATAGTAAACATTTTCTGCTTGGGAGGCCTTGTGGTTTCTGTCACAATGGCTCAACTCTGCCATTATAGTGCAAAGAGAACCATGGAAAATATGTAAACAAATGGGCACAGCTGTTCCAATAAAGCTTTATTCACAAAAACAGGGAACAGGCTGAGTCTGACCTTCGATCTGTAATTTGTCAACCCTGGGATCAGGATATGAGTGCTGGAATTAGACAGATCTGAGTCTGTATCCTTATTTTTCCTAGTTGTTAACTCGGTGACGTTGGGCAAATCACTTAACCTGAGCTTTAACTTCCTCATATAAAATGGGGAATTATGGTGTTTGTCTCATGTGACTGCTAAGAATAATAATATGGTACACGGAAAGCACTTAGTTAAGTGTCTAGGGTTAAAGCTCAGGGAACTCTTTCTAGCAAACCTGGATTCTGAAAAGAAAACAACAAACCAAAAGCAAAGCAACAATGCAAATTAGTTCAGTTTAGAACGTGTTTATAAACTGTTATTGTCACATAACCATCACTACATTAGTCTCTAGATGTTTAAAATGCATATGCTTAATAAATCCAGTCTTGGATTTTGCCTGCAATCTATGTCTGCCACTTAAAACAACAACAACAACAACAAAAAAAAAAAACGACAACTATATTTTCCATTAAAAAATAAAGCTACCTTCAATTTTCTGGCTTCTACTCCTTTCTTCATCTCAAACAATGCTTCTGAGATTCCATCTTCAAATTCCTTCAGCTTCTGGGATATAATTTGCTTAGTCTTGGGGACTTAAGTTCACTTAAAGTGACTATGTGCCCTTTTTACTATTTTCTCAACTATCTTGGGCTATAATTCCGTTTTGTTTTGTTTTTTAAAATTGGACCATTCCAACTTGAAGAAGACCAAATAGAAATATTTTAGTGTTCTATCACCTTTTAATATTATAGTTTTTAAACAGAAGACCTATCCCATCATTTTCTCTTGCTCTAAACAGTTGAAAAATCTATTTCTGTCATCTTTAATGTCTTTAGATATCTTCATTCGCTTAGTTTTTTTACCTTCCTGACTGTTCTTAGAAGTTTTCTTATTCTTTTATATTCGTCTTACAGTCTTAAAACATCACATCCTGGGATTGACGCATCTGTAATTCCACGCAGGGCCATATGTCATACCTCTTGACCCATTTTTAATAAATGGTATTTGTATCGAAGGGCAATTTGAATCAAACTGTTAATTTCCATAAAAAATGAGTAAGATTTTCTGATATTTTGATAAAATGCTGTTCCCTTAAATAGCCACATATTTAGACGTTCTCTCAGAAAGACCGACGAGACTGCCTTGCACGATTTGTTTTTATGCTTTTAATTCAGTTGCTTTCCCAACTGCTACAAATTCTTTCATTGTTGAATATGTGGTTCTGCTGGATAATGTTAGTTGTATCAGAGAGTAGTTGTCACAATTTTGGTGCATTTTAGGGAATTTCGGTTTGGATCGCCCTTCAAATACAAAATTGATGCTACTGACCCGCCATTAGTAGGACACGGAGTTTGAGTTATGTCCCCTGTGTTGGTGATGGATTGTGCTGCCTGAGCCAGTGGCACTCCCTTTAGCATTACCCATTGTGACTAATCGCATGCATTTGCAAGATGATTAGCCAAGGTTAGGGGTACAGTCTGTGATTATGAAACGGATTTTTTTCTTTATGTGAAAAATTACTAGCTTATAATAGCATTAAATTATAATTTTGCTCCATATTGTAACCAATGGTAGGTTGTTAATAGCAATTCGTATTCCTCTGACTGTTTGTGTGTTGTTTGAGAAATAGTTCTTTTTTTTTTAAAGCCTACTGCATGAGACATAGTTCTTGAGCAGAGCCCTGTCCCATCCCCATTTTTCTCCCATTAAACACAACTTTAAATGTACCAATTTTACCGCGAAGGAGCTAGAAGTACATTTCTTTATTTGACTAATTGAGTGCTTACTGTGTATTAAGCTCTGTTCTAGTGCTGGGGATAAATCAGTCCTTTCTTTTCTGGAGCTTTTATTGTGGTAAGGGGAGGACAGTATATGAGTGTGTAAATAAAGATATAGGTAAGATGCTATAAATGAGAGGAGTAGGTAAACAAATACAGAAGGAAGACAGCGTGCTGGGGAAGGAAAGCGTTGATACTTTATAAGGTAGTTAGGGAAGGCTTCACTGATAAGGCGACATTTGAGCAGAGACTAAAAGAAGCAAAGGAGCAAAACATGTGGACATCTGGAGAAAAGTCTTTCATGCGGATAACACAGCAAGTATGAATGAGAACCTCTTCTGTCCCTTTTTTACTTCCTGGCCGTATCATCCCTCCTGTCTCCTGTGTCAAAAACCTAACAGTCATCCAGAACTTCCTTCTCTCTGATACTCCAATTACTAATCATAATGAAATGAATAATATGGAGATTGATAAATGTTACATCTAATCAGAATAACTCATTGGGTAGGTATGGTTTTATTTATCTTATAAATAATAAGGGCAAAACAATTTATGAGCTCAAAAAGCAAATAAATGGCAGAACCGGGAGTGAACCCGGCTCTTCCAGCTGCAAACCCAGTGTTCTTTCTACTGGGAAATGTCGCTTTGTCATTCATTTACCAAATCCCCGATTAGTTGTAAATTCGGAAGCATCTCTGCATTCTAATCTCTCTTTTCTGACCTCTTTGCCGTGGACTTAGTCTAGAACTTGATTATTTCTTCCCTGGATATTAAAACCTTGTCCTAGCTGGTTTTCATCCTTACTGCAGTTTAAAATCATATTCTACCAGGGTCATCTTAAAAATCAAAACCAGTTGCACTGTTGGCCTTCTTAAATACTTTACGGGCTCTGTCTGCGTGTAAAATCAAGTCCCATCCTTAACATTTTGATACTCAAAGTCCTTTTCAGACTCCAGCGTAATTCCAGTTTCAGAAATCTCCAAGCACCTTTTGTTCCAGATTCCAGACTTGCCTTTTTTTCCACCGTTGTTCAACTTTTTTCTCAGAACGCCCTGCCTTCTCCCTTCTAACTATAAGAGTTGTCACTGTACTTTAAGATTTCGTTTAAATGTTACTGCCTATGTGTAGCTTTTATAAATTTAGGTAAAGCCAGTCTCTCTGTCTCCTGGGCTCTTGGGGCTAATTTCTGCTTATTCTTTATAGCTCCAAGAGTGGACTGGAAGATCCTTAAATACAGAGACTGTCTTGTTTATCTTTGTGTTCCCTGTGCTACCATAATGAGATAGTCTATAAATATCTGTTATCACAAGTGACAAAATCTGAAAAATGTCCAGGTGAACTGTCATTCTATGAAAGTAGGCTATCTCTTCATTTTGCAGATTTCATTAAGGATGGACCTAGTCATCTTTGTTGAGGTACACCTAAAGTATATTTTGAAACTTTTCAGAAGGTGGAAATATTTTTTGCTCTTTCATTAAGAATGAGTTAGATAGACTGAATAAAAGTAGTAATGAAGTTACATATTTTACACCAGTGATAATTTAAAACTGGTTAAATGTCATACCATCAGCACTAACTGTAAGAAGTAGCTAATGAATTTGTTAGAGCCTAGATCTGTGGAAAGTTCGCAGTGTTTAGGGAAGGCTAATGAAGACATTCCGGAGGTCTTGAGGTGGTTCTTTTTCATTTTTCTTGCTTTTGACATACTGCAGACATCACATGCTACTCGTTTTATTCAAATCTGTACAGAGGCTAAGCCACGTACAACTGACATTATTATCTATTGAATGTTTCAAGTCATCTCTTGTCACCAACTTATTTTTAAGAATGGAAACAACTGAGATAGTTTTGAAGTTGCCGTAATCTTGTTTAGGTTAATTTATCCAGTAGTACCTTAAACATGAAATTTTTTTTTTCTTTTCCAGAAAATGATGACAATAATGATGTGTTTTACAGTTTGTCGAAGGCAAAGAAATTTTCCTTAAAAAGAGTTACAATGTGCATTACTTTAAATATGAATGCATTTGTACTAATTAAGCAAGCTGAGAGTAGTAAGAAAATTTGTGGCTCATACGTTAATTTCTGGACAAAATATAAAAGTAGTCAATTTTTTGTTGCACAATTTATTTGACGTTTTCATTGCTTCCCCAGTATCCATTCACCTATTCTCAATAGACCCTGACCTCTATTTAGGATTTCATGTGGTTTTAGGGAAAACAATAACTGCATCCATTAGCTCTAGGAATAGAGCATATGACCTAGACCAAGCCAATCGGAACAGTGCTCTCCTCTTGTTACTGTGATTGGTTTGGGAGTTGACATGTGACCACAGCTAGTATCATCAGAGAGAGGGAACTCTAGGAAAGCCAGGACCTTCTTTTGCTTTGGATGGGATGACCCCCAGATGTGAAGTCTAAAATTCTGGAAGCCCGTTTGTTTTCTTAGTAAGGCCCGCTATGGATAAGAAGGGCTCATCGAGAAAGAAAGTGCTGAAAGAATCACAGCAATACTGAGATACAGACGTTAGATTTTAACCAAGCAGTCGTCCATTTTCTTCTGTGTGTGCCTTATCTCCTAAAGCCTGAAGCCTGCCCTACTTCTTGATCTGTCACATAGAGCAGCCGATAAATCTTCTTTATTACTTTAGTCGCTTTGTGTTGAGTTTTCTTTTACTTGAAACCAAAAACATTCTAATATATCCGTCTTAATGTGTAGCAGAGTGGATAAGATTTGTTGACTACGAAAAATATGTTTTGGTATTTATATTTGTATACAAATGTGTTTGATCCACAATGTTGCAAAAAAAATAATAAAATTACCTTAGAAAGTTTTAACTTCCTAGACTACGTAGTCAGGTTTGCTAATCAATTCTCTTGCTCAGTGTTCATTCTGGCTTCTTTGTTTGTTAGAAAGACTCACCCATGACAAACTCAGAGTAGGGATTTCAGAATTGGTCTAATTATATTGCTTGTGATATATGATAACCTGGATGCATCCACAGGAGTATCAGGAGCTCAGCTGAAATGAGAAAGAGAGCTGAGCTGCCAGATGTCAGGTAGCTGATTAAAATAACAAGCCCAAAATAAAGGAGTTAAGTCTTTAATCATTTACTGAGATTGTATAAGAAAGACACAAACACCAGAGGAAGTGCCAACTCCTGTTCTGTCATGAAATGGAGCACTGGTCCAGGGCCAGGTGGGTCAGTGCGGACGTGGGGGAACCCCTGAAACAAAAGGCTCTGGCATTTTTATGGACCCCAAGTCAGGGAACGAGCTAGAGATAGAAAAGTACTGGATACTGAGATTGGGGGAAACTAACTGTCTTCAAGGTTTTCCCCTTCACCCAACAAGGAGGCCTTGCAGAGGTGCCTGAAGAGGACCTCGTCTAAAGGCCTCTGATAAAGACGCCTAAGAATGTAGGAGCTTGGGCGGGGAGTGCAGATAAGCATAAGAGCATGGCCAGTGAGAGGCC
>NW_011888786.1:6299303-6322971 GCF_000151845.1 Pteropus vampyrus
TCTTTTTGGATGAAAGACTTATTTTTGAATCTCATTTATTTCGCTCATCAGTTATTTCAAATTGAACTATTTTGAAAATAAATGTTTATATTTCAAAATATGATTTTAAAAATTGGAAAATTTATCAGTTCTGAAGTATCAAGTATAGTTATTACACAATGTGAAATTGTATATTTGGCACATTGTCTGTTTCATTTTATGCAATGTTTTAAAATTTCACACTAAAATTAATACGTAAAATATTTTGAGTGAGACCTAGGTAATTTGGAAAATTTTATGTAAAATATTTTGAGTGAGACCTAGGTAATTTGGAAAATTTGAGAATGCATAGACAAGTTTTTCTCGAACTTTCTTGACTATATATATTAGATGGCTAGGGCCATAACAAAATATCACAAACTGGGTGGCTTAAATGACAGAAATTTATTGTCTCACAGTTCTGGAGGCTGGAAATCCAAGATCAAGGTGTCAGCCAGTTTTGATTCTTCTGAGGTCTCTCTTATTGACTTGAGCATGGCCACCTTATCACTGTGTCCACATATGACTTTTCTCAGTTTGTACACATCTCTGGTGTCTCCTTTTGTGAGTCCAAATTTCCTCTTTTCGTAAGGACACCAGTTGAATTGGATTAGGATCCACCTGTATAACTTCATTGAACCTGAATTGCCTGTTTAAAGGCCCTGCCTCCAACTCAGATACATTCTGAGATACTAGGGGTTAAGTCTTCAATATATACATTTGACAGGACACAATTCAGCCCAACAGTATCATATAAATGTGTAATACCTTATATAATTTCCAGTTTTAGAATGTTTAATTATGTTTATTTTGAGATACTCAGGTTAATATTTTATAACATTCTTAATTGGCAAGTATGAATTTGTATGACATCAAAATAACACATTTGTTTATATATATAGTAGCTTCTGAGTTCTACATTTGGTGTATTTATAATTAAAATAAGAATAGGGAATATATATATTTCCTACTGTGTATATATAATATATTCCCTACTATATATATGCATATATATGCACATATATGTACACACACAAACACACACACAGAGCCAAATTATGTTACAACCAAATTATGTTACAACCAAAACAAGGTGGAAATAAAAAATGACCTTTACGATCTCCTATGCTTAGAAGAGAATAGTCTTGTCTCTGACATTTTTGGGACCCTGAAGCAAAAGCACAAATGCAGGCCTCTTACCCATAGGTCTAAATATTTAAATGTTATAAATTAAGTTTTCAAACTACTATGCAAAACATGTACTAATTGCTTACCTCGACAAATACACCCTTAAGGCGATGAGAAACTAAAAAATATATGTAAAACTATGGTTTTTATATGATTGGTAGCAAAATAATAAATACAACTCAATTTAATTATTAATTGAATATGTCTGAGTGTTGTCTTCACAGAAGGATAACTGATAAAAATACATAAGTTATATATTTATTCCATGAAATTTATTTTTCTTGCATCCATTTCAGCAATATCAATAATTATGTTATTATCATCATTATTTTTCCCTTGAGTTATATCCTATTAATAGCCATTGTATAGAAGGTTAAACCATTCTGTTGTACTCAAAATGAATAAATTTCAATATATTTTCACACAAAATAAATATAAAATAGCAAAAATTAAAATAACATGTTTTCAAAGTTATTTTTATATATTCTAGATTATTTAAAACTAAAATACAAATAATAATAAACATCAGCATTTTAACTCAAGATTATTAAAGTTGCAGTTTATTCATTCTGAAGATATAATTGTCATATTGAATACGCATATAAAAATAAAACTGTTCACATCCCTTGTATTCACTGTCCATTAAATTGCTAATGTAAGGATTGTTGTCAAGCTTCACACATATTACATCTCAAATTACATAATGCAAATTTGAGAGCAGTATTAATTACTATTACAAAATGTCCATCAGCTGCCATGTGCAATGTTGCAAATACTATGCTAATTAATTCCTAAGTACTTTCTGAAGTGCTCAGTGGAAAACTGATAGGAAACAATACTAACACAAGTACCTATTGGCATGCATGCTGAGAGGAAGGATCTGATAGACAAATTTGTTGACTCTCTTAGAGCAAATCCTTCCTGTACTCTGAAGCATGTATTGCCTGTCTCCAACATCATCAGCTTTACAGTCGCAAATTTTCATCCCTATGTCTACCACCAAGGACATAAACAAAGAGATGTAGAAAAGCATTTTCTGGACCCGGAAATTGTGTTAGTCACAGGAAAAGCTGTTTGGTACCTATCAGCAGGAAGGCTATGGTCTGGAGTGATACAGGAGCCCAAGTATTCTGATGCTTTTGCGAGGTTGGAGTATTTTGTGGTTTATGGTGGTCTTCTGAACTGTGGGGTCTAGGGTAAGAGTCCTTACTGCCTAAGACCAAGGACAATACTGAAAGGTAATCCCCCAGGTGTTCACATCTCTAGCACGCAGCTCTAGCCTAAAAGAAAGAGAGGATGCCATGTGCTTACCCGAAATTCCATAGACCTGTCTGCTGATGTCCACGAATAACTCAGAACTGCTATATGAACTAGAAAACCACTGCAGAGTTCACAACTCTCTTTACCTTGCTTGCATTTATGTTTTGCTGCTCTCTATAGAAATGTCTCCTCCTCCTTCCTCTCACCCTGTCCATTCCTTAAGTTACATTTAAAATGGTGGTGAGAAATGATAATCCTGGGAAAGACATACTTACAGTCAGAGAACACAGTGGAAAAAAAGGATGCTTGGAGAAATATGTGGATTTGTTCATTTCCAAAAAGGAGACTGACAGAGCTGCCAGTCCTCCCACGAAGAACGGAGTCGCAAGTCAAGTATTTTTAAAAGTTAAACATCTCAAATAGCAAAGTGATGCTTAATGTTTTATTCCCCTAGGCAGATCCTGTGAATTCTTTCAAATTTATGTTAAAATCGCCCTTTGAATGTTTGATAATTTTTGTTATAAGATTAACTTTTCCCTCCCCTGAAGAGCATCAGGTTGTTTCAGGGCTTTTTTGCCTTGCAGGCCACAAGACAGATCTTGGAGAGGGTCTTGGGTATTCTCAGTTATAAACAAACTTTTATAATTTTGATGTGTTAAAGAACTAGGAGGTGGTCCTGGATGAGAACTTTCCTTTTCTGTAATATAAGGTCTTGTAAATGGGCCAAGTCAATTGTAAATAGTTTTAACATGTATTTTATTTTTTAAAGTTGTTTTTTTTTATTATTGTTTATTGGGGTAATATTGGTTAATACAATGGTATGATTTTCAGGTGTACATTATAATTTGACATCTGTATATTCTATTGAGTGTTTACCACCCAAAGTCCAGTTTCCTTCAGCTACCATATATTTGATCCCCTTTACCCACTTTGCCATTCCCCTACCCCCCTATATTTGACCTTTTTTAACGATTTACCTCCCCCATCCTCCTCTTCCTCCTTCTCCTCTAGTAACCACTAGTCCATTGTCCATGTCCATGAGTCTCTGTTTGTCCTGTTCATTCATTGCTTTTAGGTTTATATCCCACATATAAGTGATATTATGTGATTTTTAACTTTTTCTGTCTGGCTTATTTTGCTTAGCACGATTGTCTCAATGTCTATCCATGTTGTTGCAAATGGCAATATTTCATCTCCTCTTATGGCTGAGTAATATCCCATTGTATATATATACCACAGCTTCTTTAGCTAATCATCTATCATAGGATGCTTTGGTTGCTTCCATGTCCTGGCCACGGTGAATAATGCTGCTATGAACATTGGTGAGCAAATATCTTTTCGGATATGAGTTTTCAAGTCTTTGGGATGAATACCCAGTAGAGGGATTGCTGGATCATATGGTAGATCAATTCTTAATATTTGGAGGAACCTCCATACTGTTTTCCATAGTGGCCGTACCAATTTGCAGTTCCACCAGCAGTGTATGAGGGTTCCTTTTTCTCCACGTCCTCTCTAACATTTGTCATTGTCCTGTTGATTATAGCTATTCTAACAGGTATGAGATGATATCTCACCGTGGTTTTGATTTGCATTTCCCTAATAGCTAGCGATGTTGAGTATCTTTTCAAATATTTGTTGGCCATTTATATGTCGTCTAGGGAGAAGTGTCTGTTTAGGTCCTCTGCCCATTTTTTGATTGGATCATTGTTTTTTTGTTTGAGTCATGAGTTCTTTGTATATTTTGGATATTAGGCCCTTATCGGAGGTGTTGCTTGCAAATATATTTTCCCATTCAGATGGTTGTCTCTTGACCTTGTTGACGATTTCTTTTGCTGAGCAGAAGCTTTTTAGTTTGATGTAGTCCCATTCATTTATTTTAGCTTTTACTTCCTTTGCTTTTGAGGTCAAATTCATAAAATCCTCTTTAAGTCCAAGGTCCTTGAGTTTAGTTCCTATGTTTTCTTCTATGCATTTTATTGTTTTAGGTCATATGTTCAGGTCCTTAATCCATTTTGAGTTAATTTTGGTGTGTGGTGGTAGACAACAGTCTAGTTTCATTCTTTTGCAGGTGGCTTTCCAGTTTTCCCAGCACCATTTATTGAAGAGGCTTTCCTTTCTCCACTGTATGTTTTTGGCTTTTCTGTCAAAAATTATTTGCCCATATAAATACGGGTGTACTTCTGGACTCCCGAATCCATTCCACTGGTCCATGTGTCTGTTTTAGTGGCACTACCATGCCATTTTGATTACTGCCACTTTGTAGTATAATTTGAAGTTGGGCAGAGTGATACTTCCAGCCTCATTCTTTTTTCTCAGAATGGCTTTGGCAGTTCGGGGTCTTTTGTGCTTCCATACAAATCTGATGCTTTTTTGTTCTATTTCTTTAAAAATTGCCGGTGGGATTTTGATGGGGTTTGCATTAAATCTGTATAATTCTTTAGATAATATGGTCATTTTAACTATATTGATTCTTCCAATCCAAGAACACAGAATATCTTTCCATTTCTTTGTATCTTCTTCGATTTCTTTTAATAGGGTCTTATAGTTTTCATTATATTGCTCCTTCATATGTTTTGTTAAATTTATTCCTAGGTATTTTATTCTTTTTGTTGCAATTGCAAAAGGAATTATTTTTTCCTCTTCTTTTTCTGACACTTCATTATTAGAGTATAGGAATGCTATGGATTGTTGAACATTGATTTTGTATCCAGAGACTTACTGTATTTGTTTATCGTTTCTAGAGGTGTTCTTGTGGAGTTTTTATAGAGAGAATCTTGTGAGTTTTCTATATAGAGAATCATGTCATCTGCAAATAGTGACAGTTTGACTTCTTTGTTTCCTATTTGAATGACTTTTATATTTTTCTCTTGCCCGATTGCACTCGCTAGAATCTCCAATGTTATATTGGATAACAGTGGCAATAGTGGACAGCCTTGCCTTGTTACTGATCTTAGAGGGAAAGTTTTTAGTGTTTCACCATTAAGTATAATGTTGACTGAGGGTTTGTCATATATGGCCTTTATTATGTTAAGTTACTTTCCTTCTATACCTATTTTATTAAATGTTTTGATCATAAATGGATGCTATATCTTGTCGAAGGCTTTTTCTGCATCTATTAATATGATCATATGATTCTTATTTTTTAACTTGTTTATGTGGTGTATCACATTAATCAATATGCGTATGTTGAACCATCCCTGTGCCTCTGGGATGAAGCCCACTTGGTCGTGGTGTATAATCTTTTGAATATGTTGCTGTATGTGGTTCGCTAGTATCTTATTTAGGATTTTTTTGCATCTGTGTTCATGAGAGATATTGGTCTGTTGTTTTCTTTTTTTGTGTTATCTTTACTAGGTTTTGATATCAAAGTAATATTGGCCTCATAAAATGAGTTGGAAAGTATTGCCTCCTCTTCAATTTTTTGGAAGAGTTTGAGAAAAATAGATATTAAATCTTCTTTAAATGTTTGGTAGAATTCACTGGTGAAGCTATCTGGTCCTGAACTTTTACTTTTTGGCAGGTTTTTGATGATCGTTTCAATTTCCACACTGCTGATTGGTCTATTTAGACTTCCAGTTCTTCTTGATTCAGTCTAGTAAGATTGTATTTTTCTAAGTACTGGTCCATTTCTTCTAGGTTATTAAATTTGGTGTTATATACTTTTTCATAGTATTCTTGTATGATCCTTTGTATTTCTGCAATATCAGTCATAATTTCCCCTGATCATCTTTTAATATGCTTATTGGCCACTTGTATATCTTATTTGGAAAAAAGGCCTGATCAGATCCTTTGCTCATTTTTAATTTAGATTACTTACCTTTTTATTATTGAGTTATGAGCTCTTTATTAAATATAAGTCTTTTATCAGATACATGATTTGAAAATATTTCCTCTCATTTTATGTGTTGTGTTTCATTTTCTTGGTATAACATTCACAGCACAAATTTTTAAAATTTTGATAAAGTCTCTATGATGGTTGATGTTACATCAACTGGGCCATGGTGGGGGTTTCCAGGATATTTGGTCAGACATTATTCTGGGTGTGTCTGTGGGGACATTTTTGGGTGATATTAACATTTGCATCAGTAGACTGAGTAAAGCAGGCTGTGTTTTCTGTGCACAGGCCTCTAATCAGTTAAAGATCTCTATAGAACAAAAAAGATCATCCTCTCTTGAAAAAGAAGAACTCCTGCCTGACTGTTTGAAGTGCCACATTGGTTCTCCTGCCTTTGGACTTGAACTGAAACATCAACTTTTCTGGAATCTCAAGCCTGCTAGCTATCGAACTGAAATTTATACCATTGGCTCTCCTGGTTCTCCAGTTGGCTGACTGCAGATCTTGGGACATCTCAGTCTTCATAATTACATGAGTCAATTCCTTTCTCTTTCTTTCTGTATATGTATACATTCTGTTGGTTCTGTTTTTGTTAGAACCCTTATTTATAGTCTATTTATTTGTGTATTGCTTATGATTTCGATGCCATTTCTAAGAAGGCTTTTCTTAACCTAAGATCATGAAGGTTTATACCTATGTTATCTTTTAAGACTTTTATAGTTTTGGCTCTTACATTTAGGATTAGGGTTCATTTTGAGTTAATTTTTGTGTATGGGGTGAGGAATAGTTCTACCTTCATTCTTCTGCATGTTGCTATCCAGTTGTACCTGAACCATTTGTTCATAAGTTACTGCCTGTTGAACTGTCTTGGAGCCCTTGTCAAAAATCAATTGAACATAAACATGAACGTTTATTTCTGGATTCTCTAGTCTATTCCTAGGACCTATATGGCTAGTGTTAGAATATCACATTGTCTTCTTGATCACTAGTTTTGTAGTAAGTTTTGAAGTTGGGAAGTATGAGTATGATCGTTCATCTTCCACCATTAAGTATGATGTTAGCTGTGGTTTTATTGTAGATGCTTGTTGAGTTGAGGAAGTTCCCCTCTGTTCTTCATTGATTGTTTTTATCATGAGAAATTGTTGAGTTTTGTCAAATAACTTCTCTGTCCATAGAGATGATCGTGTGGTTTTTGTTCTTTATTCTCTTGATATGATATATTACGTTAACTCATATATATTTTTTGGATGTGAAAGCCACCTTGCATCTGGGACAAGTCTTATTTTAAAATTCTAAGCCTTTGCTTTTTAATTCTGAAATGCATCAATAATGCCAACGACTGTTATCATATAATAATCCTACTTTCGCTCTCATTCTGTTTTTCACCCTTGGTAGCAATGAGTCTTCCAGCCAAGTGAAAACATGATCAGAATTAGAAACCCCACAGTTAAAAAAAGTTAGCTACTGTATTAGTTTGTTAGTACTGCTGTAACAGAGTACCATAAACTGAGTGGCTTAAACAAGAGATATTTATCGTCTCACAGTTCTGGAGGCTAGAATTCTGAAATCAAGGTGTTGTCAGGGTTTGCTCCTTCTGTGGACTTTGAGGAAGACTCTATTCCATATCTGCCCCCTAGGTTCTGATGATTTGCTGGCAATCTCCAGTGTTCTTTAGCTTACAGATGCATTACTCTGATCTCTGCCTTGATGTTCACAATGGGGTTCTCATGTGTGCTTGGTGTCTGTCTCCAAATTTCTCCCTTTTATAAGGACACCAGGTATATTAGATTAGGACCCATCCTAATGACTTCATTTAACTTAATTACTCTGTAAAGACCCTGACTTCAGATAAGGTCACAATTTGAGGTACTGCAGATTAGGACTTGAATGTATAAATTTTGAGGGGACACAATCGAACCCTGTAGCTACTGTTTTCTAAAGCCTTAAAATAGACCTTTAAAATGATAAACTTGAAAACTACATCTTCATATTTGCAGTATTTAATTCTTATTCATGGAATAAGTTTGAAATATGACCAATTCTTTCTTGTTTACACTTTTCTTGTTTGATGCTAAAAGCATTCTAGATTAGACCTAACTGCCATATATTCCAAAATCCATTATTTCCTGCTGTGGCTGTGACAGACATTTCTATAAAGGTAAAGCGTTTAATTATGAAATTATTAAATTCTCAGATGTCAGGTGGAGTAGCTGTGGTTTAATTAAGCTTTTTTGATATTAGGAAAGAAAAGGAAAAAGGGGGCAAAAAGAAAGTGGAAAAGGAGAAGGAGAAAAGGAGAAAGAATAATAGAGCAGAGGAGAAAAAGAAGAGGAAGAGACAGTAATTCTGATAGATTAATTCTTCCCCAGTGATGGGACTGTCAGAGACAAACGATATAGAATTACCATAGATTTTAAAGTCAGGTTCAAACAAACCTCTAATATGTCTGTGTTCTGCATGGGTAAGGCTTTTGAGATGATATATATAATTTCTTTTTTTAGGTTTTAGGATGCTATCAGACAGGAGATCAATTCTTTGCATCTATTTCCAAGATTGACGTATTGAACTACACTGACGTTAACCTAAATGTTTTATCTTCTTCCCCCCATTAAACAAATTGTATTTGAGCTTTATATGTAGATATCTAAGTATAGCAATAAGAACATAAGCTAAGTAAACACCAAATAATTATTAGACAATTTGGTTGGAAATTGAAAAACTAGGGCAGTAACTTGATATTCTAATTATGAACAATTATATAACTGAGAGCATTTTATTGTTCCAATCATGTGTATGTAAACTAATTATGTGAACTAATCTGCTTAATAAGATTAATTGTCATTTATGGAACATTAATTTAAAAGATTGTCTAAAGCATGACATTTTACAAAGAGTCGATTTCTTTATATAACTCTTAAGAAATGGAAATGTGTTAGACTATGTAAATTTACTTAATTTTAGAATTGTAGTTACTAGCTACTCGAAATGGCTTTGAAATAATGTCTTTCCAAGCTTTACTTTTAATAGATGCATTGAGTTGCTTTTTCCCTTGTCATTTTTGGGCAGTTGGCATTACCTGGTTATAATAGAAAAACATACATTTATTTAAAAGAAGATCTCTATTGAAATGACATTCAGAAACTCACAAAGCTCAAGGTGCTGACCTCAGCCCATAAGGCATACACATTTAGTTAACATTTGCAAAACAACAAATAAAGCTAAGATATGCATAATATATACATTTAAAAAATTATAAACGAACTAGGGTTGTTTCTGAAAATATTCTTCACACCTCATAGATTTTTAGAAAATAAAATTCGAGGCTTCAGGGCAATAACTCAGGGTAATGATAGAGTTATGTACTTTATTCTAATTTTTTAAGCTTACAATTTGACTCAAATTTTTAGTGCAATAAATCTTGCAGACCATTACATTGATTTTTCTTTTTTCTTCTTGTAGGCATATAAGAGTGCTTCTTGCTAGAGGATGAAGGATGAAGAAAGACATAATGTTAAGTATGTATCAGCTAATTATTTTTTATCTTCACAAAAACGCAATGATGTAAATAGAACAAGGATGCTTTTCTGGGTTATAGGGACGGAAGGATCTCCAATCCACTCTAAGTTATTAGTGCATATTTGTATGCTTATGATCTTACCCTTTATATAACTAAAATGAGCTATTCTAGCATTGATATCTGAATAGGATATTTTCCCATGTTTGTTTCTCACTATCTTCTACATTTGTTTTACCTAAGAGATTTACTCCGGCATCATGAACCCAGTTTTCTGAGGTTAGATTTCTATCTGAAGATTTAGAGACTCTTTGTTATGGACTGAATTGTGCTCCTAAATTCATAACTGCCAGTATGACTGTATTTGGTGATAGAGTTTTTAAAGAAATAATGAAGGTTAAATGAGGTCATATGAGTGGGACCCTAATTCAGTATAAAAGAAAGAAACGCCAGTTATATGTGTGCACAGAGTGAAAGCTATGTGAAGATGTGGTG
Source organism: Pteropus vampyrus (assembly GCF_000151845.1). Classification (NCBI taxonomy): domain Eukaryota; kingdom Metazoa; phylum Chordata; class Mammalia; order Chiroptera; family Pteropodidae; genus Pteropus; species Pteropus vampyrus. Next base: position 6,309,614 of record NW_011888786.1, read on the forward strand.
GGATGGCCATTTGCAAGCCAAGGAGACACCTCAGAAGAAACCCAATCTGCTGACACTTTGTTCTTGGATTTCTAGCCCCCTCCAGAATTTGGAGAAATACATACCTGTTGTTTAAACCACCGGTTCTATATTTTGTTGTGGCAGCCTGAGCGAATCGCTGTAGGAATATTTTTTAGAAAGTTACTATAATGTGATAAGAACCATAGACTCTAGATGGTCCCTAATTCCCTTCCCTCCACCCCCCTCAGAGCTATACCAGCCCATGGCCTGTTAGGAACCTGGCTGCACAGGAGGAGGTGAGTGGCAGCGAGGTAGCAAAGCTTCATCTGTACCTTTAGCTGCATCCCAGAGCTGGCATCATAACCTCAGCTCCACCTTAGATTGTCTGTCAGGCATTAGAGTCTCATAAGAGCACTGGTCCCTCATGCCAAAAAGGTTGGGGACCACTGTTCTAGATTATTTATTGCCTTGGATTAAAATTCCCGCTTCACTCCTTACTAGCTGTGTGAACTTGGGTAAATTAACCTGTCTGTGCTTAACCTGTCTGTGTTTTTCCTTAATGTTCTGGAAGGTGAATGCAATGGTAATATCTATCTCATGAGGAGTTGTTTAATGATATTAATAAGTTATTACATACAAAAGGATAAGAATAGTGCCTGGCACATAGTAAGCCTCGCATAAGCAATGCTATTTTATTTCTTTTTTTTCTCCTTCTCTGCTTCTTTTTCTTCTTCTTTCTTTTTTTTGTGAAGAACAGAAATGTACACAGATAAGCTCAAGTAAAACTGGGAGTATTGTAAAAACACAGATCTCATAGATTAAAGAAAGTTTTGAGCAGAGTGGTAGGGTGGATGCTAAGGAAAATTGCCATTCACCAAAGGTCTTAGTCTATAAAATTAACCTAGAATTTTCCCCTCAGAGCTTTAAAACAGGCATTGAAAAGCCAAAACAAAGCCAATAAAGTTCATTCACTAAAAAATGTAACACCCAAAAAGTCCAGTATACTATTAAAAATCCCTAGACGTTCCAAGAAGCAAGAAAAAAGGAATCATAAAGAAACGAAAAATCAATAGCAACAAGCAGATATGACAGAGATGATGGAATTAGCAGACAAGAACAGTAAAATACTAATATGATTATATTCAAGTATTTAAAGGAAAATGTGACTGGGAAGAGAAATGGAAGATTTAAAAATGGAACAATTAGAGATGAAAAGTAAGATCTCCAAAATGAAAATTTCACTGAATGAGGTTAACAGAAAAAAACTGCAGAAAGAAAAATCAGTGAACTTAAGATTTTACAATAGAATATATAAAAAGTGAATGATAGAAAAATAAATCAAAAATAAAATTAACAATGCTTCAGTGGCTAGTAGAAATATATCAAACAATCTAACCTACATTAATTGGAATCTTATAGGGAGTGGTAGGGAATATGCGACAGAAAACATACTTGAAGAAATAATGGCTAAAAAATTCCAAATAGGATGAATAGTATAAACACACAACTACAAAAACTCAATGAACCCAAAGCAAGATAAAAATATCCGATCACTTCACTAATACCAAGATACAGAACAATCAAATTGCAGAAACTAGTGAAAAGTGACAATCTTAAAAAAGTCTGAGCAGAAAAAATAGTCTATCCAGTAGAAAAAAGATAAGACTTATAAAACACTATTCTAGACAGAAGACGATGGATTGGCTTCTTTAGAGTGTTGGAAGAGATTTTCAACCTAGAAATCTATATCTGGTGAACATATCCTTCAAAAGTGAAGGCAAAATAAAAACATTTTTTTGGATAAACAAAAGCTGAAAAAACTCATTATAGGTAGACTTGTACTACAAGGAATGTTAAATAGTATCTGGGAGAAATTTGAATCAACACGAAGAAACAAAAAACACTGAAAATGTTAAATATATGGGTAAAGAAATACTTATTTTTCATTTTAAAATTTCTTTAAAATATAATTAACTACCTAAAGCAATAATAACATATATCATCGAGTATAGAACATATATAGCATTAATATATAACTCATATATGACAATAGCACAAAATACTGAGGTGGAGAAATGGAAATATATTGTTGTAGGAGTCTTTCATTAGACCAAAGTGATATTATTTTATTTTAGAGTGTATTAAAGATGTTTATTCTAATCTCTACAGAAATCATTAAAAATATCAGGGTTATCATTAATAAGCCAAAGTGGAGATAAGGAGAATACCAAAATACAATCAGTCTCAATTGAAAGTAGAAAAAAAGAAAAAAATGAGTGAAGAACAGATGAATAAAAGAAAAAACAAATAGCAAAGAAGTCGATATAAGCCAAACTATATCAACATCTACATTAAATGTAAACATTCAATACATCTCAATTAAAAGATAGAGATTTCCAGATTAGATGAAAAAGGCATGACTTAATTATATGATGTCTATAAGAAACTTAGTGTACAAATAATAATATAGACAAATTTAAAGGACAGGATAAAAAAGAGATCATTCAAACACTAAGACTGGAAAGCAGGAGCAGCTATGTTAATATGACATAAAATAGACTTTAGAACAAGGAATGCTCTCAGCGGTTAAGAATTAGAGGTCGTAATGATAGTAAAGGCATTCTTACACCAAAATGACATAAAATCATCAGTAAGTATATATCAATAACAGAGTGTTAAAGTGCATGTAGCAGAAACTGTCATAAATGAGAGGGAAAATAAATAAATTCACAACTGTATGTGGAGGTTTCAACTCTCTCCTCCCACTAATTGATAGAGCAAGTAGACAGAAATTTGTAAGAATATAGAAGACAAACTGTTAATCACTATTATCCAAATTAATGGATATTTGTGGAAGATATCTGCCAACAAAATCAAAACAATTCTTTTTAAGTGCATACAGAACATTCACTGAAATGGATCACAAGCTGATCAATAAAACAAATGTTGATACATTTTAATGAATTCAAATCATAGGTTGTATTATAAATCAAAATATATATATTTGCTCTTTTTCCCAGTTTTTGACACACTTTGGAATCTCTGAATAATAAAGGTGTCTTTTGTATGCTAATTAATGATTGGTGGGTGGGGGCTGGTCACCAAAAAGACCAAGGCTGATTAAAGGGTTAGAACTTTCTACTCTACACTCAAACCTCTGGGAAGAGGAGAAGGGTGAGAGATTGATATAATCACCAATGGCCAATGATTTAATCAATCGTGTTTATAGAATGAAACCTCCCTAAAACTCCCTAAATGTCAGAGTTCAGAAAGTATTCGTGTTGAACTCACTGAGATGCTAAAAAAAAGTGGTGTACCAAGAGAGGGAATGGAAGCTCATGCCCATTTTAAAAATCAGCAAGATTCATCATATTAACAAAATAAAAGAGAAAAAGTATATAATCGAGTCATTCATTAGAACAAAATTAATGACATTATACCATTTTAGGATAAAAATATCTCAGCAAATTTGGAATAGAAGTGAACTTCCTCGACTTGATACAACAAAACCTAGCGACAGCCATCAATGATAAAAAACTACACACACACACAATCTTGAGATTGTAAATAAGATGAGAATATCCACTTACTATTTCAATTCAGCATAGTACTGGAAGTATTAGTCTGTGAAATAAGGAAAGAAAAATAAAAGTCATGTAAATCAGAAAAAAAAAGTCTCATGTCACGATCATGTAGGTGGAAAATTGTAGGTACAAAGTCCTAGGAAGTCTACTATAAAGCTTCTAGAGCTAATAAGTGGGTTTAGCAAATTCTCAGGATACAAGTTAATTTACAAAAATGAATTTTATCTTTGTATCAGTAAAGAACAAATGGAAATTGAAATGAAAATACAATTTACAAAGGCATCTAAAATCATGCAAGTGTTGGGAATTTAACAAGTAAGTTTAGCAAGTTGGCACGATATAAGATCAAGACCCCTAAAATCACTTATATTTTTAAATACTAGCAAGGGACAATTGGAAACAAAAATTTTAAGTACTGTTTTCAGTATTATTCTAAAAATATGAAGCACTTAGGCATAAATTAGGTAAGATACCTATAAAACCTATACAATAGAAACATACCGCTAAGAGAAATTAAAGATGTGTGTGTGTGTGTGTGTGTGTGTGTGTGTGTGTGTGTGTATGTGTGTGTGTGTGTGGAGATATAGAGACATATGTAAATTAACTTTCAACAATTTGCCAAGGGGTAAGAATAGTCTTTTCAACAAATGGTGCTTGCATAACTGGATATCCATAAGGAAGAAATAAAGGCTATTCTTTATCTCTAACCATACATAAAAATTTACTAGAAATAAATCAAAATATAAAGAGATTTATGTAAATATAAAGTCATTAAATATAAAGCTATAAAACTAAAGTCATAAGAGAAACCCTTCCTAGTCTTGAGAAAGGCAAAATATTTTAGGTATATAGGACACAAAAGTCATGAACTATAGTAGAAAAAATACCTGATAAATTGGAACTCATAAAAATTCAAACTTTTTGCTCTTGGAAGCACACTATTAAGAAAATAAAAAGGCAAGCCATGGATTGGAAAAAATATTCCCACTATATATATCTGATATAGATTGAATGTGTATTCAAAACATATAAAGAACTCACAATTCAATGACAAGAAGATGAACAGTAAAAGATGTCCAATAAAGAGTGGGCAAAAAATTTGAACAAACACTTTGCAAAAGAAGATAGGTCAAGGTCAATAATTCCATGAAAAGATCCTCAACATTGTTAGGTATCAGGGAAATGCTAATTAAAACCACAATGAGAGACCACTAGGTGCACATTCACCAGAATGGTTAAAATAAAATAGACTAACAGTAGCAAGTGTAAACAAGCTTCATACATTGCTAGACAGGATATCAAATGATACTTTATGAGAAACTGCCAATGTCTTAAAAGTTATGTATATATTTACTATAGGATACTACTAGGGTATAGAGTTGAAAGTTCCCAGCTTTGAATCAAGTTTCATTCTTCCCGGCCACAGGCCTCCTATCCTGAAGCTGTCTAGGAGCCAGCCAACAGTTGTCGCCTTAGAACAAATGACTTGTATTACTCCTTTCACTCAGGAAATTCCAAAGGTTTTAAGAAACTCTGTGCCGGGAATGAGCATTGAAGACCCAATACATATTTCTTACTATATCTCAATATCATACCTGGGTGTTCATTATATTAATGTCTGTAATATTTGTAAGGATGATATACGTCATAATAAAATGCAGAAATACCAAAAAAGCAGGAATTATTTTAATTCATCAAATATAGCAATAATTCCATTTAAACAGTGAATAAAAATGTGTCACCAGAAGCGTATTTTCTAAAAGAGGACAAGGAGCAGTGGCAGAATTGCAGCTGGTGGAAGTACTACAGAGTTAAATTTTTTCTTAGATGTGTACTCCAGCTGATAGCAAGTGATCTGACTAGAATATTAAATAATTAAAAGATTCCCAAGTCCTTTTATTGTTCCACAGTTTAAAATTCTTTTTCAAGTCTATTAGTCACTTTTTGTAATCTTTTATTCTTTGCCCATGTTTGGGAGTCTCTTTTCTGTTAAGCATATGAAAGATTCTCATCTTATATTCTCTATTTTATGATTTAAATTTACAAAGCCCTTAGAAGCTTAATTGTGCTGTTTTCTACTGATTTCCATTTGTGGTCTGTTGTGGAGTTTCTAATAGTGGGCTCATGGATAGTGAGCTTTTAGGGTTGTGCTCATGAGCTGGCATCTTTAAAAAAAAGAAAAGGCCCATTTGTGGTGTTTGCCAATTTCTGTGGTGTAAACCATAGCCAGTTTAAACTACCAGCTTGGTGTTGCTAAATGTGGAATTGGGAAGAGATGAGCATAATTGACTCTTGCAAGTCTGTACAAGTCTGCTTCAGCCCACAACTCCCCTTATCTGTAGAAATTCTACTAAATCACTATCAAGCCTCCACTCCTTAGAGGGGATTTGCCTTTGCTTTTGTTAAAGTTCTGGAACTATTCCCAATTTCAGACCACTTTAAATTAATTCTTAGCTTTTTTTGGAACATGCAGGTAGTTTTGAATTGGAACCCCAAATCCATTTGAGGACTGCTTTTGTTAACAGACACTCAGAAGAAAAATCCTTTGAGTTTTTGCCTTTACTCAAGGCCAAAAATAGTTTCCCAGTTACATCCCCTTGCAGGCTGGTATTTTCCTATTCAGTCTCTCAGTCAGGATACAACCCTTTAGGCTCTGGGCTTTATTCAGCATCTCCCTATTTCCCCTTCTGTTTTGTGAAGGCTCAAGACTTTCTCAGTCATTAAAACCCAAGGCTCTTGCTTTTTGGAGCCAGTATCCTTGGACGGCTGCCAGCATTAGCTCTGCTAACTAGTCCAGATTTATTCTGGGCTCCTTCACTTCTGAATACTTTCCTATCCTCCTGTGAGCTTAGCTATGCATTTAAAATAATTTTTTAAAAAATATTTTATCCAATATTTCAGTATTCTGCAATTGGAGATTCTTCAGAATATGTAACCTGCAATGTTGCTGAAAGTAGAGTTCCCACGTAAAACACCTAAAACTCTCTCTACCTTTTCTGATGACCTGTTTCTGTGTAACAAATATTGCAAACCTCCTAGTCTGTAAAAACAACTCATTATGCTTGTGATCCGTGGGTCAGGGATTGTGATCAGTTTGGACAGGGCTCAGCTGAGTGATTCTTCTATTCTGTATGGTACCTGCTGGGTTCAGTTGGTGGTTTTTAGCTGGAGGCTAGTCTATTCTGGAGAGTCCAAGAAGGGTTTCACTCACATGTCTGGTGCCTTGGTGGGGACAGATGGAAATCTGGGCTCAACTGACGTTCCCCACCTCAATATAGTCTTAGAGCTTATCTTTAGAATCCTAGCACAGTCATGAGAATTCCTAGATGGTAGCTCAGGGCTCCAAGAACCAGTGTTCCAAGAGGCCAGGAAGCAGAAACTGCCAATCTCGAGGACTGGAAATCAGCACATTGTCACTTTTGTCATATTCTATTGGCCAAACAGCCCTCTAGCCCACCCAGAGGAGGGAACTACTACTTATGAGAGGAGTGTCACAGAATTACCAGCCCGATTTAATCTGCCATATTACTGGATTAAATCTTTAAGCTTTCCTTGATTTATTCCAATTTTACTTATTCATGTTGCTGCAGAAACAGAAAATAGGCTAAACAGGCATGTGTAGGGCTCTCAAAGAATTGATGTTCTCAGTCACCAACTGCCATTGTCATATCATGGCATTATTGCTCTTTTCACTTGGATAACCTTTCATTTTGTGAAATGGTTCACCTGAAATTAACATAGAAATGACAGGCCATAGGGATTTTCTAAACAAATTGGTATTATTTTACCCACATAAAGGCAATTAAAAGAAAGTATTTTTTAATCAGCAAGAAGTTTTAAAATATTTGTTATTTTTATTAGTTTCTGTAGATATGGAAGGAGACCATTTTGTGACAAATATCTGCAGTTGATACTTAATTTTCACAAAGTTGAAAAAATTTTGAACATTATCCGAGGAATATTTCAATAAACATTTCAGAAAGATAGGTTATGCTTTAGTAAAAGAAATATGAAATAAGGTATTTCAGAAAAGTTTTAACTTATCTTTTTTAATGTAATTAGAACAATATTTGGGTTCTCATGAAGATACAGTTTCCATGTATATGTGAAATCCTAAATATCAAATATTGACCTTTTTTCCCAAAATAGAGAAAAGTAAGTATGATGTTAAAGAAGGACTAAGTAACTTCTCAGTGAATGACGATACAAGCGGCCTGGGACCTGCTAATGACCAGGACAGACATGTGAGCTGCAGTTCCCTGTACCCTGGAGAACTCTGGTCACTGAAATTGTCATGAGCAGTGCATAAAGGTTCCAGATCATACTCTGTCTGTTTCTCTCCAAAGTGGAGAACATGAAAGTTCATTTACAAAGGCTTGTCCTGGCCATAATCCTTCTCTGCATGTATGCTACCAGGTCACTAATGTATTCCACATCAACATAGTCTTTCTAATTAGAGACTGGATCTATGTTAAGAAATTCTGGACTAAAACTGCCTTGCATTTGGATGGACCGTTCCCTGTGAAATTCTGTTGACCACTCTTATGGCTAAAGAGTGCTTGGGCTCACCCTCGTGTATTCACACATCTCATCAGAAATCTTCCTACATTATACCAGAGACCTGCAGACTCTAGGTCCTAACTTTGTCCAAATGACCAAAAGGTGAGGTAGATTTCTTGAAATCAATTACCCCTTAAGACTTGGAAATCTGAGAAAGGACCTCCTAATTCTGTGGCAGCCTTAGACTTAAAATAGGAAAAGGCAGTCATCTTGGGGCATTCTCCACTGGCTGAGGGGAGACCACAACAAAGTCTCAAAGATCTGGGAAATTACGGACAAGTAATCTCAAGAGCACTGTTGCGAACGAGAAAACCACTTGGCTATTCTGTGGCTGCTGGTAGGAAGAGCTTGCTTGCCTGACACGCACTGTGTTCACTACCCTCAAGTGGAGTTTCGAGAAATAATGAACAATTAAGAGCTTTGGCAAGGCAGATTTGTAGCTTGATAAATGTCCAAGTAAAAATAGTGGATTTTTTTTTTTTTTAATCCAGAGAGGAGTATATGGATGTGGAACTCACCCCCTCTGCAGTCGGCAGAAATTCTTGCCACACATTCTAACAGTTAAAAGAAAATCTCAGTATTCAAAGACACCCTTGATTTTATACATCTCTGTATACCGTAATTTTTTTAGAAAGCCTAAATGTTTTACCAGATAAATACTGTATATATTATTAATAGCCCTTAAGACTAACTTTTTACGTGACTTTTCAAAGTCTATCTTTCCACCATGTGCTGAACATCGAAGTGTCTCATCTTCCTGTCTGATTGGCAAATGGTCCTTCCCCTTTCTGCTGACCACAAAGCAATCTTGGAGCGGGTCTTACAGGTGTTTAGACATACATGAAAGCCTTCTTTTGTATGTGTCGAGCTATTGGCATGTGATAGTCTCCAGCCACAGTGGTGAGACCTCTTCTTCCTTCCAACAATGTAATTCTTATATGTAGCTATGTCTTGTATTAAAATTGAGTCTGTGGTTTTATTTATAGCTCTTGCCCCCATCAGTAATTAATATCCTCTTTTTTTTTTTCCATCTTCCATCTATTGCCATTATACACCTCATTGCTTGTAGATTTTGCCTCTCAAATTTTCCCCTTCCCAACTCCATCTGGCTTGCATGACTTTTTCTTCTGCCACAGTTCCCTCCTAGCCCTTGGTTATATAAATCCCCAATAAGTCCTTTCCCTCCATCTAACACCATTTCAGCCCCTTCTGCCTATTCCCAGGTTGGTTTTTAACAAAATTCTCTGCTTGAGGTTTTGGGCCACCCAGGTTGCACCAGCTCAGGCTGCAGACCAGTGTAAGAACTCGTTATGGTTAAAGGGACAGGATTCAGACAGGCATTTTTCCTTGCAGACCTCTGAGGCTGTGGAATAGAAGTTTAATTCCTACTTCACCCTTATTTTGACCCTTCGGGGGTCCCAGCTTTGGAAGAGAATGTTTCCTATTGTTTTCCTTACTTTTGGTGGTCCTGAGTCTAGTTTCCTATACCTTTAAAACTCTGACAAACCAAAGATGAATTTTTTAGGATTCAGTGATGCTCTCATGTCAAAGGGCAGCTTCAGTGTTGCATTGCTCTGTGTGTGCTCACGCCCCTTCAAGTCTCCAGTTAGAGCATGACTTACTTTTTCATCCAGCCTTTTGATACTTGGAAGATGATTTTCAAAAATCTTGAATTTTCAGTTGGTTTCAGTGGAATTGTCAGTCTATGAACCCAGTCTGCCATGTTGCCAAAAACAGTTCATTACAGGATTTTTATGACGTTGAACCAGATGACTCTCCTATAAGAAACCTCCCTTGGTCATGAGGAATTTTTAAATTCATTCCTACATTTGGATTTTTAATTTTTTTAAATGCCTAATTATAGTTGACGTGCAATATGATATTGGTTTCAGGCTGCGACATAGTGATTATACATTTCTATAATATGAAGTGATCACCTTGCTAAGTCTAGAACCCATCTGACACCATACATACTTATTACAATATTATTGACTGTATTCCTCATGTTGCACTTTACATCCCAATGACTATTTTTTATAACTGGCAGTTTGTATTTCATACACTTTTCCCGTCTGCATCGAGAGTACTCGCTGGCAGTGCTTGCGGCTACAGCCTATACCCCGAGATAACTCACAAATTACAGTCCTAAACTTTCCCCCAAAGTTTGCCTTGAAATATCCCGCTTTTATTATTATTTTCGCATTGCTGTATTGTATCAATAGTCTTTGGAAACAAATGACATTTTATTTATAGCATTCTGTGTTTAGTAGTGTGATCGCTGAAAATGTCAAATCCTAGAAAACGTAGCATTCCTACGTGTGATGTTAAATGAATGCTGGTGGTGAGCTGCACTTTTTTTTTTTAAACAGGAAAAGGATTCATCTCTTCACCTTTTTCACCCATCTCCCCAATCACCCTCCCATCTGCAACCATCAATTTATTGGTTTGTCATCATTTTGTTTGGAGTTTTTACATATGCGTTCATGTATGAGAGGATTTACTTTTCTTGTACTGTCCTTGTCTAGTATTTGTATTAGGTTATATCAGCCTCACAAAATAACTGGGAAATTTTTTCCTTTTTCAAGTCTTTCATACAATTTGTATAAGGTTGAAATGAAAATTTGATAGATCATGACTATAAAACTGACGTTATGCTTCTTTGTGTAGAGATTTAAAATGAGTGATTTTGTTTATTGGTTTTAGGATCATTTAGGTTTTCTATTTCTTTTGGGGTTAGCTCTAGTAATTCAGTATTTTCTAAGAGCTTGTCCTCTCACTTAAGTTTTAAAATTTATTGGTTAAGCATTTAAAAAACCTTGTCGTGTTTTTATCTCTAAGGCATCTATAGCTCTGTCCCCCTTTACATTTTTAATATTGCTTATTTTTGCTTTCTCTTTTTCCTGATTAATCTTTCCATATACCATATAAATAGAATCATACAGTATTTGTCTTTTTGTGACTGTCTTATTTCACTTAGCATAACGCCTTCAAGGTTCATCCGTGTTATAGTATATATCAAGATTTTTTTTTTCAGGCTGCATACTATTCCATTATATGTATAGAGCACATTTTCTTTATCCACTTATTCCTTAATGGACACTTGGGTCACTTCCACCTCTTGGCTCTTGTACATAGTGCTGCAGTGAACATGGATGTGCAAATATCTCTTTGAGCCCCTGCTTTTGAGTTTTTTTGATATATACCCAGAAGTGGGATTGCTAGGTCATATGGAAATTTTATTTTTAATGTTTTGAGGAACTTCTATACTGTTTCCATTTTACATCCTCAACAGGGCGCAAGGGTTCCAATTTCTCTGCATCAGCACTAATACTTGCTGTTTTCTGTTCTTTTGACAGTGGCCATCCTAATGGGTTTGAGGTGATATCTTATTGTGGTTGTGATTTGCCCATAAGAGACTTTTTGTGTGTGATTTTGAAGATAAAAGTAAATTAGGCATCACAATCTTTATATACTCTGAAGGCTAGTGTAGGTAGTGTTGCCAATAAAATACAGGATGCCCAATTAATTTTGAGTTTCAGATAAACAAAAATATTTTTTAGCATAAGTATGTCCCGCTACTGCTTGGGACATATTTACCTTAAAAAAGGATTTGTATGCAACATTTGGTACACATTCATATGTAAAAATTATTTATAATTAAAAAAAAAGGATTTATATGCAACATTTGGTACACATTTATATATAAAAATTATTTATAATTCAGATTTAATGTATGAATTAATTAATGTTTTTAGTTGCTAAATCTGACAACACCAAGTGCAGAGTACCCAGCACTGCTGTGGCTCATGCAGATTGCAGAGGATATGTGGGTTCACTCTCTGGCATGGGGTATCAGCCAGATCTGCAGCACATCCAGCGACTGCCTTATCTCCTCCTTCAGTTTTGCTGATTCGTGTCTGGATGAGTGGATAAAGAAAACATGGTCTATACATCCAGTGGAAAAGGTGATGAGGGGGGCAGTTTATGCAGCAGCATACCTCCATCTTTGATGCTGGAGGCTCGGAGACAGTGAGAGACCAGAACATTCTCGTGCATTCCCTTCAGGCTCGCAGGTTCCTGTTCGTCCTTATTTCTCTACTTCATGTTCATCTCCTCTTCCAGACTGCCAACCTTGCTGATTTGGGAGCTACAGCAGCAGACAAAGATGCAATGCGTTCACCTCATTGGTTGCTTCAGCTTCCACCACTATATAAGAATAAATCTCTGGAATAAATCATATACCTATATATGTATGTCTATATCTATATGTATATATCTATATCTCTTTCTACATATATCATCTATATCTGTATCTATATCTATATCATCATCTCCCTCCAATAATTCTGTGTCTTTGAACAAATCACAAATGATACAGGCCGGAATGTGTTCATAGACATTTTTATATAAGGACACTGGATCTCAAAGATGTTAAGTACCTTGTCCAAGGTTATATAAACAGTAAGTGGCAGAAATAAGCAATATTCGATCTTGGTCTATTACCTCTAAAAGCCATGGTCAGACTAATCTGTCTTAAGGAATACAATGGGGCAATCACACATATGTGAAATACTAATTGATTGATGAGTGTCACGTTCCAAACAAGCAAGGTAATTAATCTAATTTAGCACTAGTGATTAGGTCTCATTACTACTGTATTTAGTAAGTGAGCATCTAATTTCTTTTAAGAGACGTAGATAAATTGGAGGAATTTTTAGAAGCCCAACCAACCAGAGAGGGATTTAGAAGGAGGAAATGTTAATGAAATAATGCAGGCAATGAAGTATACAGCAAAGAACAGGAGCCCTGGTTAGAGCATACAGGATATAGTGCAGTTCACAGAACTGGGCAGAGAAAAAACTTAAATCCCAGAGTACTAACAAAGTACTTTTAAGAGGAGTCTATTACACATCATCTACCATTCTAGAGAACTATGAAAGGTGATACAATTCTCAAACCACCAGTTAAATATGCAATTTAAATAATCGAGTGCCTTAAAGATTTTCAGTATGTGAAAAAAATACCCAACGCAAAGACCTGACCCTATCATTGACTCCCTTGTTTCATCAATTCTAAGATAGATTTCTTCTTTTTCAGATTGGCTTGTTTGTTTTTTTTTCAACATACTTTATTATTTAGAGCAGCTTTCGGTTCATAGCAAAATTGAGAGGAAGGTACAGAGATTTCCCATATGTCCCCGAGGCCCATAGCCTC
>NW_011888786.1:6323495-6326044 GCF_000151845.1 Pteropus vampyrus
ATATTATTATTATTATTATTATTATTATTTCTTGGCAGTCTAACATGAGCTTGTTCTCCTGGTGGTGGCAGACTTCTAATAGCATGCGTGGGAATCTAGGCTCAGAGCTGGCACATCATTATGCCTGTCACATTATGTTGGCCAAAGCATGTTACAAGGCCAGCCCAGATTCAGAAGGCAAGGAGATGGACCCCACTTTGTGATGGGTAGAGCTGCAAAGTCACATCACAAAAGAGCATGGGTAGGAGGTTGGATTGGAAAACTGGGGCAGTTTTTGCAATGAATCTACCACAGTCAGTGCCAGGCACATAATGAGTGTTCAATAAATCTTACCTGTCATGACTGTCCTTGCTGAAGGCCCTCGGTGATAAATGGACTTGAACTGGTTTAGTCCATCTTGGCTAAAGGACAGAGCATGGGTTCACCATGTAATGAGTGCTGGATGCAGCCCGTGTCTCTGATGTGCCCATCAGAGTCTCAGAAGCATGACATCTTGGAATATAAGAGATGGAATGATATTCGAGTCCAATTGCTCTCACTCTTTTACTTTATTGGAGAGGAAAATGAGGCAAGGGAGGTGAAATTACTTATTTAAGATTATACAGTAGAAGAGCTTGGATGCCCAGTGGTCTTCTACCATAACATGCTGTGGCCCTTCCAAGTACGACTGTGAGAAAGAGTCCAGTTTCTTTTTAAATCCACATCCAAATAAAACTTGGGATGAATATAAAATGTAATAAAATAAGCTCTTAAATGTACCATATATGTTTGTTCTTTTTTCCACTTTAAATGTAAGCTTTTTAGTTTGTTGGAACTTGTGAGTTCTTTTTAATGATGTCTAAACATTGTATAATATGAAAATAGTTCTCAATATTAATGACAGCCATCTATTTCCTACTTCAAATAGATATGTACTATAAATAGATTTTTATTGGACTTCAATAAGAACAGACAGCACATAAAATTCAGACACTTTTTAAAGGATTGGGCCTGGATAAATTGTTGTTGGCTTAGAGCTAGAGACAATGAAAATGAACCATTTAGTATTTAAGTACTTAGTAAACCTGATTTACTATTTCAAGGAACAAAGTTTGTTAGTAGACTTAGTAGAATTATTGGGTATCAAAGACACTCTGAAAATACTTTTCTTTTATTGAAAAATAAATTGTTCTGAAACTCACAAGCCAAATTTAACATCAGAATGCTTAGCAAAATTAATTTATTATTTTGTTTCCTAGTGAGAACCGCATACAACTATGCCTGTATTTGTATGACTGTGTATATGCTGTTTGCTCACATATACTCAAGTGGACACTTATAAAAGTTAACGGAGAGAGCAGTGGGTTTGGATTCAGGAAAACTTCGATGTGAAATTGGCAGTTCTGTAGCCCCGTGTAGTCAGATAAATTCTTTGTATAGAGGAGTGTTATATTTTAAAGATTTCCAAGGAGCTATATGTATACAATGTTCCTTGTCTTTCTACATAATGTTTTTCTTTTAATTTTAAAGCAATTTTTTAGATTGTGGTAAAATACAGCTAACATAAAAATTTGTCATCTTAACTATTTTCAAAGACATTAAGCACATTCTCCTTGTTGGGCTACCATCACAATCATCCATTTACAGATCGCGTTTCATCTTGCAAAGCTGAAAGTCTGCACCCATTAAACAATAACTTCCCATTCCTGGCAACCACCATTCTCCTTTCTGTCTCTATGAATCTGACTATTCTGGACACATTATATAAATGGAATCAGATAGTATTTGTCCTTTTGTGACTGACTTCTTTTAGTATAGTGTCCTGAAGCTTTGTCCATGTATCTATCATGTGCCAGAAATTCCTTCCTTTTTAAGGCTGAGTAATATTCCATTGCATGTATATACCACCATTTGTATGTCCATTTGTGGACGTTTGGGTTATTTTTACCTTTTGGCCATTGAGAGTGATCCTTCTATGAACGTGGGTGTACTCCACAAAATATGTTTATCTGCGGCTTATTAAAAGTATATGAGCTGGCATTACTTAGTGAACGTACCCATTTAAAAAAAAAAAAACCCTTCCAATTCATTTTAGTAAATCTAGAGAAGCTTAGACATCTCTTAAAATAAACTCCTTTCATTTTGAAGGTCATAATAGCATTAGAGCACAAAAATACACAATTTTGAAGGAAGAAAAAACTATGTGTGAAGACTGTCCTGGGCCATCATCCGTGATGCAGCAAATTTCATGAAGTTCCTCATTTTGTCGCTAGTAACAGATTAATGCACTCACTTGAGATCTATCCTGACGAAAATTCCCCTCTGGTTTGATGTCCCCTCTCATGACCTCTTTTATCCTCTCAAGATCATGAGACATTTCTGGATGCTTTTTCATGCTCCCTGGAGCTGAAGAAATCTCAGTGATTGGACTCAGATCCTCTCTGCCTGGACACACTCTGTGTCACAGTTTCTGATGCTCACTCATCACACTGGTGTTGCTACTGGTTGTTGTGGTAAAATCTTTATAAGACTCTCCACTGAACATCCTTTATGCTAGGATTCCCCCAAAC
>NW_011888786.1:6326094-6331778 GCF_000151845.1 Pteropus vampyrus
AAAAAAAAAAAAACCCTTCCAATTCATTTTAGTAAATCTAGAGAAGCTTAGACATCTCTTAAAATAAACTCCTTTCATTTTGAAGGTCATAATAGCATTAGAGCACAAAAATACACAATTTTGAAGGAAGAAAAAACTATGTGTGAAGACTGTCCTGGGCCATCATCCGTGATGCAGCAAATTTCATGAAGTTCCTCATTTTGTCGCTAGTAACAGATTAATGCACTCACTTGAGATCTATCCTGACGAAAATTCCCCTCTGGTTTGATGTCCCCTCTCATGACCTCTTTTATCCTCTCAAGATCATGAGACATTTCTGGATGCTTTTTCATGCTCCCTGGAGCTGAAGAAATCTCAGTGATTGGACTCAGATCCTCTCTGCCTGGACACACTCTGTGTCACAGTTTCTGATGCTCACTCATCACACTGGTGTTGCTACTGGTTGTTGTGGTAAAATCTTTATAAGACTCTCCACTGAACATCCTTTATGCTAGGATTCCCCCAAACTCACCTGTGGTTTTGTGATGCCTCCTTCTACCATCTCACAGTTGTTTCACCTTTTTAGAAATACGTACCAGCAGTGGACTCTGTTTTCTTCTCTCAGAAGAAAACCTTCATCTCATTATCCAGATTGTATTCTGGTTCCTCAACTACCTATTTTCCAATCTAGTGGTAGACATATAAATTATGACTCAGTTCCTTTGGAATTTGACTTCCCATAAATAAAACCAAAGATTTGTGTTTGAGAGAGAGAGAGGGAGATAGGGTGGGAAGGAGGGGGGAGAGAAAGAAAGAGAGAGAGAGAGAGAGAGAACTCCTGATACTCATAAATTAATGTAAAGGCAAAATGTAAAGGCAATTGTTTAAACTATAAGTTCAGGAGCAAATTTTGGAACTCTAAAACCAAGATAAGTCTTAGTTCTCTATATTCCATATAATCCCTGCCCTCAGACAATGCATATGGCTGACTGAATTAGGGGCAGGTCAATCGGAAAAACAAAAGCAGGCCCTAGATCTTCACTCAGGCCAGGAAGACTCAGAGACAACCATAGAAGAAGAGCGGTCATCGTGAGAAGGTGCAGCTTGGAGGACTGGACTTGAGTGCTGGGACCTGAAGCTGGGGGAGGATGGCGAATTCAGCACTTGGGTGCAACAGTCCTGTCCTCAGTACAATGAGGAAGTAAGTGGGGAAGAGATCTAGGATGTGTGTGGGGGTAGGGGGCAGGGGAGAAGAAGGTTGAATAACATCCATGGAACACTTACTATGTTCAGATCCATTGGATAAATGATCTGATTAGTCCTTATAACTGCACTAGACAATAAGAAAGCTGATGTCCACTTCCAAAGTAAAGAAGAAGAGGACCTTGGGTTAGAATCTTAAAACCCTCATTAAGGGTCCTTATCTTTTATTCGTAGCAGACAGTTCCAACACAAGGTTATTCAGGAATAAAGCAAGAAGAAAGGTGATGTTTCTGAGCTTTAACATCAAGAACTTAATCACTTCACTCTATTTACATCTCTATTACCCAAGGGATAAACAAAGAGGCAGGAAGGGATGGGGAGAAAAAACTCACCACTTTTATTTGGGGACTCGGATCATTCAGTGCTAACTGGCGAATCTGCCGTTCACCATGGCGGATGGCTATGAAGTTAGAGACTAAAGCCTGGCTGGCCCCTAGGTCCCAGCTCTTACCCTTGTATTCAGGGTTGACTCACACCTGCCTCTTCCCTCCAGCTCTGTGGTCCTCTGCCTCCCTCCCCTGACAGATGGTTCTGGCCATCAGCTCAGCAACTGATGGATGCTTGGTATTTTTAGCTAACCATGTTTTCTGATCATCGTATATGGCAATTTAGAGTAATGAAATTAAAATATTTATACACATAAACCTTTATATTCTTATTTGTGCAAATATTATTTTTCTACTTTATAATTTTTACACACAATTTGTACTTGTTAAACATATTTTCCCAGTGCCTTTTAAAGAGAAGTAAAATCAGATGTTTGTATTAAAAATGTGAGAGGACCGAAAGGAAAAAGAGAAGCAGTAAGGCGTTTGAATAAAACCCCTCAGTTAAAAACCTAAGGTCACCAGCTACGTAGTGGTCGTTGCTGGCTTGTCTGTTCATGCTTGTGCCCAAAGACCAAATATTCTGCTATTCGTCATCTAAGTTCCCAAGACACTAGATATTGGCCTGTGGCCCTTGAGCAAATTACTTGATCAAAATTTCTTGGTTGGTAAAATATAGATAAAATATTGCATGACACATAGAGTCATGCGACAAGTGCTAAAACAGTTCATGCTTTGATAAAGGAGAACAGGAAGTTAATGGTGTAGATCCTAAAACCAGATCGTCTGTAATCAAATTCTTGAAATACTACTTACCTTCTGATAAAACAACTTCTCATAGGAATTTATGAGGATTAGGTGAGTTAATCTTTGTAAAATGCTTAGAAAATTAGCTGACCCACAGTAAATGTTCAATAAATGTTAGCAACTACTGTCCATACTGTTAGCATTATAATCTACCTTCAGGATTCTTTTGGATTTTTTTAAACACTTATAATTTCTGTTACACCATCTACATACTGTTCATAAGATTTCATCACCAGCAAGTCATGTAACCTGCCCAGTACAGTGAATATAGAATTAGGGAATAAAAAATAATTAGAAGAATTCTAATATATTCATTTCTCTTTATTTAGTTCATTACCTGCAATTAAAAACATTTTTTAATCACAAGTCTCTCAGTCTCAAAATTGTCCTTTTGCATTTGGGAAATGTCTTATTTCTGATAGATATTTGCATCATTTCATTATTTTCTCTATTTAATTTATTAATATTCTTCATGAGATTGGTTCATTTTATCGAACGTTCCCCAGAGTTTTTTTAGTTGATGATTTCTTTGTTTTTAATAGTTGCTTTTTTTGCCCTTGAAGAAAATTACCTACGCTATTAATGGGAGTCTAAATTGATCTTCTAACTGTCCTAGATGCCTAGAAATGAGCTTTTTGTAGAGGGATAGCGATTGTAGAACCTTTCTCAATTTTGCCAGTCAGACACCTTGAAGAAATCAATTAGTAGGCAAATTATTAACTAATTGAGCATTTAGAGTGTTTTTACTTTTGAAAAATCAATTAGGCTTTTGCCCTTAGTTTTCCAGCATTTTTTCATTATTAATTGTTTTAAACAGCAGTTCATCAGTGGTAGACCCAGATCAACTGACAGTTTTGGCTTTTTTTTTTGTATATATTCTGTGCTTACTTGATTAATACAACGACTGAAAACCTTTAACATCATTGATCATGTCACAGAATGCTGAGTAATTGGCTACAAAATGAGATCTTTTGAAATTAATGATTCAGTGGTTCACAGGTTCAATTCAGCAGCAGATTGCAGTCACCAAAAAGAGAGAATTTTCAGTATATCTTCAGCATGGATGATCTGAATGATAGTTTCACCTCATTTTTGGCACCAATACTATTTTTTTGTCTTCATTAGTGATAATTTCTCGTTCTATAAAAAGCACAGGAGGTCACATTTATTATCTTAATGACACTATTTTATTACCACTGAGTAAACATGGCTTTCAATTCAAATTTTGAAGAGATTGTCACTGTTGTCAGAGGCACAAAAATAAGATAAATTTATAGGGTGCAATTTCATGCTTTACAAGATCTTCAAGTGAGGGCGGTGGTAGGAAGCGGGTGAAATGGGGGTCTGAGTCTTAGCTCCGTAACCTGCTCTTCCAGAAAGCCTTTCCTGAAGCAAATCTGCACCCTCTTGGTCCCTTTTACTATGCTCTCATGGCTGTCTAGATGTCACTTTATCCCTAAGGTTTCCATAGTGTTTTGCTTGTCCATAGCAAATGGCTGCCTTGCCAATAAAATTGCAGACTCTCAGAGGTCATGAACTACCTCAGTGCCTTTGTATCTTTAGGACTAAGCTTGTTTTGGGAACCGATTTGGCACTGAATTGATTAACCTAATAAAACGAAAAAAATACACACACATTCTTTCATTCAGGAAATAAATTCTGTGCATATATATGTCTCTCTCTCTATATATATAAATAAAATTTATTATTATCATTTTGACAGTATCATCTGTCTTTCCTTGACATATAAAAACAAAATCCCGTGGTTTCCAAGCTGTTCCTGACAATTATTAGGCAAATTTCTCAGAGCTCGATGAGGGATTCAAATCAACTGCTGAAAACCATTTTAATCCCTACTTTCTCTGAGTCTTCAAGTTACTTTCTGAGCTAAAATTTTAAACCAGTGTTCTCCAAAGTCAACTTGGTAGAAAAAAAGGCCCTTTGAGATATTACTAACAAAAAAGTGATCTATGGTCAAATAGATTTGGTTAAACACAGCAAGTCCATTCCTTTTAGGAATATATAATGTACACTGGATTATTGATGTTTCTGAGAAATCCAGTCACAACTTTGTAGATCCCAAGATTTTTACCTTGAAACTCTTTTTTTGTGGAGCGTTCATTAACATCTCTGGGAACTAATGGTCTGTAGGACATACTTTGAGCAATGTTGCTCTAAACAATAAACCAGGTCAGAGAATATGATTTCAGTTGCACTTTGCATGTGGGAAAAACACGATGAGGGGAGTCAGGAGCTCACCGACCCGGCAGGCACTGGTAGTCTACTCCATGAGTGCGGCAACTTCGTTTCATTTGCCAGACATTCGTTGCTTTCTTTTCTAGTAATAGTTTTTCTTTGCAGAACACTCAGAAAACAGATAAAAGGAAAAAGTCTTTATGGTTGTTTTGTTTTAAGCGTTCCATGCTCAAATAAATTTGGGAAGTTCTGAATTAAATAAAGACCTTTTTATGCCTTTTCAGAGCCTTGCTATGATCAGTGAAAGCTGGCTCTCCAATAGGGTTATAGTATACAGCTTTTCTCAATTTTGGACCACTAATTTCTAAGTATTTGGGGGGATGCACGTTTCTTGAGATTCACTGTGAATAATGAGGAGACATTTGGAAGGCCATCAGTGATCGCTGCCCAATGTCCCTCACTGCAGGGAAGAGGGGCTCTTCGGACGGCCAAGGTCTCTGAGAGTTACACAGTCTGAGACATTTGCAATCCATTTTTCAGCTCTCCATAACTTGTTACAACTGTCTTTTTTCCAATGGCTCAGGGCACCAGGACCCAGACAGATTAGAGCTAAAAATAACAAAAATAAAATTAATACTCATTTGGGAAACAATTGCTCAGGCAAACGAACAAACACAGATAAGAGATTCTGTCCAAGCTTCATTTTCCAAACTGAGAAACAATAATACGCATATTAACCCAGGTGGCTAAGCAGATCCTCAGCAGCCTCTGATTAGATAAAGGGGCACATGTATCTTAAATGCAATTTACATATTTAAAATAAAGCACCATCACAATAGGACACATTTAAGTTAAACCATGACAAATAATTACTCTCGTGGTATTTTTTTTCTCCATCCTTTTAATCTATATGTATCTTTATAATAAAGTGAGTTTCTTGTAGACAACATATAGTCGGGTAGTATACAAACTGTTACTTTCAATTTTTCCTTGTCGCTTTCTTAATTCCAGCTGACTTTAAGTTTAAACACAATTCCATTTTCTTTCCGAAATGTTTAAGCCTGGATTTTAATTTAATTATTGAGAGTTCAGGAGGCTAGGGTAGTGGATGTT
>NW_011888786.1:6331828-6338822 GCF_000151845.1 Pteropus vampyrus
GGTGGCTAAGCAGATCCTCAGCAGCCTCTGATTAGATAAAGGGGCACATGTATCTTAAATGCAATTTACATATTTAAAATAAAGCACCATCACAATAGGACACATTTAAGTTAAACCATGACAAATAATTACTCTCGTGGTATTTTTTTTCTCCATCCTTTTAATCTATATGTATCTTTATAATAAAGTGAGTTTCTTGTAGACAACATATAGTCGGGTAGTATACAAACTGTTACTTTCAATTTTTCCTTGTCGCTTTCTTAATTCCAGCTAACTTTAAGTTTAAACACAATTCCATTTTCTTTCCGAAATGTTTAAGCCTGGATTTTAATGTAATTATTGAGAGTTCAGGAGGCTAGGGTAGTGGATGTTATTTCTTATAAACAAAATTGAAGACTCTCTAAAGAAAATTATATTATGAACCTTCTTGTGTTCTCAATTAAGGAAAATTGGTGGCTTACATGGTATTTCTACCTGTAGATTTCACAGCTACTGGTAAAGTAAAATACAAGGAGTTTGTTTACATAAAAACAATTGTACATGTGAAGAAATATTTCATATTTAAAAAAGAGGAACTTGGTTTCAGAATACATTTAGTGAATAAAAATCTGAACATACAATTTTGGAATAGAAAAAAACAAGTGCTTTTTATAATTACAAATTTAAGAGCAAATGAGTAGGAAAATTAAAGGAATTATAGAAAATGATAATTTTTTTATTAAGATAACATCGTTGCAACGTTACAATCATGGAAGTTAGGTATGATTTTTAAGGAGAAAAGACATCTATTGTTAGAGACGGTAAAAAAGTGATATTTTGAAATCTGGGTTGAAATAGGACCTATCTATCCTTTGCTAAGCACCCTTATACCATCAGGTGTTAACTAATTATTTCATATGAATTATTTCATTGAGATCTGTCATAAACACAGAAAGATGTATATTTTCTTCATTTTACTTTAAAGCTGAAACATGAGGTAAAGAATGCACAGCACAGGAAAAAATTAGGATATAACACAGTTAGTGACTAGCTCTCATCGGTTTTGAAATAAAATGATCATAGCATTACCATATCACATCGTATTTTTCTTTTGTCCATCAAAGAGTGAATCAGGATGCTGCCTTTGAGTCTCTTCATGGAAGAATTTTTATTGCCACCAGTATCACTCAAGAGTTTTAATTTTTCATTTCTTAAAGGACATACTTTTATCACTTAGAATTCCTTTCTTTATACCATCAGTAATGAGCTGGATAAATTAAGACTTTTTTATCATGTGAAATTATAATAATTAAAGTCATAATAATTCTTTCCATCTTTTATTTAATGTAGCCTGGGTAAATGAAGTTACAAAGCATTTTGTGTATAAAATCCCTGTCAAGAATGCTACTTTCCTGGGACGCAAATGCATACCTGGGGGACAAATTAGCCAGGTGTGAGTGCTTCCAGTTACAGTGATAGTGGGCATGTGGGGAAGGGTAAATATATTTTGTTTTCTCTACCTAATTCTTAAATAAGGAAACAAAATAACAAAAATAAAAAACCAAACTAAACCGAGTAAAAAATCAGGAACTCTTTATACAATCATGTTTAATACACTGTGTCTTAATATCAGTGTAAGTTGGAAGGGATTTTTTTTCATAGAACAGGAACCAAAAATGTATGTACATATGCATGCGCACACACACACACAAGTGCAAAACTATGGCACAAAAACTAGAATAGAATTATAGATGCCTTTCTCTTTAAAACTCATATTTCATTTTCATGTTTATGCAGGTGAAATTTAAAAACACAAACGGCATTCAATTTAAAATTACGGTTTTCACCAAAATTGCAGCAAAATTCTCTCACATTTCTTCATATTTTTATAAAACATGTGACCATTTCCAAAACCTCTGGGTATCATAACATATTTTAAAATACCAGCAAAATTACCAGACTGAAAAAGAGCACTAACAAGGCATTTCCCCCATAGAAAACCATTTCACACACCTATTCAGAATTATATATTAAGCCAAGAATTTAATATTGCAAATATATAAAAGAATAAGTTATTGTTTTTTTGGGACTCGTAACTTTGGATTTTAGACCTATTCATTTACTGTTTTAAACATGGCACTGCATTTATGTCGTTTTGGGTGGATATTGAATATACAAGCTTTGATGATTAAATTGGCTCACCTTCATTTCCTTGAAACCAACACAGAATTGTGTCCCTATTTTAATGTATTGGCCTTTTGGCATACAAGTGAAGCATTACTAAACAATTCTGTGTTTTTAAAAAAATCAGCACCGTTCAATAATTCCCTAATTCTCTGCGTCTAGGGAACACAAATAATCATTTTAATTTTCTGGTAGACACCGAATTACATAGTAAATTATATCAAGCCTGGAAAGTCTCATTTAAAAAAAAAAAAAAAACACTTACAATTTCCTTTTAAAGGAAGAATCTGAGATATGAATTAACTCAAAATGATATTTAAAGTTTTGACTAAAATAACTATAGCACTTAAAGTAATTCTTACTATTTTAAGGAAAAAGCTCTTGAGGCCATTAGAAAAAGGATTATACTGAAGAGGAGAAAGGCAGAGGTAAAGAGAGAGATAATTAATAGGATATACTAGAGTTGAATAACTAAATGAAGATATACAGATCTGCCAGAGCCCAAAGAAGTCAGAATAATATTAATCAAATCTTACTGACTCTTAATTGGAATAATGAGCAAACATTCTTAGCCTGCTTGATCATGTTAGCATTTTAATTAAACTTCCTTGGTTCCCAGAGAAAACAATAGTTTTTTTTTTTTTTAACTTTTTTTTTTTTAAACTGTTACCAAAAATACTTTTGAAGACAGTAACTAAATAGTATAATTGGGGTCTTTATGTATAGTAACAAGGCTGAACATGTTGCCATAGATTAAAAACTTTGGCTTTTTAAAAAGTTGTCTATAAATCTGTGACTACAAGCAGCCCAAACAATGACATGTGGATTTAATTAGAATAAACTTCCCACGTTTTCAGAGATAATGTTATGATTATTCTTCTATAGCAGCTACCTAATAGAATAGTTTTGGTCTAGTAGAATAAAGATTTTCAATAAATAAATAGCTGACAATTTAATATATACTTATATAGCATACCTTGTGCCAAAGACACCATTCTAAGAGCTTTAGAAATATTAACTCATTTAACCTTCATAATCATATTATAATCTAGGTACCATTTTTATTCCCATTTTAAAGATGAAGACATAGAGGCACAGAGAGGTAAAATAATTTATCCCACATTGTGTGTGCTCAACCTCTACACCATGCCCTAACATTTTTTAAATGACTTTTGCATGCTCAGCACTCCGATTTGGTACTATACATGTATCATCTCATTTCATTCTCAGAATAATTCTAAAAAGTATTATTATACTCATTTTGCAGGTAAGAAAAATGAGGCACAAGGAAATTGAATAACTTGATCAAGTTTAAATTACTAGAAGGAAGGATATAAACTCATTTCTATCTGACTCAAGAATATGTTTTTTCCAACCTTTTCTGATACACTGACATATTTAAAGATTCAAGTATTTAATTTAATGCCTTGCATTTTTATTTTTTAATGATATTAAGGTGCTGTAGCAGATAAATTGAAATTTATCTGATTATGGAGGGTCATTCACTCCTGCACCAAACATTTACAGAGCATCCATTATGAACATATTCGGGTTACATGAGGCCAGAACTTTATATAATTTTGGAGATCTTTAGGATAAAGCATACAAATTCATACATGTGAAATTAGATATGTAAGTAACTATTTATTATGAATGAGGAAAAAAAAAACATAATGTAATGACACCATCATACCACAGTACGATCTCCAACTCTGACCTTCAGATTATCATGTCGGGTGAATGCACAATGGGCGAAAGGAGGATTCATTTACTGGAAAGTTAGCAACAGCTTAATTATAGATGGAAGCGATTGCAAATCACAAAACTATATCCCACTAAACACAAGCTAAAAGGATCTCAAGTTAGCTTTCCCTTAGCTAGGTTCGAAAAAGAGATGCCCATAGCCATTTCAGCATCCCCTTAACCCGATTGTACACGCAGTGGAGAAGTCAAATTGAAGAGAGGTGGTGGCCTCACTTTTGCATATTTTACAAAAAAATATCACATGAGAATATTTCACGAGGGTCTTTTCTAGAGCTTTGAATAGACGCGTGCAAGTGAGGAGGCCTGAAGTAAGCTTCTCTAGGTTTGCAGTAAATCCAGCATCTTATGGCACTCGCTCTATTCTAAAAATGCTCTGCCCCTCAAGAAATGGTGAATTTGCCTACTTAAAACACCGTTAGGCTGCTGGCAGGAATACGTGGGCACAGTGCGGTGGGGATGTGAATACCGAAGGGAGAAAATTGTTCTGCATTCTTGATTAGATCATACCATTCTGGAAAATCGGAGGAAATTCGTAATGATTAACACAGCTGACAAAATAAATCTTTGTACTTTTTTTTTTTCTGGTTGTAAAGAATATCG
Source organism: Pteropus vampyrus (assembly GCF_000151845.1). Classification (NCBI taxonomy): domain Eukaryota; kingdom Metazoa; phylum Chordata; class Mammalia; order Chiroptera; family Pteropodidae; genus Pteropus; species Pteropus vampyrus. The sequence goes on from NW_011888786.1 coordinate 6,336,356, forward strand.
ATAGGTAGAAACAATGACTAGGAATTGGATCTAGACTAAGATAGGAGAAACAAATTTTCAATCTTCTCTTGAGGCTTTATAGAATTGAGAGTGGTGAGCGAGGGTATAGCAGAAATTGCTGTAAAGGCCCCAAATTAAAAAAAATAATTATTAGTTTCAAATATAGAATACATTGGTTAGACATTTATATAGTTTATAAAATGATGCCCCTAATTGCTCATTCTCTCCTCTGGCTTCCCATCTAGCCATTACATTAATGCTGACTGCATTCCCTCTGCCCTGCTCCCCTTCCCAGTGACCATCTATCAACTACTAATTTGTACTTCTTTAACTCTTCACCCCATTCTCACAGCCCCCCCAACCCCTCTTTTCTCTGGCCGTGCCCCAATTTCTTATGCATAGGAAAAACTCTGTGTTTAGGCTGGAGAAGGACGAGGGAGAGCGAGGCACTGAAATTCTCTGCCTAACATTGGTAAATGTTATCTCCACTGTGGGCTGAGGAACCTTTGGAGGTTGACTTGCTCTGTGAGTAATTCTCTTTATACGGAATGATTTGTTTACATGCTTTATGGAGTACAGAAAGCCATAACATGAAAAGAACAAAATTCCCTTCTCTGAAGCCCCATTTCCTCCTCCAATCTGCATGTATCTGCACGAGCAAACAGAATATGAGAAGACCTCATCCCCTACTGGTCTAGAGACATCACAGAGACCATGATGTGCCCTGTCAAAGCAAACAGGAGATTGTTCCACAAATTGCCAAGAAAGTGATTCTTGCAGAACAGAGGCAGATCTTAGGGTTACAGGCATATGGAATGCTTATTTTTTCTCTCCTTACGTTTACAGAGCCCTGGGCACAAGTCAACATAGAGCCCCAAATACCATGGTCTAGTTATTTGAAAGGTATTAATCAAATAACAAAACATTAAATAAAATATGTAGTATTTACTACTTTGGAAAAATGTGCCTTCGTGATGACACGATGGAAAAATATATATAAATCTATGAATTTTAGATGACTGGAGGTTGGCAAAATGTATTAAGGATAACTGATTTTGTTATTTTTTTCATGTGGCAGGTTGTTCTGTTGATGGAGCAAAAATTTATGAATAAATAATAAAAACATTTATAATTTATAAACTACATATTTATAAAATATATAAATTTCTTGTCTGCATTTTGGCAAAATCACTAATTATATACATAATTTATGGTTACCAGATGGGAGCGGGGGTAGGTGGGAGTAAGGGGGGTGGTCAAATATCTGGTGGCAGAAGGAAATTTAACTTTGGATGGTGAACCCACAATGCAATATGCATATAACATTGAATTGTACTCTTGCAACCTATTTGATTTTATCAAACAGTGTCGCCCCAATTTTTTTTTTTTTTTTTTTAGGCAAGGCATCCTTTGGCTGACCTCACAGATTGCAAAGACTTTGTCAGTTTATAATCCCTTATTTTTTAATTTTTTACGCCTACAGCACCTGGTCTTTCTTGGTGGTCTCCCATCCAAGTACTACCCAGGCCTGACCCTGCTTAGCTTCCGAGATCAGATGGGATCGGGCTTGTTCAGGATGGCATGGCCATAGAATCACCTCAATAATTTTAATAAAAATTTATACATAATTTGTTTTTTCTTGACAATAACGATCTAAAGTAACTTTTCCTTAAGAAGTTAGGTATATATAAGCTTCCAAATTCAATCATTTAATGAGCAAGCTACTTCTTCTGATGGGTTCTGTGTGTACAAAAATAAACTTTTTTCTCCTCTAAATCTTTGGTCAGTTTAATTTGCAAACCCCAGCTGCCAGACCTAACAGGGTAGAGAAAAGGGTTCCCTCCCACGCAGGGATAATGTGTTGCATCTTTTCAGTGCTGAGCACCCATTCCTGTATGACAGGAGCTCATTGTTTTAGGAGAGAAAAACTTTTAATAAAGTAAATCTGATTGGGATCATTTTTTTTTCTCATAGGAAATAATTTTTTTTTTAAATACCAAAGTCATTTTTATTGTAGCATGATTTATTGTAATAAAATTATCGATTTTAGGTATAATTTTAGATGACTTTTGACAAATGTATACACTTATTTAACAACCACCTCGTTCAAGATATTAAGCATCCCATCCACACAGGATGTCTTCTCAGTTAATCCTTACACAGGCCAGAGGTAACCACAACTCCAGTTTCTACTGCCATGCATTTGTTTTGCCTGTTTTAGTGCTTCATAGAGAGGAAATGATTTGGTGTGTACTATTTTGCATCTGACATCTTTTGCTCAATGTAATATTTTTTAGATTAATCCATTTTATTATGTGCAGTTTGTAGTTGTTTTTATTGTGTGCGTATAATGTATACATATTATACACACACATACTTATTTTTCCTTCTCAATGAACATTTGGTTGTTTTCAGTTTGGGACTATTATGAATAAAGCTGCTATAAACAGCCTTATACAACTCTTAG
>NW_011888786.1:6339228-6347376 GCF_000151845.1 Pteropus vampyrus
TATGTATACACATAGAGCATATATATACATAATGCATACTCTCTCCCAATCTGACTTTTTCATTTTCTTAATGAAAAAATTAATGACATTTCACGATAGAGCTATTATTTTGATGACCCATGTGTTCTTTTAGACACTTTCATAAGGGTAAGTTTATGTTATGAGGGGCCCCTTGAATGCACTGGGCTCCGGATAGAGATTCCTTTTTCTCAGGTCTAAGCCTGTACTGGCTTCTTTATTTATTGACAATTTCCAAAGGAGACTCATGCTTTTGGAACTTCTCCAAACCCTCATTTTCACTGATATGTGCTTTTCACATCAATAAAGGGCCATAATTACTTGACCTGCCAGAGTATGAGTGGAGGAAGAAAAAATCTTTCTTGCCATAATGTCTCCTCGTGGATTTCCCTTATTTGGGGAACCAACTTATTTCTGCTCTTGTACCTGGAGTTCCTTTATTTACAAAGACCTGTATATGTTTGGGGATTTTCCCCCATTTCTAGATGTGCCGTCTTTTCTCCCACATCAAGATATTTGAATATGTATTCCCCAAGTTCTAAAAACTCCTTTCTCTTCTATTTACTTGACTATTTGTAAAAATTGCCTTTGGTCTTTATTTAATTCATGTAAAATTGACATCAGTGGTGAGACATAGTAATGTAGTTTATGAGAAGTGCCTTTTTTTTTTTTTTTTTTGGACTTCATTGGATGGCCCAGAAATTGCCTCTTATCTTTCTATCCTGAGAAATCACTTGAGTCCAGATACTGGATTCTGTTCATTAATAAATCCCAGTGTCTAGCATCTCATAGTGACTGAATTAAGGCCTTGAATTAAGCTTCCTCCATGACAATAGCACTCCTTCCTAATGGCCAGCAGGAAAAAATAGCTCAACATCCTTTGATATCACCTGCCTGGCTGTAGTGTGCCCCCTCTACTGAAATCTACCAGGATTAGACTGAGGCTCTAAGAAAAGAATTCTCCTCCCTTCATGTCCCTGAGAATGCCTAAGAGAGTCTCAGTGTCTTTTACATTCCTTAGCAATTTAGGACATTGTTATATTGGGTGGACTGTTAGCAGTTGAATAAGATGTCTGGGATGGTTCATATTGTAATTTACAATTGAAATAGGGGAAGGGACAACTGATATAATAGAGTCCCTAGTATAGCCAGCCACTGTCTAGGAACTTTATATAACTTAAGTTTCATTCGTGATCATGCTGATTGGTCACTATGTTTTGAGGAGGAGAAAAGGAATATGAACAGTGATCCTATAACAGGTGATCAAAGTGTGCACTCTGGAGTTAGACGGTCAAGGTTCAAGTCTTTGCCTTATACCAGGTAAGCTATGTGATTACATAAGCTGCTTAAACACTCTAAGTCTAGTCTACGGCCATGCCACCCTCAACAACCCTATCCCATGTGATCTCAGAAGCTAAACAGAGTCAGGCCTGGGCAGTACTTGGATGGGAGACCACCAAGGAAGACCAGGTGCTGTAGGCATAAAAAATAAAAAATAAGAGATTGTAAACTGACAAGGTCCTTGCAATCTGTGAGGTAAACCAAGGGTTGCCTCATCTAAAAAAATAAAAATTAAAAAAAAAAACAAGTCTCAGTTTTCTCATCTGTAAAATGGAGATGATCATAGTATGTACATCACAGCCATGTTGAATGATGTGTGATTTGAAAGGGTAAAGGACACTAGAATAGTGCCTGATGCTCAATAAATTTTCAGTAAACGATTATTATTATTGTTGATACTGAGGCGAAGACCGTCGGGCATCACAGCTCTAGAATTTAGATGAGAGTAATGCTGGAAAGTAGAAAGATGAGTTGGCAAAGTAAAATTCTCTTGAATAATTTTATATCCCCAAACATGATTGTGTGTGTGTGTGTGTGTGCGCGCGCGTGTGTGTGTGTGTTTTGGGAGGAGTTGAAAAAGGCAGGAGGAGAGAAAGTGATCTGAGATTTGGGGAAGGGAGGTATATGGCAAAGGAAGTCACTTATCTCACTCATGCCTCTTATGTGTGGTTATTTGATCCCTAATCCCCTTTTTGTGGGGGAGGGGGGATTACATTAGGCAAAGAAATTAACAAGTGGCAAGGATTGCTGACACTCATCCTTCTCCTCCACCTTCCTGAGAATTCCCAACAGGGCGTTGCCGTGCCAGTCTGCATGTACTCCCCCACAATCCCTACTCTAACCTGGGTGCTGTTACGCTGAGATTGCCAGCGTGTGTGCTAGCGGCCATGTAAACCCTGCTGAAACACTTGCATACTCTGCATCATCTACATATTCCACAAGGATACTACATGGTCTTCTTGCATCTTGCTTCTCTTCACTGCATCTTAGCCCAGATCACAGGTGGTTGTGTACTTCCTCTGGATCCCCAATTTGCAGTTGTCAGAGGATGAGCAGCAGTGTGGACACTCTGCACCACAGAGCAGAATTATAACACTTTGTCAGGAGGATGAGGGGGAAAAGGTCTCCTATCACACACCAGAGGAGGCAGAGGTAAAACTCGCCTGGCAAAGCTAATGGCATGTTCTTGCTCATCTAGACAGCTTAGATTTTTGCGAAAAAGGAACACATGCGTGCAAGCTCCCACATGCATAAAAGGAAATTCCATTCTTCATTAGCAGCATTTTCTAGCTTTTATCTCTCGTTTCAACCCAGATTCTTTAATTCTCAGAGCTCCGCTTTCCAGCAACCAATTAATATTTTCTCTGATAAATGTCCCTTTTTGAAAGTAATCTATCTTTGATGTTAAGCTCAACATTCTTCTTCTAACTTCTAAAAGAATCGGAGTGCATAAGAGTAAAGAGCTTGGAAGAAAAATACAATGCGTTACGTCCCTAGATCCTGACATATCAGCTCCAACTAGTTGGATTTAAAGACATATGATTTTTTCTATCTCATTCATGACAATACCTCATGAAATTAGTCATAATTTTAACATATCTTCATATAGAATAAAACAAAAGGGACAAAATTTGGAATCCACATTCGTACACGTTTTTGCCTAGAGAATAATCAATGTTTAGCTATGCTCAGTGTTCTCCAAGGAAATTTAAATAACAAACACAAAAGGTGACCTGAGGGGACACAGCATAAAGTTTTGTGTTGTGCTGATTATATCCCATTGGTTGCTGGGAAACCATGGGATACAATACATCTAGAATTTAAAGGAATCTATAGTTTTATAGTTTTTTTTTTTTTTGAAGATAAGAGATTAGTATCACTGTATTTCAACTTCTAATTTAGAAAAGAATATTGAAATAATACCCCAAGTAATTGTGGGGTTTTCTTTTCTTTTCATTTTGAAAGTACATGCATTGTTTTGCTTGGTTTTCTCTACAAAGCATATGCTGGTAGTCACTACACTGGGCTGCATAATGAAGATGCTGGATAAAATGCATAACTTAGTTCTGTTCTCACAATGAGAATCTTATGGGTTTCATCATGAGAGATAATAATGACTCGACCTGATCCATTGTGTTATAGACTCTGGAGCAGGGTGGCATTCATTATTTTATTTAATGGCATGCTACAGGAGTTAGAACTACTCTGTAAAAACTTATGCTCTTACTTGCGCTTCTGGATTAATTTTTCAGTTTATACACACAGCCTGAACTTAGAAAACTGTGAAGTTACACACTTTTGCCAGGCTGTGGTACAATCAAGACATGTCCCAGTGATCTTGGTACAGCTGCGTTTAGTGTTTCAGGGACACTTTTGATTGTATTTGATCGGAGACATCTGACACGTACAGGTGTTCTCAAAGGATTCAAGGATAAAATTCCTACAATATTGACTCAAATAAGATGAGTCCTCCATACGCTCTGGCAGCTGTGAGGCTATTCACACACTTATAAAATTTGATGCAGGTGTTTATATATTTCAGCGCTTAAAAGGAAAAAACTAGGCCTTCTTATCTTCTCTTTCATTCCTTTGACTTTCCATTCTGTGGGCTCAAATCGAATTCTGTTTTTATATCTTTAATGATGTAAGCATTCAGGGCACAATGAAAAATAAAGGCCTTATTACTTCATAATCTGTTTGGAATTGTGCATAATTATGTTGAGTTGATTAGTTGGCTATAGTAATTGCAGGACCATAGAGTGATTGAAATTAGAAATGGAAAAGACCCACTGGGTATCATTATCCTTCTTCCTGTCAAGGAAATATTGTTTTCTGACATGGAGCGTGTGTGTGTGTGTGTGTGTGTGTGTGCGCGCGCGCACGCGCGCGCGTGTTCAGGGATGCATGTATTTGAGAATTTTCTCTTAGCTGTATAAATACACAATTTGATATACTTGTTTAGCAATATTTAACAGGAACTAAGCATCAGACCAAATCAGATAGAAGTAATAGAATGCTGACCAAAAGGATGGACAATAACCATAATAGTAGTAGCAGTAAATATTTATAGAAGGCCAACTATATGCCAGACACTATAACATAACCATCTCTAATATGAACATTGATCATTCCAATCAGATATTATCATCTCCATTTTATATGTGAAGAAATGGTAATAAATAAGGGTAAATGATTTACACAAGGACAAATGATTTACAAAAGATCCTACAGCTGTAAGTAGTGGATCCCAGATTTAAAGTCTGTCTCCCTGCCTCCAAGCCCCACGCTTGCCCCCACTATGGAAGTGAGGGGAAAAGGTATGTGTTTGCCAGCAACTGCTCCTGCATAGGCCCAGATTTTAATGCAAAACAGATAGTGAGAAGAGAGAGTGCTGTTGGGTGACGTCACCATGATGGCAGAGTGGGAGACCTCAGCCTCCATCTCCCCACAAATAGCAACAAGAGACAACTATCCATGAATGAGAATTGCTTTGGAAAAGCTCAGGAGTTCACTTCATAAGTTTCAGCAGCACAATGGAGCAGAAAACCTAGGAATAACCACATAGAAAGGGCAGGAAGAGCAGTTTCATTTTGCCTGCATCCCATCCCCCAGGCTGGCACTACTCAGTGCCAGGAAGGAGCTCCCTGTCCTCCCTGTCCTCCCTGTCCTCCCTGCCCTCCCTGCCCTCCCTGCCCTCGCCGCAGTGAGCTCCCAGCTTCCCAGCCTTTTGGGAACGGCATGGAAGACCTGCTTTGGTTTCAGCCCAAGCCCACCCAGAGCCTGACATAGCTGAGACATCTAGAGACAAAAAAGAATGAGGAGGAAGGTCAGGGGCTACAAGTATCAGTCCTAGGGTGGAAGTGACTGTGGCTCCCAGTGGCCTCCCCTGCAGAGGAACCCGGCAGCTTTTGACACTAAGGACCTCAATAGCCCTTGTGGATCCTGTGGACCCTCTACAGATTTCATCCCTGAGGAGTCTGTCATGGTTCCCTAGGAACTGTTCCGGAGAAGATTCCACAACTTTCACCACTGAGGAAACCAATGGCCAGCAAAGCCACTGTGGACCCTCTGCAGATTTCTTCTCTGCTGTCTCCAGGGGTTTATGCATTTGCAGCTGCCTGAGCTCCTCTCCACCCCGACCCCTTGCCAGAGCCTCTCCGCCCCACCAGTGCTGCCCTGGGTGACCTGGGCTCTGGGCCCCTCTATTCATGCCACTTCTAGTAGGCAGCCCCGTCCTCTGTGGCTGTGTACATGCACAATGCCAGTCCAAGCCCCTAGTGCCATGCGGGTGCCCATGGCTAACCCTTATAACCACACAAGTGCACACCAACAGCTCAGGCTTCCACAGCTGCTCATGCATCAGAAGCTAGCCCTGACTCCTATCACAGGCCTGCACTGCCACGTGCCTGCAGCTCGCCCCTGCAGCCACACACTTGCATGCTATTGGCCCTGACTCCAGTCACCTGCACCCATCACAATATATGCTCTAGCAGCTAGTCACCACAACTGGGCAAATAAATATATGCTGACAGCCCAGGCCCCTGCAGCTGCTCTTGTGCCCAGATATGGCCCTGACTCCTGTTACTGGGCTGCATTGCCAATAAAATTATAGCCAAATACAGTTGGAAGCAGGGACAAAGATTAGGGAAGCTGTCAGTTATTAATCATGTACTGGCCACTCGGGGCCAGTTGTTATAGAAGTTTTTATTTAGCTTCCTGGATTGTCACTGGAGATAGCAGACTGGCTTTCTGCAGGTCTGACAGCCGGCTGGCTTCCTGGGTTGTTTATTGTAGATAAGGTGGTTGGTCTCCCAGGCAGCTTACTGAAGGCTGTGGGTCAGAGTTTTATTTTTATATCTGGTCTGGCTATTGTCCATTCGTATAGTCAGTCTCTAAGTGTTTAAGGTCACCAACCTTTTTGGCACCAGGGAGCAGAGCTCCTATGAGAATCTAATGCCTGTTGATCTGAGGTGGAGCTGAGGCGGTGATGCTAGTGCTGGGGAGCAGCTGCAAGTACAGACGAAGCTTTGCTCACTCTTGCTATGTGGCCTGGTTCCTAACAGGCCACAGACTGGTACTGGTCTGCGGCCCAGGGTTTGGGGGCCTCGGATCTAAGGGGAAGGCATGGGGTGGCTTTCTGTGGGGTGTAGAAGAAGCTTGAATACGTGGGCTGTGGTGTCTGCACACATTAGCATGAGGCCTTTTCTGTATGGGATGAAGCTAGAGGTGAAAGGAAAATGGGATTATGTTTATTTAAGTGTTTTAATCTTTCTTACAACTTCTAATATTCAGCCATATCATATGTGGCCCTCCAATTTTACTCTTGTCCTGCACTCTGCAAATGTAGGGAACAAAGCTGTACTTAAGTCCCATAGTTTTAGGAAAAAAATTAAGATATTGGGACAACCTCTCCAGTTATCAGCATGTGATCTCACTTGTCATACTTGAACACCACTGTCTGAATGAAAATGATCCCTTCAGGTCAAGGCCAGCTTCGTAATTTATGAGGCCCCATGCAACATGAAAATGCAAGGCCTCTTGTTGAAAAAGCTGGAAAAAAAAAAAGAGTTAAAGGTGCTGAAATGTGAAGTTTTTTGCTCCCACAGGCTTTCTCTCAAACCTTCATGGCGTTCTTTATTTTCCATTTCATGTCATTCTAAGTAAAGAAAAATTTTTTAAAATCAAATGATTAGCAAGTATTTTGATACTCATCTTTATATGGTGCAATATCAGTTTTGAGTGCAACTGTAAGAGCATTTATCTCATGTGCGAAATCACCAAGGCTACATAATTTGTTTGACAGCACATGCGCATGTATTAACAAAGAGAGTCGGACAAGGAGAGGAGGAGCATCGTTGATCCCACGAGATCACTGGGGCTGAGAGTTCAGTTGATGACACTAGTGAGACCCCTGTATGGACTTCTTGAATTAACTTTGCAGTTAATGGAAGACTTTGCAGAAAGCAGGGGATCCCATAGGAACAGATAGTTCTAGAACATTAGGAAATTTGGGCCATCTGTTACTGTGATGTCTTTTTTTACCCATGGGATAGTGAACACAGTGGGCATTTGGAATGAATACGAAATAAAAAAAAAAAAATGGGATAATAATCACTTCTTTATATTTCTTTCTAGATGCATCACCAAAATGTGCAGCTAGACACCAACATTCTTTCTTGCTCACTTTTTAAATAGGGCTTTTGAGTCCCTCTCTTTATTTTTTAACAGCTCTATGGAGATATAATTTACATACTATAAAATTTACCTGTTATAACTGCACTCTTCAATGATTTTTAATACATTTACTGAGCTGTGCAGCCATCCCTACAAGTCAGCTTTTGAACATTTCCATCAACACTAATAGTTCCCTTGTGTCTCTTCGCAGGCATCCATTGATCTGTTTTCTGTCTTTATGAATTGCTTTTCTGGAAATTTGTACAATATGTATAGTCATTCGTCTCTGGCGTCTTCACCAAGCATAAAATGGTGTTGAGGCTCCTCCGTGCTTTATTATGGAAAAGTGGTCCATTCCTTTTTATTACTGACTAGTATTCCATTGTATGGCTTTACCATATTTTATCTATTTACCAGTTGATGATATTTGAATTGTTCCCTTTTTGAGCAATTATGAATAATGCTACCATGGTCATTTGCATCTTTGAGTAGACATACGTTTTTGTTTCTCTCAAGTAAATACCTAAGGATATAATTTCTGGATTATTTAGTGACTCCTTAACTTTTTAAGAAACTGTCACATTGGTTTCCAAAGTCTCCAAACTGTTCTCCTAC
>NW_011888786.1:6347426-6351711 GCF_000151845.1 Pteropus vampyrus
CTTTTGAGTCCCTCTCTTTATTTTTTAACAGCTCTATGGAGATATAATTTACATACTATAAAATTTACCTGTTATAACTGCACTCTTCAATGATTTTTAATACATTTACTGAGCTGTGCAGCCATCCCTACAAGTCAGCTTTTGAACATTTCCATCAACACTAATAGTTCCCTTGTGTCTCTTCGCAGGCATCCATTGATCTGTTTTCTGTCTTTATGAATTGCTTTTCTGGAAATTTGTACAATATGTATAGTCATTCGTCTCTGGCGTCTTCACCAAGCATAAAATGGTGTTGAGGCTCCTCCGTGCTTTATTATGAAAAAGTGGTCCATTCCTTTTTATTACTGACTAGTATTCCATTGTATGGCTTTACCATATTTTATCTATTTACCAGTTGATGATATTTGAATTGTTCCCTTTTTGAGCAATTATGAATAATGCTACCATGGTCATTTGCATCTTTGAGTAGACATACGTTTTTGTTTCTCTCAAGTAAATACCTAAGGATATAATTTCTGGATTATTTAGTGACTCCTTAACTTTTTAAGAAACTGTCACATTGGTTTCCAAAGTCTCCAAACTGTTCTCCTACTAACAAAGTACAGGATATCCACTTATTCCATATCTCGGCTAACATTTCATGCGGTCAGTCTTTCTGATTATCACTAACTGCCGTGCAATAGTAGCTCATTGTGATTTTAATTTGCTTTTCCCTGATGATTACTGATGTTAAAAATCTTTTTATGTTTTTATCAAACATATGTATATACTTTTTTATGTCTACCCAAATTTTTTGTCCAATTTTTTATTGGATTATTCGGCTTCTTACTTAATTTCAAGAATTCTTTTTATATTCTAGATACAAGCCTTTTGTTGTATATGGATTGTATAAATACAACCCATAAAGTATTTATACAATATGTTGTATAAATACTTTATTCCAATATGTATATTGCCTTATCATTATTTAACTGTATATTTTGAGGAGCAAAAGATTGTAATTTTGATGAAATTTATCAAAAATATCCAATTTATCCATTTTTAAAAATTTATTCTGCTTTCAATGTCATTTTTAAAAATATTTGTCTTATCCAAAGTCACAAAGGTTACCTTCTATGTTTTTTTCTAGAATTTTTTTAGTTTTAGCTCTGACACTTAGGTCTGTGATCCACTTCGAATTAATATTTATAGATGGCATGAAGTATGAATCAAAGTTTATATTTTTGGCATATGAATATCCCATTGTCTTGCCACTTTCATGTCTCCATTGATTTTCCCTCAAATTTGACTGTAAATGTGAGGGTTTAAGTCCTTCTGCATTACATTTAATCTCCTCTCTGCTATGTTAAGAATTCTGGCTCTCAAGGACAAAGGATGGCTGAATAGCCAACAATACTACCAATGCCAATATTTTTTTGTTTGTTTTTAGAAGTGATATGCTGAAAGGCTGACTGGAAGCTCTGGGCATCTCCATGGTGGGCTTTATTTCGATGTGACGTGGCTGCACTCTGTCATGGAGGAACCCCTCAAATGCCATATCTATTGATTTTTTGTTCTTAGGTTTCGGTTTCCCCAGAAAGGGATTCTCCAATAGCCAGCCAGGAGGCAGTCAGGAAACTAAGAGGAGAAAGAGGCTGCGTCTCCCTTTGTTCCAGGTCGTCCCCCTTTTCGTGGCTGGGCCTCTTCCATCACTGAGCCTCGGGTTCCAGGGTCCTACGCCTCTCTCGGGAATGTCTTCATGGAATTAGCAGCCATTCTTTAGCTGCAGAAAGAGAAGGATAATTCCCCAGCTGCTTCAGAGGGTCGAACTGGAGGTGTGCTGAGGCCAGTTTGACCAGTTCGCTAGGATGGTCATACTCATTGCTTCCTAATTCTGTGTCAGTAGCATTATATTAGAAAGTTGACACTAGCCATGGAAGGAGTATTTATACCATGGAAAAAGGCGAACAGGGCTTTTGTGGGGTAAGATGGGGGGGATAGGGAGCTGAGTATCAGCACGCTATTGGCACTTACTACTCATTAGATTTTCAATAAATGCTCTAGCCCCATCTACGATCCTACTTTTAGGTTTGGGAATTCTGGGGACCGAATCTGCTTGCTTTTGGGACCTGTCTCTCATGTTTTTCTCTGTTCTGCTAAGTCCATTACCATGTGTCCATTTGTTTCCCATCCTCCCAAAATTTATGGCTGTTACCTCTTTCCCCGTAGTCTTTGCCCTTGTGAGTTTATCCCTACATTGTTATTTTAATAGAATATGAGAAAGAAGCATTGATGGAGCATAAGTAAATGAGTATTCACTTGACCGTGTTTAATTTTAACTGCCTCTCTTCGTTGTAAAATGTTCTATGCACATGAAAATACACACAGACACTATACCCTGTCTTTTTGCTCCTTCTGATCTACTCCGTAGATATTAAAAATGGGTTTAAAGACGGTCCTTTCATGTTTTACTGAATTTCACTGTGAAGAGAGATGTAATGAAATGGGCTTCCTTCGTTTAAAAGAATAAAATGTAACACATGAACTGACAGGATGTACTCCAAGACGTTAAATTTTGACTACCACTGCGGGTGGGATTTCTTGTTTTTTGCTTCTCTCGGTCTCTGTAATATATCTATGATAACTCTTCATTTTTTAAGAAGCAAGAAAAAAGTTAAAGTTGTTTTAAGTTGATTAAAACATATACCCAGGAAACCAAAACATGTTAACTTCAAATTATTTGTGAGTTTCCTGAATTGAGAAAAGCAGATGTAACATTAGAACATACCCCGATTCTAATGTCTAATTCCAGGGCATGTTGTGTAGTTCTGGCCTGTTCCTCAAGTGTACCTATTTTGGCGGGGGCGGGGACGGTTACTATAAGTAGAATATTATTACAGGGATCGTGGCGGTAAGGGGAAAGTTGCAAACGGCTGTCACTTGGAGTTTCACGTCTCTCTGAGTAAATGGAGGAAGACATTACTGCTCTGCCTCACCAGGTGAGGGTGTTCATACAGGCCGAGCACACACATGTGGACAGTAATGCAAAAGCTTTCCATTTGTCATTATAAACTCCTAGGGCGGCAATACCACTAACCCTTTTTCTGTGATTTTGAAACACAGGGACTTCCTTCATACACTAAAGGGACTTCCTTCATACACTAAAGAAAAATTAGGAGAATACAATAAAAAAGACCCTCTAATTTCCCGGTAATTCCAATTTCCCAGCCCCCGTCCCTCCCAGGGTTGCCCAGTGTTTTAATTGTAGTGGAGTGTTCTAGCCGTTCCCCACTGGCTACCGTTCCCACAATGCTCCACCTGATAGCTTTCTCCTTACATGTCAGTGTTAAGAGAACTTAATTAGAACACATTTGGACTAGCCAGAAAATGAGTGGCCAGAGTACATTTTGAGTGACAGCTTTCAAATGCTGCCAAAGATCTAAAACCCAGATGTGGAAACAAGTAGGATTTGCAGAGGCCAAGAAGAATGGATCTCTATGTCAACTGTCCCAAGAGGACCTGTCTCTCAAATGCTCCCAGAGGACTAGTCATTGGTATTCTTTCTGGGCTACACTCCTGAGGCCAAATGCCAGACCGTCAGCTCCAGGGCAGCCCTGGCCAGAAGGGAAGGGCGTTTAGAGAAATCCAGACAGTCTGCCAGGGACTCCCCACGCTAGGAGCTTGACACATGGTAATATGCTTGCTTCAAGGTAGTAAATCCCTTGTTTAAATGAGAGGTGGGTGGGTGGTTACTTTGGTCTCTGCAAATCTCTAAGAGAAAAAATTAGTTCACAGGATCTACGGAATGGGACTAAGTTAAACTTCATGTTCTACGGTTAGAGTCTAAGCCTTGATCTGCCCAGCAAGAGAAAAAGTAGGCACGGAGGTTGTGTGATTAAAACAGGACAGAGGCACCAAGCTTATTAGGATCACAGCTAATAGGGGCGTGTGTGGCCTTGAGCAGGCTGACCATGCTCACTTGTGTTGCGATCCTTGTCATAAAAGACGTGGTCAGTACGCTCTGTGCGGTGCCAGTGAGCAGCTGTCCACTCCCTTTAATGCCTCCTCATCTTAATGTTTTCTTTTTCCTTTGAGCTTTTAATATTTTCTCAAAAGTCAATTTTAATCGATCTTCCTAATCAGGGTTGCTTCTCCTCTTCGAAATTACTTCCCTTTGACAATATCTTAATAGTAACTAAGGCATCCATGCAGAAAATTAGAAATGCATCACCCGCCCACCTCCCATCCTCATCCCCCACGCGGTGTGTGCACCCTTGGCTGTAGCCCAAGGATTTGAGAGAAGCAG
>NW_011888786.1:6351761-6354010 GCF_000151845.1 Pteropus vampyrus
GGGATCGTGGCGGTAAGGGGAAAGTTGCAAACGGCTGTCACTTGGAGTTTCACGTCTCTCTGAGTAAATGGAGGAAGACATTACTGCTCTGCCTCACCAGGTGAGGGTGTTCATACAGGCCGAGCACACACATGTGGACAGTAATGCAAAAGCTTTCCATTTGTCATTATAAACTCCTAGGGCGGCAATACCACTAACCCTTTTTCTGTGATTTTGAAACACAGGGACTTCCTTCATACACTAAAGGGACTTCCTTCATACACTAAAGAAAAATTAGGAGAATACAATAAAAAAGACCCTCTAATTTCCCGGTAATTCCAATTTCCCAGCCCCCGTCCCTCCCAGGGTTGCCCAGTGTTTTAATTGTAGTGGAGTGTTCTAGCCGTTCCCCACTGGCTACCGTTCCCACAATGCTCCACCTGATAGCTTTCTCCTTACATGTCAGTGTTAAGAGAACTTAATTAGAACACATTTGGACTAGCCAGAAAATGAGTGGCCAGAGTACATTTTGAGTGACAGCTTTCAAATGCTGCCAAAGATCTAAAACCCAGATGTGGAAACAAGTAGGATTTGCAGAGGCCAAGAAGAATGGATCTCTATGTCAACTGTCCCAAGAGGACCTGTCTCTCAAATGCTCCCAGAGGACTAGTCATTGGTATTCTTTCTGGGCTACACTCCTGAGGCCAAATGCCAGACCGTCAGCTCCAGGGCAGCCCTGGCCAGAAGGGAAGGGCGTTTAGAGAAATCCAGACAGTCTGCCAGGGACTCCCCACGCTAGGAGCTTGACACATGGTAATATGCTTGCTTCAAGGTAGTAAATCCCTTGTTTAAATGAGAGGTGGGTGGGTGGTTACTTTGGTCTCTGCAAATCTCTAAGAGAAAAAATTAGTTCACAGGATCTACGGAATGGGACTAAGTTAAACTTCATGTTCTACGGTTAGAGTCTAAGCCTTGATCTGCCCAGCAAGAGAAAAAGTAGGCACGGAGGTTGTGTGATTAAAACAGGACAGAGGCACCAAGCTTATTAGGATCACAGCTAATAGGGGCGTGTGTGGCCTTGAGCAGGCTGACCATGCTCACTTGTGTTGCGATCCTTGTCATAAAAGACGTGGTCAGTACGCTCTGTGCGGTGCCAGTGAGCAGCTGTCCACTCCCTTTAATGCCTCCTCATCTTAATGTTTTCTTTTTCCTTTGAGCTTTTAATATTTTCTCAAAAGTCAATTTTAATCGATCTTCCTAATCAGGGTTGCTTCTCCTCTTCGAAATTACTTCCCTTTGACAATATCTTAATAGTAACTAAGGCATCCATGCAGAAAATTAGAAATGCATCACCCGCCCACCTCCCATCCTCATCCCCCACGCGGTGTGTGCACCCTTGGCTGTAGCCCAAGGATTTGAGAGAAGCAGCGGGGATGCCTTTAAGAAATAAGAAACTTTATTACAGTTGCTACATCATTCTTGGAATTCATTCCCTCTTTTCCTCCTCCTCCTCCTCAGCCTTCTTCTTCTCTTTCTTTTTCTTCACTAATATTTATTAAGCTACTAAGAAAGAGCCTCTGTGCTAGGAGTTAGGAAGAAATGTAGAGTTCAGAGCAGTACCCCGTTTCTGTTCTAAAGAAATGCTCCATCTGTTAAGGGAGTTGCTAAGACATTGTAATTGAAGAGTCAGGTTTTGGAGCCAAAAAAATCTATGTTCCAATCTTGCTTTTTCTACTTCCTGGCTATAGGTTCTTGGGATAATTACATACCCTTAATACACCTGTGTTTTCTCAGCTGTAAAATGGAATTAATCATAATAATACCTTTCTTATATGGTCGGTGTGTGAACTAAATGATATAGAAGAGTGTCCGATACATTTTAAGCACTTAGAAATAATGGCTGTTGTTTGGGAAAATAGGTTAAAGATACAAATAATCTAAATGGCATACAATTAACATACAAGTGAAAATAATAAAAATGAAATGATTGCAAAGAATGAGTTATTTAAGAAAATTTTAAGGAAGGCACACATACAGTAGAATAAATCCTACAAAATAGGTAACTCTTACAGTTCAAAAAGACAAAACTAAATGAAGTGTCCTCAAAACTTTTCCAGTGAGAGTCAAAAAATAGTATGGTGCTTCATTTCCCTATTGTTAACACCAAGACTCACTGTCACCTTGAATGCTGCCATATTTGAAGTGAACAGACAAGCGTCCAAGATAATGTGGATGCTGGGAAAGACATTAGAGTCTGTAGAAAAGCGAAA
>NW_011888786.1:6354890-6369232 GCF_000151845.1 Pteropus vampyrus
TACTGTATATTCCTCTAAGCTTCTTATTTATACTTATTGAATCCTTATAACAGCCCTCCCACATAGCTAATATTACCTTTATGTTACAGGTACTGAAACCGAGGCATACAGAAATGAAGGATCTTGCTCAATCACCTACAGTTTGTAGATAACAGAGTTGAAATTCAAATGTGGGTGTTTGTCAGACTCTAAGACTCTTATAGTCTATGACAGCTGCCACCCAGGGGCTCCTGGTACAGAAGGAACATCATTTTAAAAATTGTGATATATTATGGTAGGAGCTAACATAGAGTTATGTGAAAATATCTACTACTTATTTATCCGCTAAATGTGCCATGTGCTTTATTCAAAATGCTGCAAATTCTCAAGACTTTACAAGCTATTATAGTAGTTTCTTTCCACTATTAATATTCTCTCTCTCAATCTTTCTCTAATTTTGGTGGAAGAAAGCGGTGTTTAGAGTAGATTTTAATGATTGAATCAAAATTATCTGAGTGATGACTGAGCTAGGATTCAAACACAGTGTTGTTAAGTGTCAGAAACTATACCTTCTACTGCTTCTCAAAGTGCTGAGAGTCTATTAGGTGCTGTGAGATGGTGAGAAGGATTTACTTAACTCTGCCTGAGGGAGTCCTGTCTGACAAGGTAGCCCTTGGATTAAGGTTTACAGGATTAGAAGTCCACTGACTAAACGAGAGAATAGAGGGCATCTCAGACTACAGAACCGATATGCACAAACATTCCCAGGAGGGAAAAGCAGCGTTGATTTGTAGAAACACAGATTATTTGCCATGGCTGTTGACATGCAGTGGCATGCCAGATGAGCTTTGATTTCCCACGACATTGTAAATAAAGTGCCGGCATAGTTCAAAGAAGGAAGAACATAATGTTGACTCTAGGGAAATTAGATAAGATCTCATAGGTGTGACATGTGAATCTTGTAGGTTGACTAAGAATTGGACAGATAGAGATGGAAAGAGAAATGCATTCCACATGGCAGGAATAGCTTTAGAAGATATTCAGTCTCTATACAAATTTTACTTATAGGAACCACCAATGGAGGGACATGATCAAAACTGTGCTTTAAGAAGTTGAAAGTAGACATAGAAATAATTTATAAAAGACTTTAGTAAGAATTATTGTCAGAATAAATTTGGTAAAAACCAACAGTAAGACATAACCAAGCTGACATTTTTATCATGATTCTCAGTTTATAACAGGTTTCGGCTAAGGGTTAATTAGATCCTTAAACTGTCATGGAGATGAACCTTGAGAAACAGATTTTAGGAGACCCAAGGGCACCCTGTTCTTACAGGGTCCATTCATATCTCTGACTCTAGGTTCACAACTTTCTGAGTATCCTCTGGCATTTTACATTTCTTTGTTTTCTTCTTTAAACCATTGTCTTATTTTTCTTCCCACAAAGAAATTGACAAAAGTCTGAGATGTCTGTTTAGCTTGAATGATGTCTGAATAGCTCACATTAATGGTTATTATATGTCAGGCACAGCACTAAATGTTCCCTGTGAATGAGATAAATTAATCATGACAACTATCCAAAATAAGGACCATTTCCATGTTATAGATAAGGAAGTTGAAGCATACTTTGTTTCCAAATACTTGCAAATATTAAGTGACAGAGCCTGGATTTGAACTCATGCGTGTAACCTTGTAATAACCACACCTTAACTATTTTCCAAAGCAGGAAGTTTTAGGGAGGGTTGGTTAATATAAATGCAAAACAAACAGCATTTTCAAGACAACAGAATTCTTTCTGTACTTGACTGGTTATCCATAGCAATGCTTTGTAATGGCAATCATTGTATGAACCTATACAGTGATTTATTTGAAAGTAACAATTCAAATGTATGGGTTTCCCAGTGGTTGTTAAGATGATCTTTGTAGCATCCTGATCCTTTGATGGGCATCTCTAGCTGACCTAGAGTTTTGAACTCGGAAAGCAAGTAGAAGGCAATGAGTTACAGGTTCAACACCCATGGATCTTAGCAGCTGTGAGCAAGTATCTTAAGTTTCTCATTTATCAACCAAGGCAAGCAAATACATTCTAAGAAACTTTCTGATCATAAAAAAGAACCACCAGTATTCTTCCTTTCTTTGCTTTCTCTTTATATTGTTATATCAATGGTACCACTGATGTAATACTTGCCACGGGCATCAGATCCAGATCGTTGAGCTATTTTCTTGGAGTGACTTTTATACATCATGAACGAGTCACAAATCATGAGGTCTTAGGGTTTGGGCTTGTCCACCAACAGAAAATTAAATTTTGCTGATGGTATACATTTGAGCCACCTGTGAGTGATCATCTATCTAAATTTATGGTTTTAAAAAGATATAGGGAGGCATCAAGATGAGAAAGAGAATGACCAAGATGATTCATGGAAATGGATTCGAAAAAATGTGGCAGAGCTTGAAACGCTGAGAAAGGCAGCAGGTTTTTTTTGTTTTTTGTTTTTTAGGTGCATTAGCCAAACCTTATCACTTTCCCTCTAACCCTCCTTCCCCGCCTTGCCTGCCTTATTCAAGGGAATTACCAGAGTGCAAGTTCAGGTTCTTTATAGATGTCAAAATACTTAGGACAGGGCCCCCATGCTCAAGTTGTTTAAAATCTGCCTATGGAAGCAGGTGAGCCTTCGTTATACAAAGGAAGCGGTCTCTGGGAGGCTGAGCTTTTTAAATGAAGGTGTTAATGTTCCAAGAAGTTAGAAGTCAGAGCTCTAAATAAAGATGATCTGTGCAACAGGGGGTTCCCAACCCCCCTGCAGGGAGGGCACTCTCTTGGGTTTTTGTCTCCAGTGACTCCTGCACTGTAAATCCATTGAGTTGCTACACTCCACTGTGTAGGCTTCTCTTTCATCTATCCACATGAACACACAATCCCACCCCAGGAGCTAAGATGCCTCCTTCCCAGCTACCATTTGTTTAGAAGAGCCTGGATTTTGTCTAATGAAAAATGGTGGCATTTTAGCAATTTGGATTCACAAAAAGGCAAAGTGGGTGTGGCCTCTAGGTTTGTCTTCTTGCCTGGGAGTGAAGAGCTAAAATCTTCACCTGCTCTTCACCCATGGGTGATAAGCTCTGAGTATCATGATTTGGAGCAAAACCGATAGGTTTTATTGTCAAATACCTCCCCACACCACTCTTCCTTAGCTCTGATTTGAGCAAAGTTATTCAACCTTGATAACCATCCATTTCTAAATCTTTACAAAAGAAATAAGACTTCTTGGCCTTTAGGATTATTGTGAACTAAGTCGGCATGGGAAAATGGATAGCATGACCCTTGGTCTACACTTCTTGATTCCCTTCGCCTTCCCTCATAAACACCTAGTTTCACTACGACGAAGGGGAAAAGCTTTAGGACAAATCGAAGTGGTTAAAACGGTCACAGGCATGAGAAAGGTGAACCCACGTCCCATACACATTGCTACCAGTCATTGAAAGAGCATCGCGTCTCTGTGTCTGTTAATCCAACCTCTCCCCCTCCCTCCAAATGTTTACTTATGAACCATCCGCACTTGAATTCGGTGTTTGTGAAGAGAGAAAGGAGAAGGGAGGCAAATGGCCCTGTCAGTGGGGAAGACACCTTTCTCGAACCTTTATTTACTGTTCTTTCGCTGGTATAATTATTAAGTCTATGCAAGACAGATGAACAAGAGAAAATGAATAAATTTAATTACGTACATATGTATGGGAACCCCACATACATGAGAGGACCAGAGACCCATTATACATGAGAGGTTCAGAGACAGAAAATGAAAATGAAGTATATATGGCATTCTGAATTAAGGATGAGGTAAGGCGCCTGGGGCTTCAGGAGAGAGGAAGATCGTTGGAGGACAATAAAAAGAGCAGATGCTCAGTAATTAGATGTTTGCCCTGCCATACAGATAGGTCATAAAAAAGTTATTTCTGGTAATAGCTTTTACTATGGCAAAGCCCCCAATTTAGATTCTTTTAGGCAGTTAATGGAGGAGCAAAAGTTTCTTCTGAACCTGCAGAGTCTCAATTGCCTTCAGCTCAAAATTATCCACATGCAATACATACAGCACATCTCAAGATTGCTCTGAACCCCTTCAGTCGATGCTTAGCTGGGAAAACCCACTGTACTCTTATCTAAACCTAACATTCTAGTACACTTTTCTAGAATTAGGCTGTGTTTTGGAATGTGAGGCTCAAGCTTAAGTAGAAAATTCAAGTGCTCAAGCTGATCTGATCTGACTTAGGAAGCATGACTTTTTTCCTCCCTGTCAAAGGCAAGCATTATTCTAATACACATAAATTAATGCAAGTACGCTCTTCATTTCTCATTATAGAATGATTGAAATCATGGGAAAATAAAAGCAAAAGCATTTTGGTGGGGGGTTTTTGTTTTTGTTTATTTGTTTGTTTCTTTTAAGTAGTATTGATCCAACAAAATGGAGTGCCAGAATTCTGATTGTATGTTGTTGCTGGCAAGAGATATTGGTCCAAAATATGCTGATTCCTTGAAATATCTCTGGAAACCTTGTTCACTATTTCCTAGTCAACGGGCTACCCATTCATTTTGAGTGTGCCACAGTATTCAATTTCCTCTATTTTGATGGTGTAAAACCCAGTGCCAAACATATATCAGCACTTATTTCCAGATTTGTTTCTCCCTTTGCCATTTTTACTTTTATACAAGGGAGAGAGGGGGAGAGAGTAGAGAGGTGGTTTGTTTTTTCTTTTTGTTTTTTGTTTTTTTTTTTAAGGCATGGAATGAAGAAACTTTGGCTAGGAGTGGAATTTTTACAATCCTTTTGGGGATTGTTAGCTACAGGCCTTTTGAAAAGTGGAACTACCAAGTAAAGATAAGTGCCTCTAAAAAGAAATATAGAATTCTCTGATGTCCTAGCAAGCTAAAAAAAAAATCAAAGAAAATTTGAGAAACGCTCTTTCATGGGCACTAAGGTAGAAATGGGGCCGGCCTTCTAGAATAATAATAGACTGTTTCTTCAAATGGAATAAAAATGCTGGGCAGAAAGACAGGACTTGGAATGGAAAAACTTGGACTCGAGTTCTGGCTTTGCTGACTTGTAACAGTGCTTTTCCAGGCGATTACCTGGCCTTCTTTTTTGTTTATAAATGATTGTGCCTTACTAAATGACCTTTATATAATTTTTAGCCCACAAGACTCTGTGCTCCTTACTGAAGATTCCTTGCCAAACTTCATGAATAGGGCCTTTTTAGTTCTACGTTTTATAATTCTGAATGAAGGTCTTGCTTCCACTTGACCACCGTAGATGGGCAGGAGAGAGAGGGGCTGTGGTAGTTAACTGCTCTACCATATGGCATAAGGAACAGCTGTGCAACAAGCCTTTCAGCTTCCAAAAAAAAAAAAAAGAAAAGAAAAAGAAAAGAAAGAAAGAAGGATGTGCTGAATGAAGTGGACAAAGAAAGACCAAGTAGTGGAAGGTCAAGAGCTTCTGGAGTGTTAGCTTTATTTAGCCACAAATGATTGGCAGCTAGTTGTGACATTATTACTTAGTGCATCGATATCACCGTTCAAAACAGCTATTGGAAGTGCTCACGACAGAACAGTAGGCTTCTGTAGCTGTTTTTCCTCTCTTCCAGCATGGCGATGTAGAATTCACACACAACCTGCTTTGAAGAATATTAGTGATTAGAATCAGGGTCTGGTGATGGCCCATAGATAGAATTTATTCCTCATGTGGTCTCATTAAAAAAAAAAAATGCTTTCCTTCTTCTGAGATATAACGTGTACTATTGTCAAACGTTTGTAAAAATGCAAATAGAAATAAAGATCAGTATCAGAACCTCAACACCAAGCTGTGACCACATTTTGCAAATAAATCTTGTAAGAAATATACTAATAAGAAGCCAAAGTGATAATGGGCAGTAGGAAGTAGGTACCTGTGCATTTGGAAATAGACCTGGAGAAGTTAAGTCACATTTGCAACAAGTAGATTCTTTGTACCGCACGCACTTCCTCAGGGGCTCAGCTTAGCATTTCAGAAGAGTGAAAGCATTGCTGACATTCAAAAGCTAAAGCAAGGACTTGGGATAAAGCAATTTTGTTCTCTATTTCTGAGAGAAGAAAAGAATCACAGTGCATGCCAGGAAAATAATTTTGGAAACTCAATTAATTGTGAAGGTGAGGCTG
Organism: Pteropus vampyrus; assembly: GCF_000151845.1. Lineage (NCBI taxonomy): Eukaryota > Metazoa > Chordata > Mammalia > Chiroptera > Pteropodidae > Pteropus > Pteropus vampyrus. Next base: position 6,361,054 of record NW_011888786.1, read on the forward strand.
AGCCAGCTTGTGGTTAGATACAAAGAAAACATTGTTCCCTTCACATAAATGGTTTCCCATTTGTAAAGTGGGGCTGATCCTAGCAGGTGACTTCAGATATGTGGAAACATTTAACCTCATACGAATAAATCTTGCAAACACTTTTTTAAAAATGCAAAGTATAACCTTTAAAATAAAATCGTGGCTGTCACATCTTGAGACTGAAAGCTCTAAAAACAGAGCTTGTTTATACCAACCACAAAGGCCAGGGACCTGTGGTTTTATTGGATTTCTCATCCCAAGAAAATATTTACACTTGGAGGAGATGATGCGTTTTTAACTCTAAGAGCTGTACATAGCATATTTGTGGAGAATATTGCAAATCAAAATGTTTTCTTCCTTAAGCTGGCAGAATTGACAGTTCTGCTTAAGGCATCCATAAAAAGGTAAAATAAGAATCACACTTCTTTTAAATTGGTGGGTTTTTTTTTTTTTTTATTCTTTGCAGTGATATATATGAGTGACTGTCATAAAGGAAAAAGATCTTTGATAAGTAACCTGCTTTCTATTTCCACAAAATTTCAGGCACTAGACTTTTTGGAAGCTTAGATCTATATATATGAGAGGAAGAGAAAAGAGTGCCAGAAGAGAAAATGAGAAAAAAAATTAGACGTAGTTCAACAGACCAGAGGCAAAACGAAATAAATTAACACTGTAAGAAAATAAAGGTAATTTGGGGGAATTTAACGATGTTTGCCATTTAATCATTGGTGATCCCATTAAGAAAAAAAAAATTATTGATTAAGAGGTCAATTAATTTGGGGGAAAAAAATCCAACCCAAACTAAAATAGTCACCTTTGTGCATTGACCATTACGCCGTAAAATAAAGACCTTATTTTTAGCCGAAAGCTCTAGGCTTCTCTTCTAAATAACAGAGACGGAAATTAAACAAAAGCTGCAAGATGGGGAAAATGTTCCAGGAACGGATATGTCGACACATGCTGGTGTTTCGTCCTAAAGAAGTGATATCCAAATGTACTAAAACAGAAGGGACCAGACCTCATCCCTCACATTCCCCATTTCTTCTCTCATTTTTCTAGTTTCTGGTTGTCCCTCTAAAGAATGGTAGACCAACCCCATGACAAAAGTACATAAAGCACTTCTCAAACTGAATTATTGGGCTGAAATTTAATTGGAGTGAGTGTAGCAAATATTGCTTGGGATGTGGAAATGAGTGACTTCATGGCTGTTTTTTTTTTTTTTAAGATCACATTGATGTGAGGTAAAAAATGTATATGTCTTTGTCCCTGGCCCCAGTTCCTGACACAGAGCTCTCTAATACCCTTGTAATTTCCTGGGTGACAGGAACATCTTTTGTTCTAATGAGGTGCCTCTTGCTGGGGTCCTAGATGGGACTGGTCACCAGAAAGAACAAGCCATGATTAGAAGCTTGGAACTATCAGCCCTACCCCCCATTCTCTGGAGAGGAGCTAGAAGTGAAGTTAATGACCTCTCATGCCTACATGATGAAGCTTCCATAACAATCCCAAAAGTACAGTATTCAGAGAGCTTCCGGGTTGGTGAACTCATCCCAGCTGGGAGGGTGGCACATCCCAACTCCATGGGGACAGAAGCCCCTGTATTCGAGACTTTTTCGGACTTTGCCCTATGAATCTCTTCATCTGGCTCTTTATCTATATCCTTTATCATATCCTTTATTACATGATAAACTCAAACATAAGTGTTTCTTGGAGTTCTGTGAGCTGTTCTAACAAATTATTGAACAAGAAAGGGGTAGCAGGAACCCCAAATTATAGTCAGTTGGTCAGAAGGATGGGAAAAACCTGGGACTTGTGTTTGGCCTCTAAAGTGGGGACAACCCTGTGGGGCTGAGCCCTTATGGGGTCTGACACTGACTCTAAGTTGTGTCAGAACTGAATCAAATTGCAGGACACTTCAGCTGGTGTCAGAGAATTGGTCAGTATGGGAAAAACCTCACACACATGATGTCAGAGTATTGTGTTAGAGTCAGTGGTGGGCATATTTTTCTAGACAACTGAGATATTTATTTTCATAGCGTTTGTTGTACCGCACTGGGACTGGATTAGAATAACAAATGGCCAAAGGCCACAAGTGCAGGAAAAGAGGCTATACCTAAAGCCCCGTATTATCCACTAGAAAAAATTTGCAGGGTTACCATAAGGGGTAAACAAGATACAATGGGAACACACAAAAGAGAGACTTAACCTGTCCTGGGGAATGTGTCCTTAATCAAGGGACCTTAAGCTGGCCAATGGAAGATAAGGAAGAGTTAGCTCAGATAAAAGGAGAAAAAGTTCTAGGCAGAATCAGTGTTGAGAAAGAGCATGGGGCGTGGTAGATTTGAAAAGCTGAAAAAAGTTAAAAGAGCTTTATGAGAGGAACAACAGTCCAAATGTGAATAGAAGGGAGGCAGAAACCAGATTGTGTGGGCTTTGTATAGATCGAGAAGTTTGAACTTGAAGAACGGGAGACAATTTGTGTTTTAGAAAGATGGCTAAGGCTGCCGTGGTCTGTTGGAGGGGAAAAAAGAAAAAAAAGAAAAATTAGAAGTGGGGCGTCCACTTGGAACTTCCCAGGCTTGAGAGGATTTATATTGCCTTTGCATAGAGAAGTGGCCACAGGGATGAAGGCAAATTGTCACGTGTGAGACATGTTAAGACATTAGAGTCATCAGTGCTTGGAGGTGGGCCGCATGTGGCGGGAAGTAGGAAGACGACAGAAGGGTCCAGGATGGTGTCCAGGTGATGGGCTTTGATTAGAGATCCAAGAGGAAAAGGTCAAGGCACGTTCTCCTAGGTCGTCACATGCTACACAGAAAGCCATGCTTGCTCTTCTAATACAGTCCATCGAGAGTCATCGTATGATCACTGAAATTGTTCTTTTCCACTCTGGTTTTACATTTTATTTGGCTTGATTCCACTTTTTAATGCTTTCTTTCCAGATTGTGGGCCTCCAACGCATTGCTTTATTCTCCGTAGGAAGAAAATGCTTTTGAAGTTCCAAACCCAGTCTCTGATGTGAGATGAACCATCAAACATACTCTCAAATGTGCAAACACTCACAGGACTTGGGTGGATTAGCTTTGGTTCAGTCCTGAGGCGTATGGCACACCTGTACAGTGCCACAGACGGTTTAGGTGTACAACCAGCTCGTGGTCTGTAGCCAGGCCTTTGAACGTTGGTGTCCTCTTCCTCACATTTAACGCGAGGGGCCGAGACAGAGAGCCTCCTTGATTTTGTGCTCACTTGCTGCATCCTAACTCCGGCTCAGTTTCACACATCTCCACAAACTCCATAGGAATACAGGTGGAGTTTAGATAGTGTTGGTGGAGGGAGAGCTGAGTGGCTAAGTGAGGCAGACGGAATCGCTGGCAGCGGCCCTCTGCACGAGCCCTGAGACGTGTCGCTGCTGGAATCTGATCCTGCACCGCCGGTATTTGCTGGAAGGCCCACAAAAGCCATTCTAAGAGCTCTGTCTCTCCTTCCTGCCTTTCATTCTGAGAGCCTCTAAGCTCAGTGATGGAGCTTTGGGTGGCGTTGAATGGTTTTTGTCATTACTTGTACACGTCATTGTTACCACTAGCCTGTCAACACCTTGAAGGGAGAGCATTTTTTGTTTGTTTTGAAAATTACTCAATAGTAAATTCTTAATTGTACAGCGGAGTGGCTTTTTGAAATGATGAGTGATGCGCTGCTGTTATTTTATATTGCTTTCATGATAAATCTTATGGAGTGTGTGGCCTTCAATAAATTAATGCAAATAATGTAATTGAATCCCACCTGATCTTCCATGAATTATCTCACTATATCTTCATTTCTGGGCTGGTGATATGAGCCAACATTCGAGTCAGCTAGAAAAATATCTAGTAATGTTCCTTTATCTGGAGGGATTTATAATATGTACACATACGTGTAAATCATGTATATAACACATCTACTTTCATACATCTATGTATGCATATGTGTGTGGGTGTGTGTGTATAAATAGATACAGATATAGCTGTAGATAAAGACATAGATGCACATCCTACATATATATATGTACTATATGTGAATCTTTTGGTTGCAAGTAACAGAAAACTCAACCCGAACAGGCCTAAACCATGAAGAAAATTTATTGGTTCTCAGAGGTTCAGTTCTTCTCGTCTTTCCTCCATATCCCAAAGCTGGGCCTTCTTATGTGTTTATGAAATGACCACCAAAAACTTCCACATGCACATGTGGCAGGAAGACTATGTCTTTTAAGATAGCTTCTATGGAAGAGGGAGAAAACTGTTTCCTCAGAAATCCTACATACATTTTCTCACACCTCATTGTTAGATTGGGCTTCACCTCTAATCCAGTCCCTGTAACCAGTGAGATGGGATGGGAAGATGGCTTTAAACTAATCCCTGGCGCTGACAGGTTATGGCGTGGGAGGGGGTGCGATGCACAGGAGAAAGGCAGATACCCGAAGGAAATCAGATTCTGTTATCAAGAGAATCCAGAGAGTTGACTGACTCCTGGGGGGCCCAGACTAGTGAATGCTCATGCCCCCTGGCTCCCCGCCCCCCACCTCACACACACACTGTGGTTGTCAGAATTTTCACAAAGATTCCTTTTATAACCGATTTACTTTCTGGATTTCATGTTTTGAGAGATTCTTTCAACTAAGATACCGAGAACATTGTCGTAACTAATTCATTTTTGCATTTTCATGCATGAGAAGCAGGTATGACCACAATGAGTTTGTATAATTCAGCCTAAAGCAATAAAATGGACAGTTTAGATAGCCTGGGAGACCCGATAGGAAGTAAATGTACAATCGCAATTAGAATTATTGAAATATTACAAAATAGCTTGATGACTCTCAGGAGTCAAGGGTCCTGTTTGAAAAGCGCTTTTAAAAATGTGCATCTTTGGTCAAGATTTGACTCAATCTTCTTGGCAAATGAAGAAAATCACAATGAATAATCCATTGCACAAGCAGCCGCGGGCGGACGTGCCCTTCGGTGTGCCTCGGCCCGCCTGGCCCTCCTTCACTTTCTGCTTTACTTTTTTTTCCTCCAGTGTCATGATATCACCAAAGAGGCTCCCCCTCGCTGGAAAAAAGTTCTTTGAAGGTCATGAAACTTTTCCCTTGGGCTTTTTCTTTCTTTAAAAACATGGTCATTATTCAGAGAGTCTTTATCAGCAGCTGTCTAATCTCAGTGGTTTAGCCAAGCAGCCACGTATTTCTCATACACACCGTAGTCCGAAGTGGGTTGCTTGTGGGGTCCATACTGGGCCCTGCTCCACATGGTAATGTGGGAAACAGGCTCCTCCATACATCAGAGGAGGTCCTGGGGCCTCAGAGTTTTCCAGCGGCGCCTCTGTATCCAGTCAAGGATGAAAGGGGGATGATGACACATGGATGAAACACAAATGACTGTGAGGGCAGATTTCACGGACCTAGCCTGGTGTGTGTTATTTCTGCCCACATTCTACAGGCCAGGGCTCAGTGATACGGCCACATCTAACTGCAAGGGGGATGACAAATGCGGTCTAATTGTGTGCCCGGATGGAAACGGAAACAGGACTTGGCTCTTTGCTGTCTTTGTTGCAGACAGAAAAATGCTTATTTAGAACCGTACTGTTCTCTTGACATAGATACACAGGAACGTTTGGGAGGGTCAGCATCATGACTAATGGGGCTGAATCCTTACTGAATAACAGCTTGTTGTGCAGTTAACAGCAAAGTTTCTGCGGGATATAGTTTTACTCCAGAGGACACTGTCTTTATAGTCTCTTAGCACTCCCAGGACTTCTAGAGAGACACACCTAGAGCCAAAACCAGAATGCAAGTAACTCGTATTTCCCTCTAGCTTGGAAAGTGGACAGAGGTTGGTGGCGCTCATGAATGACAGTGTTTGCTGAGCCATTTCGAGGCAGTGCCCTGTGAAGGTGGCAGGATCTCAAAGAGATTACTGTGTGGTTTTGAGGAGGACGTTGAACCTAAAGCTTCAGATTTACACCCTCAGAAGATTCCTGTGCCTCAAACGCAGAGAGTCAGTGGACTTGAAGGGACCACGGCAGGCGTGGAGATTGGAGAGTGGACATCTCAGCATTAACCAGCATGGACCGAAGCTGGGAGGTGAGAGAGTGGAGACATCAGGTATCTTTTTTTTTTTAAAAAAAAATATGGTCTTTATTAGACCTACATTTTCTTGCATGAAACGGAATGGAGGGGACCCAGATAAGGACAAATTAAATGATCAGCTGGACTTGCTAGACAGGGCCATGAAATCAGGATTCTTTTATATAAAGAAAATTAAAAAAAATAAAATTTTTTTCTTTTTCAAGATCGTGGCTGCAAATTCACATTCCTCATAGCCATATGGGGTTTCATGCAGGGAGCGTTAGCGGCATGAGCTCTGTGAAAGGCGAGGAGAATGCAGGGGATTGTGGGTAGCAATGGAAGGCACCGGAAGAGTGTAAGGAAGAGCGTGGCAGGAGAGCTCAGATTCCCCTGGGGGTCTTCCACACCCTTTTGGGGGTCCACAAGGTCAAAACTATTTTATAGCGATACTAAGACATGATTTGCTTTTTTTCACTCTCGTCTCTTGTTCTCTGAGTGTGCAGTGGAGTTTTCCACAGGCAACAAATCGAATAAGAAGCAGACATGAACCTCCAGCTTTTATGTTGGGCCTAGGAAAGATTTGCAAAGATGTAAAACTCTCTTCCCACTGAATATTTTTTGTTTTGAATTAGGTGATGTTTGTTTTATAAAATACGTTATGTCCTCATGCTTTTTATTGCTATTTTAAAAGAAATCATCAGTAAGTATATATTCTTTAAATCTCAGTTTTAATTTTTAATAGAGTAAATATTGATAAACATAACCCACATTTTAAAAAGTTCTTTAGGGGTCTCAATTATTTTTAAGAGCGTTTGAGAATCCTATGCAAGGGAATCCCATCAGAGCTGAGAAAAATTAAATTCTGCCCTTTGTTGTCAAATAGCTTCAGAGAATGTGGAAAGCTGAGAAGGAGAGGAGCAGTAGCAATTAGCTGGGGGTTGCTGGGATAGGTGGTCACTGGCGGGGATAACTCCATTTTAGTAACACTTCATCATACATCAACTTGTAAACCTTAAAAAAAAAATTGCAATACTGCCATCTAGTGTTTGGTAATGAAAATATTTTAGCATTTATTTTTTTATTCTCTTTATGATGATTGCTTCTGAATTGAATGACTACAGGGGCTCACTTTAATAGTACACCCTGTATTTTTCATGTGCATTTCTCCAAGCGTATATCTTGAAATGCCTTCCCTCATTTCCTTCTATATTTAATGTTTTCCTCTTAGGGTTGGGACAGCGAGAGAGGGTAGGATTTCAATATACCTCGTTCCAATCGTTATAGGATGATTTAGCACTACGTCGGGGGAACTGAAAGAGTAACTTTCCTTACTTTGATTTTTCCTAACTCTTCCCTCCATGGGCATTTTTTAAAAGAAACTTTTAATTTTGGTTCAATTTTAGATGTACAGAAAGGTTGCAGAGGGAGTACAGTGAGTTCCCACGCCCCACCCCGTTTCTCCTGTGGTCAGCATTCTGCATTATGGCGGAGCACACCCTGAGCGCCTCACACAGTGGGGGCAACGTCCTGCGTCAGGGCACATGGCTGTGGAATTTCAGAACTAGAAGCTCGGGAAGCAGCGAGCGTGGGCCGGGCCACCAATCAGGTCACGTGTAAAAGTCGAGGTCTTGGATTCTCAGTAGTCTTCTTCATAGACACGCCGGAAGCTAGGAAACCATGACCCGAGAGGCTTTCAAAATTCTGCGTAAAAATGATTTCCATCATAAAATCTCATGATACCCTAACTGCATATCAAGTATGATGTTAGAATAAAGACAATTCTAGAACTACAGTGTTTCAAAAAATGTACCTTTGATGCCCCTTTTATCAGAAAGTGACTCAAGGATTTGCTTCTCTAAAAGGAGAGAAAACAAAGAGGGAGAAAACCCACAAGACAGGAGAAAGAGATAGCAAGTTGTATAGCTAGCGCTGTGGCTGCCTGAAAAACAAACAGTGCAGAACGGAGCTGGAAAAGAGGTGTTTGAAAAACTCAGAGATTTATAGTTCTGTCAGTGCGTTTGGGGATGAATTAGTGTCATAGGTCTAGAAAAACACTAAATA
>NW_011888786.1:6369282-6371830 GCF_000151845.1 Pteropus vampyrus
GCGTTTGGGGATGAATTAGTGTCATAGGTCTAGAAAAACACTAAATATAGAAACCAGACAGTTGATTAACCCCAGAGAAAACAGTTGCATATAAGCACTGTATACTACATGGTGACGTTTTAAAACATATATAGTCATAGTAATGTAAATACTGAATATTTAAACAGAAAGGTAATCTTATCCTGTTGAGTGGATGGGAGGGAGGGAAAGAGAGAGAGAGACACAGAGAGAGATAGAGAGAGAGAGAGAGAGAGAGAGAGAGAGAGAGCGAGCACACACATGCACGCACATGTACGCACAGTATCTTCCATTCCGGTGTCCAGACGTCAATAGTCATTATCTAAAATCGAAAAATAAATTAAGAAGCAGTAATATCAGCCTATTATTTAAAATCAGATGGAAGTTTCACCTTCCAAGATTTCAGTTACCTGTGGTCAACCATGGTCTGAAAATACTAAGTGAAACATTCCAGAAATAAACAATTCATGAGTTTGAAATTGCATGCCTTCCTGAGTGGGCGATGAAATCTCAGGACGTCAGCTCCGTCCTGCCCAAGACCTGAATCGCTCCTTTGTTCAGCATCTCCTCTCTGTGGACGCTCCCCACCTGTTAGTCATGGTGTCACAGTGCTTGTGCTCAGGTAATCCTTATTTTACTTAAAAATGGCCACAAAACAAAAGAGTAGTTTAATGCTATGTCACAATGCTTATTTCATTCACCTCACTTTATCTCATCACGTAGATATGTGTTATCTCACATGTCACAAAGAAGGATGAGTACAGTACAATAAGATATTTTGAGACGGAGCGATCACATTCAGATAACTTTTATTATAGTATATTGTTATAATTGTTCTATATTATTATTAGTTAATCTCTTACTGTGTCTAATTTATAAATTAAACATTATCCTAGGTATGTATGTATAGGGGGAAAAAAACATTGTATATATAGGATTTAGCACTAGTCATTGTTTCAGGCATTCACTGGGGATCGTGGAACATATTCTCCCTCAGATAAGGGAGATTAACTAGATTAATTAGATTTACTAGATTAAACAGGAAAAATAGTTACCTCCAAAGAGTGGGGTTAAGAATTGATAAGAACTGTCTAAGGGAAAATTCTAGCAGGATTCTGTGACTTTAAAAAACAATGTCCATGTATTTCATTAAAAAGAAAAGGTCAGATGAATGAATGGGTGCCCTCCCAATGCCAAGACTCAGTCAGCACCCGGGCTGGTCCAGCTCCGTGAAAGATCAGGCGGCGTTCCCAGAGAAGAAAGCACAAATGCTTCTGTACAAAGTGTCTTGGATTCTTACAAAGGCATGGTCATTAATTCAAGTGGGATCCGTTAATTCAGTTCCCTTCTTGTTTGCACACACAACTACCTTCCTAAACTTTGGTCAAGAATGAGAGGTTACTTACAGTTTGCACTGCAAAGTAAACAGTTTGCACTGCTGGGCTTCTCTCACTGAAGGGTGCAGTGCTTCTGTTGGCGGAGTGTTCCAGTCAGCCAGCCGTCTTTCTGAAACCATGGCTTTTCCTGCAGGATTTGGATGGGGGGCAGTCACCTCAGCTTATCAAGTGGAAGGCAGGAGAAGCTCCTTGCCCTTCGCTAGGGGATGAGTTACTTCTGGTGAGTTCTGGAGGGTGTGAGTAAGGAGGCAAAAAGAAAAAAGAAGGAAAAGGAAGAGGCTCATATTCTATGACCTTTTCCTTAGGCACAAGTTGATGCTGGCGAAGGCTGGAGACCAATCTGCAGCCGTAATTTTGGTCAGTCCAAGCTTACCTGAGACATCAGTTTACATTGGATCAGTTGCTTTTGGCATTAATCATTGGTTTCTTAACACATTTGTACCAACCCCCCTAAAAATCTACATATTTTTCTGTTGGCTGGAACAATATTGGGTGACTAAATGGGCTAGCCCTCTTGGAATGAAAACAAGAGAAGGAACACTGGCTAGCTTCCTTCTGAGAGGAAAGGTCAGACGGATCGGGGAGGGGGTCGCAGAAAGGGCTGGAGAGTTGGAGGGGAGTGAACAGAATCAGGATCTAGAAGTAGCATAGTCACATAGCATGGTGACTATGACGATAGACTCTGGAGCCAGACTCCCTAGACTTGGGAGTCTATCTCTACTTTTTACCAGCTCTGTGTGACTTAGGGCAAGTTGCTCAACCTCTCTGTGCCTCTTCATCTGTAAGATGGAAGTACTTACAATATAGCCCTTATGATATTACTGTGAGGTTGAAGTAAGATGACGTGTACTAAGTACTTGGGGCTTAGTGACTGCTTAGCGCATGGCATTTATATTTAGGGTGATCTCAAAGGATTACTGAGAATGACTCACTGGGAACACGGCAGTTGACTTGGCATGTAGACGCAATCAGTTATACAAACAAGACAGTGGATTTCAGGTACCAGTTTCCAAGTCCTCAGGGATAACCACGCTGGTCTCTCAGGCCTCAGGGATAACCACGCCGGTCCATTCCGAGGTCCCTTCTTCACAGAGACTCCGTGTTGCTGCAATTCTATCTTCTGGAGGTGGTTC
>NW_011888786.1:6371880-6385476 GCF_000151845.1 Pteropus vampyrus
TGAGTAAGGAGGCAAAAAGAAAAAAGAAGGAAAAGGAAGAGGCTCATATTCTATGACCTTTTCCTTAGGCACAAGTTGATGCTGGCGAAGGCTGGAGACCAATCTGCAGCCGTAATTTTGGTCAGTCCAAGCTTACCTGAGACATCAGTTTACATTGGATCAGTTGCTTTTGGCATTAATCATTGGTTTCTTAACACATTTGTACCAACCCCCCTAAAAATCTACATATTTTTCTGTTGGCTGGAACAATATTGGGTGACTAAATGGGCTAGCCCTCTTGGAATGAAAACAAGAGAAGGAACACTGGCTAGCTTCCTTCTGAGAGGAAAGGTCAGACGGATCGGGGAGGGGGTCGCAGAAAGGGCTGGAGAGTTGGAGGGGAGTGAACAGAATCAGGATCTAGAAGTAGCATAGTCACATAGCATGGTGACTATGACGATAGACTCTGGAGCCAGACTCCCTAGACTTGGGAGTCTATCTCTACTTTTTACCAGCTCTGTGTGACTTAGGGCAAGTTGCTCAACCTCTCTGTGCCTCTTCATCTGTAAGATGGAAGTACTTACAATATAGCCCTTATGATATTACTGTGAGGTTGAAGTAAGATGACGTGTACTAAGTACTTGGGGCTTAGTGACTGCTTAGCGCATGGCATTTATATTTAGGGTGATCTCAAAGGATTACTGAGAATGACTCACTGGGAACACGGCAGTTGACTTGGCATGTAGACGCAATCAGTTATACAAACAAGACAGTGGATTTCAGGTACCAGTTTCCAAGTCCTCAGGGATAACCACGCTGGTCTCTCAGGCCTCAGGGATAACCACGCCGGTCCATTCCGAGGTCCCTTCTTCACAGAGACTCCGTGTTGCTGCAATTCTATCTTCTGGAGGTGGTTCAACCCATGCTTTTTGCGCCCGCTCGCTGCAGCCTTAACTTAAGGTCTTTATCTGTGGCCTCAAACCTGCTATTGTGCTGTTTACTCTTTGTCAACACTACAGGGTGGGGAACTTGATCCAACGTGCCTGCTCTGTCAGCTCACAGAATGACTTTTATGTGCTCGTTCCTTTGCATATCCTTTTGTGCTGGGTCTAAATCTCAGTTCAAGCACTTACTCCCTAAGTAATGTTGGGCAGATAAGTTATTTAAGCCTCGGTATCCTTACTTGTAAAATTAGGAAAATGGTCATGCCCACTTTGTAGATTCGTTCTGGGGATTAAACCAGTTAGCATATGTAACTGGAGCACAAGAGAGCCTGGCATATAGTGCCCGTTAAATAACAATGACAACAACGTTATTATTATTAATACTACGACTAGTACAAACTAGTACTGCTATTACTATTAATGCAATTATTGCTGTTGTTATTTCTCCTGGCTAGACTCTCTCCCACTCTATACTGGCAAGAGAGTTACATTGTCGTCTCCATTTAGAGGGAATGTTCTTTGTACTTTGGACTGCAAATTAGAACATTCCTCCTCCTGCTCCTTCTACCAGCAGCTGCTGGGATGGTTACTCTTTATCCCTTCCACCAAGACAAGGACCACACATGCAGGACATCAACGTGTGGCTTTGTTGAGTTAATGCGGCCTGGGATTTCAAAGCTGAGGTCACTCTGTCGCTTTTTGGTCTTGAGCCTCTTTGGGAGTCACAGACAATCAGCAGAACTGAGGACTGAGCAAGAACTGTATTTGTTCCAAAAAAATCTGACATTTCAGTAATTTGTTATAAAACATTACGTCGTATCTCTTCCCACTGATTGTTAAAACAAAAACACATTTTTTTTTTTTTGAAATGGGTAGGTATCTTTGTTTTCAGATACCCTCTCCAGAGCCCAGAGCACACTTGACCATCCTCCAATGCTCTGCACACTCTCACCTCACTCCTGCACAGAAATGCAGACATTTTGGCTCTGTTACTTCTAATAGAAGGCACATGTCAGGGGCTTTGCAGGTGGGAATGACAGAAAGGGACAGCACAGAGCCTTCTGACCAATGGGGCTCCTAACATACTGACTACCTAGTTGCATCTTTCGCCAGACCCATGGCTCTTCCTGCTTCCTGTCCGTATTCACGTCCCTTCCGCCTCTCCTCTCATGACTTCTCTGTTTACGGTTTGCAGATGAGTTTAATGTTCACTATAGAAGAATTGAGTGTTGCCTTGAACCTTTTGGAAGAAGGCAAAATATAAATCTAGTAAATAAATAATAAACAAGTGCTATAAGCAGGGGGGAAATTATATGTTTTAGATGAGTTGTAAAGAACGTCGTAAAACCTGTAAACATATATTTGTTAGATGAAGAGGCAGGGAAGAAAATGCAGATAATCATCATTTGTACAGAAATGAGTCTCGTGCAGTATTTTAAAGTATAGGAAAATTCCCATGATTTTTAACCTTTCGTGACGCTGACTCTGTCACTATTTCTCGCTAGAGGGAATGTGGGGCACAGAATAGCAGGCAGCTGAGTGGCATTTTGTTTACCCCTTCAGTAAGCCATGGAGGGGCTATGAAATGACATTTGGGACCCAATTCTACAGCGTTTATGAGCTTATAACTCCCAACAATTTCAGAGGTGAACATGCTCTGAAAAATCCCAAAAATCCTAAACAAAGTCTACACTACTCAGTAAACGCTTCCTTGTGGGATCTGAGTTTGTGGTTCTGATGGAGGCAAAGGCCTCAGTTTCACAGATGCCATTGTCAACCCGAAGCAGCACTGGATGCCAATATAATGTTTGGATTGTGACTTAACTTTGACTTTGGCTTTATGTTGGCAGAAATCGAGGCTGGCCTCAAACTTTGACCCACTGTTTTCCTCAGTGTGTCCCAGGTGGAACCCTATAGTTAAGAAATTTGGAGTTAATTTTGCACTAAAAAATAGGAGAATTAACAGGACAGCTGAATTAGCTGATTTCAGGTCCAGTTTGTGGTGACTCTACTCAGGCTGTTTCTTCTCTGATACCTTCTAAAAACTCAATTGGTCCACAGAAACCTGAGCTTGAGGCACGTTTCATCTACCTGCCGTAGTTGTCAGCATAGGTCCCTGTTTTTTAGACCACTTCCTATTTGCTTCCTCCATTCAACCTACCTTGGCTGTGTGCCGTGGTTTCTATTTTTTGCCAGTTCCCATGAATTAAACATTCCAGCGTGGGACTCGATCTCTTGATTGCCCTTGGTGGGCTTCTGGAACAGAGCTAACCAGATAGATCTGTCCTTTGTCTGGACCACCTAAGAAAGAAGGAGGGGAAACAGACTTAAAACATGGTCATTTATTTTTTGATGTGGAAGGAAAAATAAAGAAGAGAAGTGAGCATTTTTCTATGATATTTCTCATAGCTTAAATGTTGATATGGCAGAAACCACCCTTATTTCTCCCCCTCCACCAGTTTCAAATTTGAGATCCAGAAAGATCTCAGCAATTACTATGAAATTATGTAGGCATCATTGAGAGACAGTGGGCTTAGGCAGGGATGATATTCAAACAGTCATCAACTGGTACACTGGCAAATCAGACGCCAACTGCAAACAGTGGGTGGAGACTAGATTGGCACCTGTATTGACAGATAATCCCCTTTCATTAATTACTATGATGACTGATCTGAGGCCTGCTCTGCTCCCTGCCTTGGTCAACTCACCAGTTCTCTAGGGGAATTCTTCTAGACCCTGACCAGCCATTTTAGGTGTGCGAGTTTATGTTGTCTTTTACAGCATGAAAGTTTCTCAGACAATTCAGCCCTATTTTCTTAAAGTTATCTAGAAATACTTTAGTAAATGCAGTTTTCTATTGGGATTTTCTGTTTGTTTATTTCTTTTCAGGCCTGTTGTGCATTCCTTTTTAAAAAAATTTATGGTCATTTCAATGGGGTTGTGAGAGGAAACAAGACAAATACGTTATAGTTTGTTCCCTTTCTTGAACTGGAAGCCTTCATTCACATGTGTTAATATATGGAAGAGCCTCATGAACCATGAAGTATTATTCAAAATTAACGCATGAATTTCCCCTTCTTCCTTGTCTTCCCATTGTCGTCTGCCTAGTCGTCTCTAACATATCCAACCTCTGGAAACTTTCTAGTCCTATACTTTTTAGAAAGAGGATGCGGTAACATAGGGTTGATGGAATTTCACGTATATGACAAGAGAAAGTGAGATATTTAGACAACAAGAGGAAAGCCATAGTGGAGGAGGATACCGTGACCAACGAAGACCACCTGTCTGGACATCTGCTTCTGAGATCTGCTTCTCTAAGCCATTTGCATTTTTCATTCCTTACCTCCCTTTATTCTCAACACACAGGTTGTCCACGTACCAAGTTTTCCAGTACCTCAGTTTTGTGAGCAGTGTTGAAAGATTTCTGCTGCCATCGCTATTATTATATGTGGGTTATTATCAGTAAGCTTCTCCTTGCTTGTGTATTCTTTTGTTTTGGCCAAGTTCTGAATACAGACTGGATATTAATCACATATGTTCAGCAAAAATAGAATTTTTGTATCATGAAAATAATTCAAGATCATTGTAGAACATTAAAAACATATAAACAAGAAAGAAAGAAAATTTAAAAATTAGCCGGAGAGGTGTTTTCAAATTTTGAGTGTGTATTTCCAGTCTTTTTCTATATATCCACAGACATTTATGTACACACACCCTTTTATTTTTTTCACTCTAATAAGAACAGCCTGTAAATGGTGTTGGTTTCTTTAAAATACTTACAAATATCTTGATAACCTATAACATGTCTGCATCTCTTCTCTCCTTCCGGTGTTTTTTCTCCCTTATCTTTCTTCAGTTGCACACGATCATGATATGAAAAGCTAAATGTGAGTCAGTATATTTAACCCTGAAAAACAGGAAAAAGTCTGCTGCATCTCAATAATTTGAAGTATACATTCTATATTTTGTCCCACATATTTGTATATGACTTTTTTTTTTTCCTCACCACTAATTTCATCAGATATGATAGGACATTTTTTTATTTTGATGAGTATGTACTGATATCTTCATGGGGGTAAAACAGGCATTACTTGTGCTGTTCCTTCCTGGGCCTGCCCATCACGTAGGAGTTGCTTTCCAGGTAAGTTCACTGATGTATGGGGTTGAGTGATTCTTTAAAAAATGATTAGGCCATTACACAATGCCCATGCCAGCAGTATTAAAATCTTGCAAGACCATTCCTCTTAGTCTCTCCTTTATTTAACCAATTAGTTTTTATTCTATGTCCTCTAAACCTCTTGATTACATCCCTCTTCTCCATTACTTGTCTTAAATTCTCCTTCCCTCCACTCCGCCATTCCTTGTCTTAAATTCTCACCATTCCTTGTCTTAAATTCTCCTTCCCTCCACTCCGCCATCCTCCACATTCCTCTGGCACATTGCTTCCAGTAAGGTCTTTTAAAATTCTGACCGCATCACTCCACTTCCTTTTTTGAGAGGAAGCATGTGCTGTGAAATCAAACAAACCAGATTGAACCCTGACTCTACCACTTACCTGTTGTGCGGTCTTGGGCGATACCTAAGCTGTCTCCGTTTCCTCCTTGGTAAGATGGAACAGTCATCGTGCCTGTCTTGGGGCTGTCGTAAATATTAGACGTGTTTGTGAACATCAAATGCTTAGAATAGTGCTGGACACTTTAACAATTATTAAATTGTTTTCTTATTGTCTTATCTTCTACAGAATAATTTCTGAACTTGTTGCATAGCGCACACACACGCACACACACAACTCTGTAAGTTTACCTCTAACTACATCCTCAGTTTTATCTCTTGCTTCTTCATTTTTATCTTATTCTTTGACCAAAAGGAAGCCCATGCGTTGGTTTTTTTTAATGCCTATAGTGTGTGGTCTTCCTAAGTGGTCTCCTATCCAAGTACTCACTGGGCCCAACCCCGCTTAGCTCTCGAGACCATGTCGTTTTTAAAATGTGCCATGACCTTCATGTACTGTCACACACACCATTCCCTCTCTCTGACTGCATACCTGGCTGTTGGCATGAGCGTCAACCAACAAGGGATAAAGACTTCCAGGCTGGACCTTTTTCTGCTCCAGCGTGCTGCCTCTTTCATCTACGGGTGTGTTCCTATGAGCTTGGTAAATATACTAAGGGGCTGGAGGTGAGGTGGGGCAAAGGGAACCCCCCAAAGAAGCTTTTAGTACATAAGAACAATCTATTCTTATATTAACTATTTGGAACAACATGGGTGATATGGCTTTTTACCTTGGGATGTTTGGAGGTAACTCCATGCTTCTAAAGCTGACCTGTGTCGTGAAAGGTGCTGATATGGATATTGTAACCGAGTGTTGGTATTTTGGACGGCACGGGTGATCAGCAAGGGCGGCAGCTGGGGCCCTGTTGTTTTCCTTCTGCTGTGCTGCATGGGCCTCTGCCTTGAGGTGCCGTAAACCAGCTGAGCAGGTCTATATTGGCTTTGGATCTTTCTCAAGGTGCCTGCTCTTCCTTTCATTAGTGTGGATAATCAGAGTTTGATTGTAAAGTATGCCCGGGCCAAACACAAGGGCTTTTAAAATTGTCTGCTGTTTTAGATTATCCAGGCCACTGATCCCCCTTCCTTAGCATGGATAATTGAGAGTGGACTGGACTGAAGAATGTTAAGCAGAACCAATTGACAAAATAAATGAGATTTTAGAAATCCTTTACATTTTAATAATAGAAAAAATAAAACAAGATAGTTTACTTTTTTAAAAAATCTAACAGGCCTGTTTTATATTTGAAACTGTAAATTTATTTGGTTTTTGGTTGATTCAAAGTAGAAAAATATTTCCTGTGATGAACCCATTTAAAACCTATTCAAAATGTATACTGAATACAATATGTACTTAATAGACTTAGGGGAAAATTGAAAATATAGCCAGGAGATTGAGCAGTTTCAGATTCAATGTCAGATCTTCTTATAACCATGTTTATGTTTCAACTAGGTAGTAGGGAGAGGATGGGAGTCACTTCAAATTCTGAAAATCTCTCTCGATGCTGGAGGCTATAACTCTTTGCCCCTAATGAGCAGTCATCATGCAGAGAAGGGCATTTTTTGAATGTATGTGTAAGATGAACAGGATTCTGATTCCTGAGAATATGCAATCTCATTCACTTCTCATTTTCATCCTCTCGTCTTTCCCCATACAGCCCTGAATGAAGGGAGAAACATATTTGCATGTCACTTGACTGGGAATTTAGAGGACATTTTCTCAAAGGAACAATGTCATAAATAGGGGTAGGTGTCACTGAATACTCTTCAGGTGTGTAATGAGATAAATAGATTTTGGGGGTAGGCTTGGGAATTTGGAACATTATATAAGAGGCAATGGTGAGTTTCTGGCCAGGTGACTCATAAACAAGGTTTTTGAAACATTACCCATTTTTATGGTGGGAATTGCTCAGCTAAGGCTTAAAGTCTCCCGTAGCACCCATGAATAATCATTTAAATACCAGCTTTGAGACTTGGAGAAAAAGTACATTATTTACTCTAAAGACAATAATCTTCTTCTGGAGTCGTTGTAGTCTATCATACAGATACATACTCGGGGATCTTTGAAAGAGCAACATTTTCTCATGATGGTCTATTACTTCATATATCTTATAAATTATTATCCAGGTCTGAATGGCAGGCACAGGTTGGGATGAACGTCAGCCACTGTGAGAGAATATGGGAGACTAAGGCTCTTTTACAGGTGAAATATTACAAGGGACTTTGACATTGCCTGTTGCGTTTGTATCAAGGACAAGGTATGGAGATGGAAGGTAATGGGGACTCTCATGCGTCCTCTGGGTCCTCATAGTGCCAAGGACTTGGCAAATGTAGGCATACAGTAAGTTCTTGTCACCCAGCTGATTCGATGAAGGGAGAACTGAGGGATTCTTAGCATTGATATTACAGAGCTTAGGCCTTTGTTTTCCATGGCTACTAGAACCCGGAGATATAAAAGGTAAATAAAATGATCATCTGAATCCAACATTCTAATGAGGGAGAGAGGCATATACATGAATATGATATGGTATGACAATTCCAACTGTAGACAGACAAAATTCTATTGGAGCGTAGGTGGGAGGGGTGGGGATACAAGAATGAAGTTTGGGGAGGGGTTGTATGGGCAACTAAGTTGGGCTTTTAAGAAGAAGTTTGAGATCTGAGGGCAATCTGGCTGTGACATCTGTCACCCCATTGATCGCCAGAGTTGATTCGGCTGATCTGGCTGGCTAGATGGGTGTCTGCTTCCTCCCTCACTGCTCCATGCGCATCCCTCCTGAATCTGCATGCTCAATCGAAAAGGATGACCTTCCCCGATAAAGGAGAGGACTGTTTTTCGGTCAAGGTATGCAAGTAGCCGTGCTCCCCTGCTAGAACCTCCAAACAAGCTCTCAGGAAGAAGTTCGTTTTATTTTGTTTTCAGGGAAAGATAAAAAGACATAAAAGTGGAGGAAACATTTGGAGCCAAGGCGCAAAAGTATGAATATTTATGTTGTATTCTGGAAATGGTATAGTCACATCCAGTAAAGCGGGTAAATTGTTTAGAATTCTAATACTTTAGAATGTATTAGAATCACCTGGAGTTCTTATTAAAATGTAGATTTCAAGGCTTCATATCAGGCTACATTATACCAATATTTACAGATGGGGCCCAAGAATTTATACTTTTTAAAATAAGTACTCCATATAATTGTGCTGTAGATGGCTCATGCTTTAAGAAAGGCTGCCCAAGGCTACGTTTTCTGATGGCAGGGTGACTGGCAGGATCTGAACCTGAAAAGATAGAATAGGTCCAAGTTGTGATATATATATACGGTACCAGACTGAGGACTTGGTATTAGAAATGGAATAGGTTCTTGCTAGACATGAAATATTCTTAAGCAAAGAGAGTCCTATGATCAGGTCTATATATCGGAAAGTGTTTTGACTACAGTGTGGAGGTTGGACTGAAGGAAGGAGAGATGTGGAGGCTAAGGAACAATTGTTAGGCAGTTGTAACAGATGTGGCGTATGATGATGAAGGCCTCCATTTGGATAGAGGGGAGAGAATGGAGAAAAAAGCATAGAGAGGCATCACTGAGGGAGAACCAGAAGGGTAGGTTCATGAAAACAATGTAGGACGTGAAGGAAATCGGAGGAAAATGAAGGTGACTCCTGTGCTTAGAGTTTAGGTAACTGGCTGGCTGGTGGTGCTATGAATAGAAGTAAAATACCCTGGAGATGGAGCAGGTTGGGAATTTGTGTGATCAGGTTCGGTTTGGGTTTGCAGTTCTCATGGGACATTTAAGTGGAAATTGTCTAGAAGGTGACTGGAAATTCACATCTTCATTTCAGGTTGGATTTGCTGGTAGTCACCCGTTTAAAGATGGTAGTGAAAGTCATAATGGGAGAGCATGCCTGAAATAGGGTTCTAGAGGCATATGAAAAGAGGGTAAAATTGCAAAGTCTGGATTAAATGCTGAGAAGAATTCACAAGGAGCCCACACGGAACTGACACTCTTTCAGAATATTAGAATGACTGGCAAGAGCTTTCGAAACCTTCCAGTCCAGCAGTTTTAAAACATTTTTTAATGCAGTAGAACTAAGTTTCCAAGGAAAATCTAACTCAGAACTCTAATAAAACAGATACAGATAGAGCTTCTCTGGTTGAAGGGGAGGATGGGAGAGCTTGTGCCCATCTGCCCAGCATTTCCTTCTTTATTGCTTTTTCCCCCATGGCAGTTCTTGATTCCTCTCCAGGGAAGACGGTTTTTACAACATCAATGTACATGCCTTATTTTATAGAGGCCAGAAAGATGGAGTGACAGGTTCAATGTTGCACAGCTCATTAGTGACAGAGGAGGGGCATGATGTGATAAGGCTCATAAAAACAAAGCAACAAAAGGCAATGTGGAGCCCACAGCCAAAATGAATGGTGTAGAAAATCCGTAGTTCCAAGGGAGGGGTGGGCATTCTGGGTAGTGATAGGGAAGGAGCTGCAGAAGCGGTTGATTTTTAGAGGCTAAGAAAACGTTTAGGGATTTGGTTTTGTGTCCATCTAAAAGTCAGAGTTAAAAGTTTGCACTGGGTTGGAGAAAATTAGAAAGTGGGTCTTTCCAACTTCCACAAAGTGGAGGCAGTTATATACGTTGCATCTCAATTATTGCTCAGATCGCATCCAAATTCCAGTAGAACTGGAAGTTTAGTGATGGTCTAAGCTGAAGAGTCGGAGCGAAGGACAGTATAGCTTTCTTTTCCATGTGCGGGGACTTTGGGAGGGACAACTTGTTTGGGAGGTGATGTCTTGGTAACTTAAAGTTATATTTGCAATGCATGCATGCTCTTCTTATTAATGTGCATATTTGTTTAAGAAGGCTCTCTTGGTGGGTTGCTGATGGAACATCCCTTTATACTGGAAGTTGGCAGACAGTAGAAACTGTTGGTCGCTACTACAATCAGTCTTTAACATGAGAAGTCCAGAAAACTCTCTTTAGAGAGTTGTTTTGAGACATCAGCAGAAATCTGCCAAGACTGACCCAGTGATTCCTGGGGGACCTTCAGAAAAGTCAATTTGTTTTATACATCAGAGGAACTTGAAATTATTCTAAATGGCATATGCTGTCATCAGAAAGATCTGTTCTTGAATTAGCAAGCTGCTACAAGGTCCAGACTGGTGTTCTTTCTTTAAAAGATGCTCATGGGATATAAATCTTTTTAAGTGCATTTCATTCTACCAATTGTTTCGTTTAGGAAAAAAGAAAAACCACTAGGTCGTTATTAAGTGGTCTATTTAATAATGCCAATAAATTCTAAAATCGGAGACTGGATATTATTATTTGGCATGTTTTAATAGTCTCTTATTGGTCCTTAAGTTACTTGGTTTTGGGTTATTTGCTTGACCTTTGTTTGTTTTACTGGCTTAGAAAAATTCCTCCAACTGAACAGAGTTGATATGGTGGCTCTTCTTATATGTGATACAAATATGGAAGATATATGAGCAAGCTAACTAACAGTGTTTGAGTGATTAGACCAGGCCTACATAAATAAAGTGAAGTAGATAATTGCAAATTTTAGGGGAATCAAAATTTTCAAGTAACAATTTAATTTTTTTACTTAGTAAGTGTAATTATAATTATGTAATAACTATCCGGGGAAGGACTGGCAGGTCATACTGCAAAATATTAATGCGGAGTAGAAATATAACATAGTAGTTATACCAACATCAGTGTTTCTACGTTTTACTGGCTTAGGAAAAACAGGAATTCCAATTTGACTTTCACAAGCAATTGGTCTTGATTTTGTTAGTTAACCTCTTTACAACTTCCTTCCTTCCGGTGAGTAGTATTTGCCTTTTGGAGGTTATTGGGAGGTTATCGGAGTAATTTACATCATCCCTTAGCATAGGGTCTAGCATTTTCTAAAAGAACTCGGTAAATATCAGTCCTTATCATGATTATCCTCACTAGCATTAGGACCGCTACCATCATCATCATCACTATCGTCACCATCATCACTGTCAGGTGATGTGTTAGCCTGGGTCCTCTAGGAAGCAGATGCCAGGATGGTATTGACCATGCAAGTTTATTAGAGGAAAAACCCATGAGAGAAATGGGAATGGGAGCCAGGAGAGGCTGGGAAGCAGATGTAATGAATGAAGGAGAGAGGAAAGGAAGAAAGTTTGAGTGAAGCGTTTAGACTGCAGTACAGTTTAAAGGGAAGTTCACAAGGTCTTTGGGGAATCCTTGATCCAAAGTTACCTGTCGGAAGTGTCCCACGGCTTCTAAGTACAGGTTTGTCATCTGTTGCTTTGCCACACTCAGCATTGACTGGGATCAGCCTGGGGAGGTGTGGCCTCAGTGCACACCCCAGTACATGGGATGGATTTCAGGGCTTGAGAGTTGGGATTTGTCAGTCAGTTATGATCCCTGAGCTTGCGAAGTGTGTGTTCTTATGGCCGTAACAGTTGTGATTAAAAAAATGATAAAAATTATTTATTAACTTTTTATATTTAATCTACATGCCTTTAACATTTGGGAGAAGAGGTTAAGTAAAGAATTCGAAATATATTCTTTCGCTTGGATAAACTGAACTATTTGAGACTTGCCCAGATCTCACAGTAATTCCCAGCTTTTCATTTCGCTTAAGTATTTTTGGTACAGCTGTGCTGTTACTTCAACTGGACCTTTACATGAAATTTTATTTTTCTGCTCTGACTTTAATTTCTATTTAGAAACTTGATTTGATTAAAGAGTAAAAGTTTAAGTGTTTGTAGTAGGATTCAATTAAAATAGGTCATTCTTTGGGGCTCTGAAAATGGTAACTGGCCTCGGGCAAATTGGAACAAAAGTTATAAAATTCAATTGGATGCATCACAACATTTAACATCTTTAAGGAGGATGTTTTGCTTAATAGATTCAATTTAGAAATATTTAGTGTAGGCTATCAGCTTAAGCACCTAAAAAATGTGTTTGTTTGTTTGTTTCTCCCTTTAGTTATAGATGGGATCAGGACACCTGGGCTCTAATCCGCAAAATAAACAATGTGTGGTGGGACCTTGAAGAAAGTCAATTAGTTTCAGTGACTTTACCAGTAGGTTAAAAAGGAGATTGTAATATTGGTGAATAATGTGCTTCGAGATGTTTGCATAAAAGATGCTTTGTCATTGTAAAGTATTACTGAATATTTATGGTCTATCAGAATGAGCCAAATGGCCCAGAGGGAAAAAAAAAAAAACAGTCATATTTATGTAAACCTTGTTCAGTGTCCCAGATACTTCAGGATGGTGCTCTATATGTGAATGAATAAATAAATGGTATAAACATTATTTTACATTTCGAAGGTACATCGATATTATCTGGGGTGTTAGCCAATGTGCCTGACCTATGACATTGAAATGAAATGTCTGCCTCCAGGTAACTATTTAAATCTTATAAATATTTTTAAAGCCAGAAACATTGACAGCAAGTAATGTCTTCTTAGAGTTCGGTGTCTGCAAATAAATGTAAATTATATCTTTACCTAAACCTACAAGAAATTATTGTCTCTTATCCACAGGGTTGCTCTAAGAATTCCCAGATGGAAATTGTGTGTCTTGTATACTTTCCCCCGTCTCCCCCTTTTAAAAAAAGTATTTTACTCACTGCCTGCACAGTACTTTTCTATTACTTTATTGTGAGAAATCTGAGCCTTGAAGAAATCATAATAAAAAAAAATTAGCTGTAAACCCTGTCCAAGGACTTAATGGATCTTACTGAGCCACACAAAACAGATATATTGGGACATAAATAGGTGACAGAAGATAAGAGGCACAGAAGCAATTTGTTTGGATTAGGTCACTGCTTAATCCAAATGGGTTCAGCACGAGAATTCATGAAACGTGACAGTGGGCCAAGAGGAACTTGCTGTGACATTTCAGATTCCCCTACCTCTGCTAATTAACCATTTCAAGTATAACAAAACTTAGATCACATGCAGGTTGGTTAGACCATCGGTACCAAGTGTAGACCCTCCTGTGGGGGATGAATGGTTCTGTGCTCCTCAGGCATCAGACTATGACTCAGTGATACCTCATTGGGCCTTTAATTTCGGTGATACATCGATTCTGAACAGCATTTTTTCTAAAAGACAAAAACCGTAGCAGAGTTGC
>NW_011888786.1:6386276-6388528 GCF_000151845.1 Pteropus vampyrus
TTAGTGAAAATCTATGGTTTGTGGTTGATAAGAAAATAATGAAAATCAAATTAGAATTTATAAAATTCTTGGGTTGATTTGCTTTTGGAATCAGGCCAGGCAAATTCTCAGGAATAAAGTTTTCTTGGGGTATTTTATGTCCCTCATGGTGTCACCAGGAAGTAACAGGTTAATAGCATGCTCTTTGTAATTTTCATGTAGCACAGGAAAGAAAGAGTTAAAGGATTTATATGTTACTAAGGGTGTTTTTTTCTGGGCAACAGCAGTTTGAATGCAGGGCACCTTTTGCATTTTAAGCACTGATGTTTGATCTCTTGTCCCATAGTTATGTAATAAGAGAATTTTATTATTATTATTTTAAAGGGAAACAAGAATAAAAGGCCACTGAGAAAAATACTTGCCTTTAGGGAACAGCTTTTACAGTGCATTTTGTCCAGCAACCATTTCCTCCTGCCCCAAAGCTTTGGACCAGGATAAATGCCCTTCTCAAGGTGCTGAGAGGTCAAAGTGACTGCAGAGTGCAGGCATTAGAGGGACTGCAGAGCTGTGTGGGCAGGACTTGCTGGGCCCATCCGACAGATCTGGGTGGTCACTGGCCTGGAGAGCCAGTGCCGGTGGCCAGGACAGAAATCAGCACCAAGACTATAGTTCTTAAGGAGTGAGGAAGACAAGGTAGGCTCCTGAAATGACTAGTTTCTCAGATCTCTTCTTAGGGAAGACAGTATAGCCTAGAATAGTAGGTAAAAAACTATTTAACATTATCCACTGCCTCCTAGTGACTCAGTTTTAAATGCATCAATTCCAATAATGCATCCAACAATTTTTTTAAACAACTGCCAAGTAAGACAACCCAAGTGTTACTATCATTCTTATTTTGCAGATGGGGAAACTGAGGCATGAAGAGGTTGAATGAGTTCCTGAAGGTCACAGATAGTAAGGCATAGAGATAAATTAATATCTAGAAAAGGCCATAGAATGTAGCCGAGGGCACAATCTTTGTTCAGTTACAACGGCTTTCAGTTTTAGCTTCATCAGTTTCTAGCTCTGTAATCTTTTCCAAATCCTTAAACTCAAGGAAACCTCAGGTTCCTCAAGTTTAAAAGGGGTTGATGGCAGCATGAATAAAACATGTGATGTGGTTTAGCACATGCTACCTCAAAATATGGCATCTTAGAAGCCGAAGGAGTTTGAGATAAAGGCAGAAACAGGAAGGTCACGCTGACCTTCACCGCCCCCTTCTTCCCTGAAACAGGTCATAAAACCCTCATGTGAGAGACACCTTCTCTATACTTGGAGGAAAGGAATATCCTTAGCTCTGAAAACAGAGGGACACTGTGGAGAATCTGGACAAACAAGCTTTGCTAAGTTTCCCCCAATTTACTACACTTACCCCATGCTCCTTAACCTATCGTATTCCTCCAGGACTGTTCATTCTTCATGAAACCTAGCATAAAATACACATACGTCTGACTATTTCTCTGGGTCTTCATTTCCTTATGAAAGCTCCCAGCTCATGTAAAACTTCTGTTAAATTCATTTGCATGCTTTTCTCTTGTTAATCTGTCTTTGTCAGTTTTAATTTTTCAGACCTAGCTAGATACCCTAAGAAGGTCAAGGAAAACTTTTTTCCTTCTCTACTCATGCGAAGTGCTTGGCAAAGTGCCTACCCCATTTTAAGGGCTTCATCAATGATAGCTATTATTGCTATCATGATACTTTTCCCAGTATATTGTTCCATCCTTTTAAACGGGGCTCAGATTAGCATAGGGGCAATCAGAAGCTGAAGCTACCTTAGATTCATGCAGTGCTCAGATGGATGAAAAGAGAGGAGAGGTTCTCCTTCAAAGCCAGACAAAAGTGTCTTTCACTAGGTAGAGCGATTCCATGCATTAATGGCTGCGTGCGAAGAGACTTAATTGAAAGTTAAAAGAATAATTGCAACAGAATAGCAGAGGCAAAAGCAGTTAAGACATGTGTCAAACATGACTGAAGTCCATGAAGAGGGACTCTGAGAAGTCTTTGTAGCTAAAGACATTATGGTCATCAGAAAACAAACGACATGACATGCGCAAGGTTGGCGTCCAGGAGATCGAGTCCAAGAACCAGATTGAAATATTTCTTCTCACTCTTTATTCCTAAAAGAATTGACCACCTTTCTGAATTACTGAGTCAGTAGTTAAGTTAGAATCACATTCTGTTATATATTACAGTCCACAAGTACGGCTCTCGAGACACTTTGATTTTATTTGCCG
>NW_011888786.1:6389658-6410845 GCF_000151845.1 Pteropus vampyrus
CTGTATGAATTCCGATATTTGGGAATACTTCGGGGGTATTGGAAAATAATTTTCTGTTGTTGAGTAACAATCTCTGCCTCTCTTGACACGTGCGTTTATCATATGTGTATATACACATGCCTACATTTGTACCTGTATGTATGAAGTCCTGTATAGACCTCTGTCCATGAGAGAATAAGCTTATAAACTATATTAATCAAATTCTGTGTTAGTGGAGTTTTCAGTATGTCCTGTGTTCATGGAAGGTTTTGTTCCCATGTATTTCAAAACTCTATTGTTAGATGCACAGAAGTTCATGATTACAGCATAGGTTTGGTGAGCTGTAACTTTCATCAATGTGTGAATATTACTTTGTTCCATTTAAAGCTTTTTGTATTCGTTTTTATATAATATTAATATTGCTAAATCTACTTTATTTTTATCAGTATTTACATGATAAATATTTTCCCTCAAACTTTACTTTTATTCAAACGAGACTATTTAATGGATTCATGATTTTTACGATTATCAATGTTTTAAGTATATTCTGTCGCATCGTTATTTTATATACTTAATGTAATAGTTTCCTTTCGCTCTCCTCCTCCTATCCCCACTCCCATTATATTTTTCATTACTCTTTTTCCCATCTAGTGCAGTGTTTCCCAGTGGAGGTGTTGTTGCCATTTGATCTGGCCATTTCTTGGTTGCGTGTAGCTGCTCTGCACATGGCGGGACCTCACTGTTGGCCCTGCCACTAAATATCAGTAGCGCCCTAGTCACTGGGTCAACCGAAAGCACGCTTGCCCATTTCCACATCCTCCTTCGGGTATCATACTACTCCTGACCTTGAACCAGTGCTTATTAGTTTGGGATGTAGGTCTACAGTTTCTCTTCTTTTGTGGTTTCATTTTTCTAATTTTGTTTTAAATTGTATCTTAGTAACATATGCACATAGTTTCAAAACTCAAATAGTACTGTGAGAGTTATAACACCCAACAACGAAGGTTTTTTATGTCACTCTTCTTTACTACTTTTTTTCCCCACAGCCAACACTTTTGAGTCCTTTCACTATCTTTTTCTGGTATTTACTTCTATGTTCCTCAATAGCATGCATATACAGTATCTGATGTTCTAGTTGAAAATATCACGTCGACTTCTTATTATGTAAGATGAGATTTTTTAAAAGGCTGCTTACAGCATTATACAAAGCAAATTTTCTCTACTTTTCCAATTTGATTATTTAACAAATTTTGTTTAAATCATCATTCAGTTTTAACATCACTGTTTTATGTAAATATTGTGTACAACTGAGCCACCTAATGTCCTTTTTTTTTCCCTTGTACAGTTTTTGTTTTGCCTGAGACTTAGTAATTGTCTATTGTTGTTGGCTTCCTAGTCTGTGATTCTTTACTAATTCATCCCCACGCTGTCTGTTAGAAATGTAAATGGCTTCTTGACATGTTCAAACGTATCAGATGCTTTATCAGTATTTTTTTCTTGAAGACATTCCTTCTGGACCCTCCAACCCCCCCCGCCCCGTCGCCTCCCCCAGTGACATGATAGTGAAATGTATTTCCATGTAGTATGGTGGTTTTTCTTGTCACTTTTGGGGCCCTTTTTTCTTCTGGATGACTTGTGATCACAGGTCTGCTTCTAGATCGAGGTATTTTTGCTCATGACCTCAAAGTTTCGCATAGTTATGTCTAATATATTTAATGAGTGTCTGCTATAAAAATACACAAATATTTGCATCTAAAAGCATACCAGGTCATAAATTACAAATGGCAAGTTACTTAACATTTAAGCTCTATTTCATCTTTCAAATACAGAATTTGCAGTAACTTCCAAGCATGAAGATAACTTCTGCATATCTCTGTGAAACAATAAGTAGTGAACATCATTATTCCTATTTTATGTTAAGCGCACCATACAAAAGGGATTTCAGCCAGCATATATTTCCATATACCATTCTTGCTAATGGAAAGACACAGATAAGTGAGTGAAAACTGGACGCTGTCTTGACAGAGCTCAAAGTGTAAAGGAGGCAAAAGTTATTTTTAAAGGTGACTCTAACACTCTGTCATTTGTACAGTGGGTACACCAAGGAGGGTGTGATTGTGGTGGGGAGTCAGAAAATGCTACTAAAAAGAGCTAATGTGATAAAATGTCATTTTTGAGTTTTGAAGCAAGAATATACACACACATACCCACACTCACACTTGTGTATTTTTTAGTTGACATGATTTACTTTATGCAGAGGGCTGAGATCTATATAGGTCTTTGTCCTCTCAAAGGATATCATGGTGGCAAAAATGAAAGTGACGTGACAGGGTCCGAGGGGCCCACAGACCCTGTCATTCAAGCCTGGATACTTGATTCTTAATCATAGGCAAGTTTGCAAATATTTTGAGTTAGAGTATTTCCTGTATATGCAGTCTGGTAGGTATCAAAAGGAGGCCACAGAGAGAAGGGGAAAAAAAAAGCAGCAGTCACTTTTTGTGTAAATCTCTGGTCAATGTTCATTGCATTGAGTCTAGAAGGGGAGAAAAAAGCACTTGTTGAACACATATCCTCTGCCATGTACTCCGCTAGGCACTTTTGCTCTGGCTCAGTGATTTTTCTATAACCCCATGACGTAGATATTATCCTCCTCCTTTACGTACGGGGCTCATGTAAAGGGTAGAGACAGCACTTAAACTCTCCTATGCCCTGCTCTCTGGAGCCTGCGCTCTTTCCACAGTACTTTGCAGCCTTGGAAGGCTTTGATATTTAGGTTTGTAGGTAAGATCAGCATTTTACATTCTTGTGAGAATCCTTTCTGTGTCCTAATATGTGAGAATTTCAGAGACAATTTTATTTTCTTCCAATCACTAAAGAAAAATATACAGGAGCTTATCATTTCTTGCCAAAAATACTGCAGTAACCTGCCAACTGGACTTGGTGCCCCTCTCGACTTCTTTCTGCACCTCACCCTTAGCATTGCCACTGAGTTCCGGATTTGCTTTTCCCCTTATCCGGTCCACTGTGACAATGCTTACTCGTCTTTCGACACTTGCCTTAACATGTTTTCTCTTGAGCCAGCCTATCTGACGCCCAATGATAGAAGTAACTCTGAATGCATTCTTCTCGATTCTCCCATAGAATTTTTACATGATCTTAGTACAACTCTTATCTTAATATGGTCTAAGAATTTATTTGTCTGATATCAACTAGATTGTGAGATGCTCAAAGGAAAGTGGATATGCAATAATTATTTGTAAAATGTATAAATGTAGAATGAAACATTAATTCACAAAGAAAGATTTCATTTAGTCCAAGACTCACCTGAAATTGTAAATAATAGATTTAATGCAGTTTAATCTGTTGGTGTCCCTAAGGCTAGGATTAGTATATCATATTTTGATATTTATAGTGATAGGCTAGCTATGTGATACGTGACCTTGGGAAAATTACTCAATCTTTATGAGTTTTAGTTTTCTTTTGTTCTTATTACTAATAATAGCAGTACATCTTCTAAGGGTTATTGTGAGGGAAAGAACAAGGTGGTTGAATGAAAGAATGAAGTTGTTGGTATTGGACTGAGAGGCAGCTAAAACTCGTATAATATTTTAGACATTATATAAATAGAAATATATCCTGTGCATTTTTTTGCAGCTTGCTTATTCCTTCTCTATATTGCATTTGGGAGATTTATTCACCTAGTTCTGTATAGATGTAGTTCATTCATTCTCGATCCTGTATAGTCTTTCATTATATGACTATTCTATAGTTCATTTGTTCTTTCATTGATTCATTGTTCTGACATAAGAAATTTGGGCAGTTTCCAATGTGGGTTTTGTTGTTGTTCTTGCAGTCATTACTATGCATGTCTCCTGATCTACATTTGTAGACAGGGTATATGGTGGTATGTCAATTGCTGGGTTTTGTTATACGTGCTTCTTCAGCTTTACTAGCTATTCCCATATCGCTCTCTTACCAGGAGTGTATAAACATTCCTACTGTGCAACAATCTCTCTAATGTTTGATATTGCCCAACTTTTAAATTTATGCCAACTGTGTGGGTGTATATACCATTGTGGTTTTCATTTGCATTTCCCAGATTTTTAATGATCCCTTACATTTTAAAAAATGTTTGCTAGCCATGTGTTTCTCCTTCTGTGAGGGAACTATTCACATTTTTTGTCCATTTTTCTATACTCTTGCTGGTCTTTTGAATTAAAATATCCAAATATAATTGTGAATTTGTCTGTTTTTTGCAGTTTCTATCAGTTTTTGCTTCACGTATTTTGAATCTGTTACTAGGTACATAAACATTTAGGATCGTAAATTCTCTTGATAAGTCAATCCCTTTGATGTTATGAAATGACTTTTCTTGTACCTGGTAATATTCTTGCTCTGAAGTCTACACTGATACTAACATAGCTACTCCAGTTTCTCTGATTAGTGTTAGCATGAGTGGCACATTATTTTCAAACTGTCACTTTCGACCTTTTTTTGGTTTAAACCCGCTTGAATAGGAGTATATAACATTTTGGTATTTTTATGCAATCTGATAATCTTCAGTAGGGGTGTTCAGACTCACATTTAATATCATTGATATGGTTAGGTTTAAATCCGCCGTCTCGCTATTTGTTTTCTATTTCTACCATTTTTCTTTTATTCTCTAATCCCTCTTTTTCTGTCTTTTTTAGATTGCTTATTTTTCATTTTTCCATGTTATATTCTTTGCTGGATCATTAGATATAACTTTGTTCTGTTTAGTGTTTTCTGTAGGATTTATAGTATACATCTTTACCTTGTTAAAGTCTACCTCTCAAGTGATATTATATCACTTTATATGTTATCAAAGGCTTTTTAAAAAACACTATTGTTGTCCTTCTATACAATCGAAGACTCTTAGTAACAACATACTTCCATTTCCCTCCTTTGCATTCATTGCTATACTGTTGCCAAATTTCTATTAA
Source organism: Pteropus vampyrus (assembly GCF_000151845.1). Classification (NCBI taxonomy): domain Eukaryota; kingdom Metazoa; phylum Chordata; class Mammalia; order Chiroptera; family Pteropodidae; genus Pteropus; species Pteropus vampyrus. The sequence continues at coordinate 6,394,602 of NW_011888786.1, forward strand.
AGAAATTAAATTAATTTTAAAAATCTTACGTATTTATCCATGTAGTTACCATTTCTGGTGCTCTCCTTCCCTTAGTGTAGATCCATACTTCTAGTTTTACTGAGTATAGAATTATAGTTGGACAGATTATTTTTCCCTTTCATTATTCGAAAGATGCCATCCCACTGTTTCCTTGCATTGTTTTTAATAACAAATCATCTGTATTCTTACCTTTGTTCCTCTAGACATTGTGTCTTTTTCTTCTGGCAGCTTTTAAGATTTTCCTTAACCTCTTTTCTTTATCGTCTTTTTGAAACCTATTTCTCATTTCACACAATATAGTTTTTATCTCTTAAAGTTCAATTTAGTTCTTGTTTTTTTAAATCTTCTATTTCTCTACTTACCTTTTTATCTATGCTTATGAGTGAGATTGGCACATATATTTTGTTTGTTTCCTTATTTGTTTTTGTAGGGCCATTTTCTGGTTTTGGAATCAAAGACATTCTAGCCCCATAAAACGAGTTGAGAAATTTTTTTTACTATTATTTTTCTGGAGTAACTTGTGCATGAGTAGAGTTTTTTGGGTTGTTTTTGTTTGTTTGTTTTAAATGTTTACTAGAACTCAGTTGTAGAACCAAGTGGCATGGCATTTTCTTTGTGATTCATTTTAACTATGAATTAATTTTAATTAGTTAAAAGACCTTTCAAGTTATTTTTTAACCTTTTCTGGAGCCAGTTTTGATGTTTTAATTTCCTAGAACTTGTCATTTCTATATAACTTTTCAAATGTGTTTTCATGAAGTTTTAAAATAATATTCTCTTTCATCTCCTTCTCTTTCTCTTCCTCTTCTTCCTCCCTCCCCTCCTCTTCCTCCTTCTCCTCCTCCTTCTTTTCTCCTTTCTATTTTCTTCCTCTTCCTCTTTTTCTTTACAACTTTCAAGTGAGCTACTTGGCTCATTAACTCTGAGGCTTGCTCTGTTTCTAACACATGCATCAAAGCTTTCTCTCTAGCATGTAAACTAGATGCCACAGCGTTTTAATATTTATTTTTTAATTTAATTTCTAATATTTTCTGGTGACTACTATGGCATCTTTTTTAACCTTTAAGTTATTCAGAGGTGCCTTTTCAGATTTATGAACTTTTGGGATTTCTAACATTCTTATATATTGAACTTTAACATAATTTATTAGAGATGGTCATCTGCATTTCTCCAAACTTTTGAAATTTATGGAGACTTTATTTACGGACCAACTTGTGCTCAACTTTCATAATGTTTGTGTCTCCTTAAAAAGAATGGAATATATTCGTCAATCGTGGTGTTCATTATTGTGCCATGTCGTTTATATCAATTAGATCAAACTTCTTAATATCTGCCATCCTTATTCTTTCTTTTCTCAGTTACCGAGAGAGGTTTTGGTATCAAGGTTATTCTAGCCATGTAAAAAAGAGTTGAGAAATCCTGTATTTATTTTCTGGAATTATTTCTGTAGGATGAGGTTTTTTCTTAATATTTGATAGAACTCATATTAATTAAAATCTCTCATTATGAAATGGGGTTGTTGACATTGCTTTTCAGTTATGTCGATTTTTGCTTCACGTATTTTGAAACCAGATTCTTAGGTTCTCACACATTTAAAACGTTGTTAGGCAGTGACCCACAGTAATGCATTTTCCCCTTCACGTTTTTTGCTTTTTTTCGGAGCGTGGGCAGGGATATCTTTTCATATTGTGGCTTTCAGTTGTTGTATATTCTTCTGTCTTATGTGAATTGGCAAACAGCATATCAATGGATTTTTTAAAAATCTAGTCTGATTTTTTTCTCTTTTATCTGGGGAATTTAGTCCATTGACTTGTATTTTTATAAGTGTGTTTTTATAAGTATCGTTCATACCTTGTGCTACCATCTTACTTTATGCTTTTATTTTTCTTACCATTTATATGTTTGTTTTTTTTTCTGATTTTCTTGCCCTCTTTTTGATTTATTTAGTTTTTTCCTGTGTGGCATAATGGTTGAGTGTGAGCTCTGGAAATTAAATGTCACCAGTAGCTTAGTTTTGTAATTCTTAGGCATGTTGGTATATGTTTACATCATATTCACATGTTCACAAAATACATGGATTGTTTTACATATTTTTAAGTATACAAAACATGAAAAACATTAAATATTTTTTAATGAATAGTTTAAAGTCTATTATCTTAGAGCAATTTTAGATTTATAGAAAAGTTGAACAGAAAGTACAGAGAGTTAGTGTATAACCTATTCCCCCAGTTTCCCCTGCCGTTCACATCTTGCATTAGTCTGGGACATTTATTACAATCGATGAAAGAATTTTGATACATTATTAACTAAAGTTCACATTTATGGTTTTGACAAATGTATAATGACATGTATCCACCATTACAGTATTATACAGAATAGTTTTATTGCCCTAAAAATCTTTTATACTCCACTTATTCATCCCTGTATACATTCTTTCGAATCTTGATTTTTCTGTTGTTGTTTAACATTATAATTTTCAGGATATCTTAATCCGCTGGAAGTTTGAGATCAGATTGCCAGCGTGGCTGGGTGGGCATTCTCCTTCACATGGCAGACTTGTTGTGTCCTCACATGGCCAAAGGGGCTAAGGAGCTCGGGGGGTTCTCTTTTATAAGAGGACTAATGTCATTTATGAGGATTCTATTTTCATGACTGAAGCACGTCCCAAAGGTCTACCGTCCAGTATCATCACATTGAGCATTAGGATTTCAACACACACATTTTGGGGGACACAAACATTCAGACCATAGCAGAAGGTTATCTATGCTTGGATTCATTCATTTTAACTGTTGATTAGTGTTTCTTCTCTATGGATGCACCTCAAATTAATGATCTCTTCTGCCGTTGATAAGATGTAAGTCATTTCCAGGATTTCGCTCTTATGGTCTTCTCAGCCTCGATAATCTCATATTATTTTTTCATGAAAATACAAGAGTGTTTCTCCAGGGTATGCACCTAGAAGTGGAATTAGGGACTCATGAGATTTTAAAAAATCAATCCTCTATACCATAAAATGGAGTCTACCTACCTCTTTAAACAAAATTTCTATGTGAGCAGATATCCCACATCCAAAAAAGTCATTACTTTCTGTTCCTGTGATGGGCGCTCTCTTACTGCGGGACTTAGTCAAATCCTAGCTCTTCTTTTCTCTCTTTCCCTCTCATTCCCACCTCCAAGCAATTCACCTTGATGATTCAACTTCTCCTTTAGGTTTCAGTCTAGGAGTCGTTTATCTAGGAGACTCCTGACTCTAGCTACATCTGGATAAATGACCCTCCCTGGTTTTCTCACAAAGGCCTTTAGGTCAACTGTTTTGCAGTAGCCTATAGCTAAGTTCCCCAAGGACAGGAAGCAAAGCAGAGTTCGTCCTGGTGTCCCCTGTGCTCATCAAGTATAACATTGTATAAATGAGTGAATGTAGGGTACCAAAATTGTGTCAGCAGTGGTGAGAACTAGCACCTCACCCATTGATTGGACCATCACAGGCTCCATTGTTAAATAAAAGGAGAATAGAGTTCAAAGGTAGAAGGTCAAAAATAAGGTTCCACACATCAAGGTCATGTATATCCAGGGCAAGGCATGTCAGTCATGGCCAAGAGAAATGTTCACGAGGAAGTGTTTCCAAGTAGGCATTCATAACCTGAGGCCTGCCTCTGTTTACCAGTCAGATAACGATCCAGGAGATCCTATGATGTGCCAGCACTAGGCAATAATTTTCATTTGCTACCAGTCAGCATCAAGGGTCAAGGACAGCTAAACACATAACCCACTCATGCATGTTATTTTAAAGACATATTTTAAAGTTACAAATATGGTACATTGTGTTAACGAGGTATGTTCTTTTGGCGACAAGGATTTACATTCCACATATGCTTCTTGATGTCAAGAGTGTTACCGTTTCATTTTCTTCTTTTTCTCAGGAGGCTGGGATGCAGATGGAAAAGGCCCTAGTGTCTGGGACACATTCACCCATCAGGGAGGAGAGAGAGTTTTCAAGAACCAGACTGGTGATGTAGCTTGTGGCAGCTACACTCTGTGGGAGGAAGATTTGAAATGTATCAAACAGCTTGGATTGACTCATTACCGCTTCTCTCTTTCCTGGTCACGTCTGTTACCTGATGGGACGACAGGTTTCATCAACCAGAAAGGCAAGTGTTTCTTAAAAATAGAAGGTTGCAGCTTTAATTCAAGGTTATTGCTGCAGACTGGCACAATTAATCCAGTATGCTATTCTGCACTGTAGCTTTGAAATTACAAGTTTTTAGAGTGATTATGGGATACAGTTTTTGAAATGGGTTTGCATTAGTTTTCTCAGAAAGACTCTGGTTCCTCTTAACAGAAGAATTTTGTCAGGAGGGGAGCAAATCGATGGGCAGAAGGAGGGTCAGAATAAACATTTTATTTATATAAGATGTTATTTGAGTGTTAACCTGAAGGTGAATTTCTAAAAGCTGTGTATAAATTATTTTCAGTTGTTTTTACCTGTGATGAGTTATGAAAAGCCCTGGAGAACTTGATACGATTCTGAGCATTTCAATAGGAGCTGAGTTAATGGAGCTAATCAACTACATAGAAGTTAGCATCAAGACACCTGCAGTCCATGTGCTTGGGGTTAAGTGCCAACTACATCATTTACTATCTGTGTGAGCATGTCTTGGGTATCTCTTGGTGCCTCAGTTCCCCCACAAGTAGAAAAGAATACTACAAGACTTCCCACTTGAAAGAGTTATTGGAAGATTAAATGAAATAATCTTTGTAAAGTCTTTATAGAGTAGCTGTTATGTCATAAAATCATTCAATGTGTTAGCTATTATTTATATTATGCCTTATAATTGAAAAGAGTACTGCCCTGTTTGAAAGACTTGTTTATGAGGCATTTTACCTATGTTTTCTAAAAGGTTTATCACATTTTACAGAGGTGCATACCCAAATCCAGGTGTTTGGTAAATGGTGAATTTGGAAGTTAAACCAAAGGAGCTCTGGCTATCTCCTTCCTCACAGCAGGGTTGGCGAACTGCGACCTGAGGGCCAAATTTGGCCTGCCGCCTATTTTTGTAAATAAAGCTTTATTACAACACAGTCATGCCCAGTCATTACATGTGTCCTTGTCTGCTTTTCCACTGCGATGGCAGAATCGAGTAGTTGGGGCAGAGATCATACAGTCTGGAAAGCCTAAAATATTGACTATCTGATTCTTTACAGGAAAGTTTTGTGACCACTACAACATAATGGCTTCTTTTTTAAATTAAATTTATTGGGGTGACATTGGTTAATAAAATTATACAGGTTTCAAGTGTATAAGTCAGTCATACATCGTATGTATATTGCACTGTGCGTTCCCCACCCAAAGTTAAATTTCCTTCTGTCGCCGTGTATTTGACCCCCCCCTACCCTTATCTACCTCCCCTCTCCCCCTTTCCCTCTTAATAAATAAGCTTTATTACTACTTTGTTCTGGAAAAGATTTCGCTTTACTCCTAGAGTTGGGACTAGGCGAAGCAAGAGAGGTGCCTAAGGTGCAAAATTGAAGGAGGTGTTTGCTCTCAGGGTCTTGCAGGTACAAGGCAGGTACTTGCAGGACCCTGAGTGAAGGTGCCTGCCTGCCTCAGCACATTCAGCACACTGAAGAGCCTTTGTCGATACTAAAGGGTTCTTTTTGAGGAAATGATCTGGTCCATACACAGTAAGGAAAACCGGTGGCAATAATTTCTAGATAGACTTGTGCACTTGCGATGCTCATTTTATGTCAGGTGGGATAATCTCCACATGGTGACATGGGACCGCAACTCATAGCCTTAGAATAGCCTCCTCCAGGTTAGAATAATACAAGATTAGCAGACTCGTTGCTTGATTCTTAAGATATTATTCCTGTGACTCGTTGCTTGATTCTTAAGATATTATTCCACTGCTGTTGGTTGAATGTCCACTTTCTTGACATCACTGGCTAGTATTTCTTTTTTTTAAATTTTGAACATCAGTTAATTTTTTGTTCAGTTCAAAGATTATCTTATAATTTCCTACCTTCCTAATTCATCGTCAGTGCCCTTTCTTTTTTCTGGCATCATCTAAAAACTAAGTGTAATCTTTGAATCATCTCTTCTTGGCTTCCTAATTGGTTGCCAAATATGATTCATTCTACTTACATCTCTTTAACTTCTCCCCTCTTGGCCATCTTCTCGGCCCCTGCCCTAGTTTAGGTGTTTATCATTGTCATCAAGGACTTTTTAATATACCCTTGACGGGTCTACTTACTTTCATTCTCTTTCTTTGTCCTTTAATCTTTTATAAAAATTGCTATCACAGCAATTTTCCTAGAGCTTGGCCCAAGTCATTTGGCTTACATCATCTCCTTCTAAAAACAAAGCAAGATAAATTTTTTTTTAGTCGCCCCAAGCCTCGATGTACTATCTATTCTCCTTCATATGTCATTCTGGGTTGTATTTGTCTTAGTCTTAACTCACCTCTGACTTATTACAGGCTCAAATTGTCTCCTGCGTGTGACCCACGCAACACCCTGGGCACATGACCCACCACTTATTAAACACGCGATGCGATTTTCTGCCTTTGTCGGGATTTTCTTACGCTCTTCCTCCAGCCTGGAATGGTCATTCTTTAACTCTCAGCTGTACCTGCTGAATGTTTATCCTCCTGTTAAGACCTAGCACAGATGTTTCCTCTTCTTTAGAGCTTTTCCCTATTCCAAGACAGCAGAGATATATCTTTTTCTATTTCCATATCACTTCGTAGAACTCTTAGGGTATTTCTCACATTCTTAACTATTGCTGTTATTGTACCCTCTGTTATATTGCGAGCACTTTGAGTTGAATTTAGTTAAGTGAATGTGCGCTGTGTCTGCTGTGTTTCAGGGACTATACTAGGTACTCATAACACATGCGTAAGATGACCTCTCGAATTGCTCATGGTGTAATGGGAGATAATTCTGCCTACGGCACTCCTATGACCTAGTCCACTGCCTTGCAGGGAGGAATTCAGGTAAGTTACTGAATTTACTTGAATTAGGTCAATAGTAATCATAAAAATCACTCTAAAGGTAAGCATAGTTGCCTTTTATTGAGCCTGTAGTACGAGTGATTCACTGTGCCTCTTGTCATACCTGCATTTGCTGATTTCATGCTCCTGACAGCTCTGTGAGCGAGGGCCTTCTCTAAACAGAGGGGATCACGGTAACCTGGGTGTATGGCTGGCCATAGATTTGCCAAGATGACAACTTGACTTAGGGCTGAGTTTGATCTAGGTCTTTCTGACGTTAAAAACCTAGTACCTAGTCTAGACCCAGTTACGACCTCACAAAACCACTTTCATTCCTTGTGCTGCGGTTTCCCTGTTGGTGAAATGAAGCGGAGGCTCTGCAACTCTGTCCACTGCTCTCGTCCATGAGTCTGTGAGCTTGGAGTTCTCACTGAGCTTCCATTTGGTTGGTAAACAGCAGAAAAATTAAAAACAGAACAAAAACGTGGACCACCCACCAGCTCGTAATATAGGTCCGTAATCCCTTATCTGAAATTCTGAAATCCAAAAGGCTCACAATACTGAATCCTTTTTAGCAAGTTTACCTCTAAAACCACTGACCGGAATTGATGTGAAAGGTTTTTTTTAATTGTTATCATTATCTCAGTTTATTCTACTTAATGAGAATATTTATATATCATACTGCAGATGCATGGGGGGGTGGTATTTACTCTGCATTTCTTCTCTAAAATTCAAAAATTCTGAACACATTTGCCACCAAGATTTTCAGATAAAGGATTATGAGCCCGTACCGATGTCAACATACCAAGCTATTTAAAACCAACGTGAGGTTTGCAGGAGTTCCTGGAGCACACTGTAGGTCAGCAATCCAAGAACAGAGAAGCAGAAAAGCTGGAGGGTGGTGGCGGTGACACTGGAGCCACCGGGCCACCGGAACAACGTGGGAGAATCACTTGTGCAAATCTCATGTGGGGATCATGTGACTGAGGTTTTTGAGTTAGGCCCCAGCCTTCGTAAAGCCAAAGCTGATGGATATTACAGACGCTTCCATGAACGAAAGGGTATTGGAGGTGCTTCTAGGAGGCAGAATTTCAATAAGCACTAACTCACTCTTGTGCAGCGATCTGTTGAAGCAATTGGAACTGTTTTTACTCAGAAAGGCCATCATTTGTTTTTTCTGTTTAAACATTTTCTCAAAGAGCATGCAAAGAATTGGAAAACCTTTGTCACTATTCTTTCCAAGGAACCCCCTTTTGTGTGTTTTAAAGCTTGATTAGAGGATTTTTGGAAACTTATTAAATCTTATGTTCCTAAATTGGAAGAATATGGTACAAAATGGAATTGTTACACAGTCTTTCCCTTTTAAATGTCAAGTTTTCAAGGTTTAACAAGAAGAGATTGAGCTGGCAACTGAAATCACATATTTTTGTATTTCTCAACTGTTCAAGTGCATGTTCGTATCTACCACAAATGTAAGTTTCAGGTGTTTAGTAGAGGACTCAAGTATGGGAAATTAAAAACAAAAGGAATGTTTATGCAGAATTTCTTGTTCACTTTAGGATTTAAATACAAGCACGCTTAACAAGAATGGCAGTTAAGTAAATTAACTACAGAAACCTTCACTAATCTCTTTATGTTGGGCAGTGCGGTAGGCTGAATAATGCCACCCTCCTCCCCAAAGTTATCCACCTCCTAATCTTTAGAAACTGTAAATATATTGTCATACCTGGTAAAAGGGACTTTACAGGTATGATTAAGTTAAAGAACCTGTGATGGGGAGATTTTCGTGATTACTCGGCTGGTCCCAGTGTAATCACATGAGTCCTTATAAAGGGAGGCAAGGGGATCCGAGTCAGGGAGAGAAGACAGAAGGACTGCAGCAGAGCTCAGAGAGCAGAGAAGATGTTACTGCTGTCTTTGAAGATGAAGGAAAGGACCACGTACCAAGGCATGTGGGCAGCCTCCAGATGTGGGGAAAGGCAAGAAAATGATTTCTCCTTGAGAGACTCTAGAAGAAATGCAGCCCCGTAGACATCTTGATTTTAGCTCAGTGAGAACAGTTTGGGTTATCTGAGGCCCCGAACTGTAAGATAATAACTTTGTGTTGGTTTAGGCCACTGTTTGTGGTGATGTGTTACAGCAGCAATAGGAAACTAATACAGGCAGTGTGCCAAGAGAACCTAGGGCAATGAGAGAAATTGGTGGTGTGATAATATGATAACTCAGAGAATTATATGTTTGGCACATGGTAGGCGCTGAATCAAAATTAAGTCTCCATTAAGACATTTACAGTTTGCCTAGGAGGATTCCAGTTCAGTTATTTTCCGTAGTGAGACATCATCTTTCCAAGTTCCAGCCACATCCTCTTTTAAGGGAATTTTTCCAATTTCTTCATTCTACATAATCCTGCTCCACTCTTGGTCACAGCTGACTGGCTGAGGGAAAGACTTCTTTGTGACATACAGATTACATAACCTCGTTGAAGAAGGTCATGTTGCCCTATTGTTTTCTTTTCTCAGGGATGTTTGAAATTAAGGAGCCTAGAGGCTGAGTTGATTGGTGGTTGGCCCTAAGGCTTTGAGGTAACTTTGGCAGATGGAATGGTCATTTAGGCAAATAGGATGCATTAAAAAAAAAACTGGTTCTGCAAGAGAGAGAGAGGAATGAGTAGATGTTTTAGAGAAGCTGGGATGGGAGAGACCAGACTTTCCTGAGATGCAAAGATTTTCTCAGCTTTCAGCTTTAATTCCTTTGAGTTCCAGTTGCAATTATTTTCTGTCATTGGGTATGTGATATCTCTCAACCATTTCATATAAGACTCACTGTATTTCATGCCAACCAGCCACCGTCCCTAATGCCACTTTTATATTTGAGTTAATCTGAGTGGGTTTCTTTTTTCTATATCCAAAGACCTTTAAATCAAATACACTTTGTATTTTTAAAGATCAATTATAAAGAAATAGGCTTAATTAAAATGTAGACAATAGTAGTAACAATGAAAGGCTGTAAAAGCTTCAGTACTTAAAATAATCAACCTTTTTTTAATACCCAGATGCAGAATAGAGTCCAAATGACATCTAAAGTTTCGAGATCCCTAGATTGGTAACAGATGATCATTTAAAAACACACATTTATGCAGAGAATTAGTTACCTTGAGTTGTAATAATATGATAAAACCAGAGAACCCTTTGGTTTGTTTTCATTTGATACTTACAATACTTACGAGGTGGCATTATTAATATTCCTTTCTTGCAGATGAAGAAACTTGGGCATAGAGGGGCCAACTGTTTTACCATGATCCTTTGAATTGTTTGACTCTGGAGCTCAGCTCTTAAAAATTTCACTCTACTGCCTCATGGGAAAGTTTCATTCCAACACCAAATAAACTGAAATAAAATGCTCCATTCTGGGATGTTAAATATTAATTATGCAATGCTTTGTTGTTCTGCCGTGCTGATGAGTGAGAAAAAAAATTTACTTAAATTTTTTTAAATCTTCAATTTAACTGAGGATTATCATGTTGTTTGAATTACATTGATTGCCATCATTAATGATTGTGCCATATCTAATGATGCTTCCAAGAGATAAATCATTGATTCCTCCAAAACAGAAAAAAAAAAAAATCTGATGGTGTAAATCAGCTCCAAAGTAGGTGATTGTTAAGGCTAGTAAAACAGTCACTGTGTTTCTGGTTCCGAAACCACATTAGTAAGTGGGAGAAGTGGAATGCCATGATGGGAATGGTTCAGTCTTTGCAGGGAGACGAATTGTGTTTACATAAGGCTGTGCCTTACAACAGCACTGGCACTGTATGTCTGGGACTCACTTTCTCTGAATCTCAGTTTTCTCATATATTTATCAAGTGTAAACATATCCACCTCTTGGACTTAAGTATGAATGAAATAAATTAAAGTTGCTATTATGTTTATATTCAAAGCCGACGGAAGGAATTGGCTATAGGAACCTTAACACATACCAGTACAAAAATGATTCCATTTTATCATCTTCGGATATCCCATTTTGCAAATGAGGACATGTAGGTTTAGAGAGGCCCAGAGGTAGGACGGTGGAGTGCTCTCACTGAGAGAGAATAGAAAAGCTTTATACATTTTACTGAGTGTATTAGTTTTTTGTTGACGCTATAACAAATTATTACAAGCTTACTTGCTTAAAACAGCACAAATGTGTGACCTCGGAGTTAGGTAGGTCACAGGTCTGACACAGGCCTAGCCAGGCTAACACCAAGGTGGCTACAGGGCTGCTTTTCTTTCTGAAGGTCCTAGGAGACAGTCTGCTTCTTGGCTCATTCAGGTTGTTGGCAGAATTTAGCTTCTTGTGGCTGTATGAATGAAGTCTTCATTCCTTGGCGGTTGTCAGCCAAGGACCATTTTCAGCTTCTAGAGGCCCCTCGTCTCTTGGCTCCTGGCTCCCTTCCTCTACCTTCAAAATCAGCAATAATGGGTCAAGTCCCTCTCACGCTGCCATCTTTCCTGTCTCTCCTTCTGCTATGACATCTTTCTGACCCACTCTTCTGCCATCCTCTTTCACTTCCAAGGACTCGTGTGGTTAGACTGGGGCCAACTGAAAAATCTAGAGAAATCTTCCTATCTCAAGATCCTTAACCACATCTAGAATGTCCCTTTTGCTATGAAAAGTAGCATAGTACATATTCCATGAATTAGGGCATGCATATCTTGGAGGGGGGTGCATATTCTGCCTATTGAGTGAATGATGGCCAGCAAGTGGGTCTTCCATGTATGAAGTTGTTATACCTGATTTCCATTATGTTGCAGTCTACCAATTAAGAGAGCTGTTGTTAAAAATATCCACTTTTAGAGACAGATAGGCAAATAACACACAACTTTACATAATTCAGCTTCTGCTTACCCTGCTTACCTCTCACCATTCTTATTCCTCTTCTGCTGAGATATATGTTCTCCTTATACTGAACTTTCCGTTCCCAGAAAAATCCATACTCTTGTAGGAGACTAAAATAATCAAACAAACAATGGCCAGGCCATATATGACAGTAGAACTTCAGTCCATATAAGCAGGCCAGGCAGTCAAACTACAACCTCAGCAGCAACCACCCGGAATAGTCAGAGCTTTAGTCAACAACTGCCAGATTTTCTATTTTTTTTGGCTCCCCTGCCCTCTGCTTTCAACTCAGGACCAACCAGCCAGAGAAAGCCATCTATGTTTCCCAAACCAATTGCATAGGAAGTCCCATTTCTGCCCTGTGCCAACAACCACTAATCAGTACATCCCGGAATCCCCCCCACCCTCTTTTTCACTATAAAACTTTCCCTCTTTCCTGATAGACTTTGAGTATCTGCCAAATGCAAGTGATGATGACTGACTCCCTTGCTATAGCAAGCTCTGTTTACATTTGGGTGGTTTTTTTTTTTTTTTTTCCCATAGCTTCTTTGTCTTTTGCACATTTGCTTTCCCTTTTTCTCTTCCTGAATCACTCTTTTCTCTTTGCCTTATGTGGGTAATTTACATTCATCTTTTGAGTGTCAGCTTAGATGTCACTAATGACAACAATAACAATAATAATTATTATTAGAATGATAGCCAACCTATACTAAGCCCTTACTTTATACCAAGAACTGTTCTAAGTACGTTTAATTTATCAACTCATTAAACTTCCATACAATTATGAAGATAGGTTTCTGTTATTGTCCACATTTTGCAGAAGGGGAAGGATAATTCAGAAAAGTAAAGTAACTTGCCGAAGGTATTTGAGATTGTAGTGAAGAAGTTGGGATAGAATTTAGGTAGTTTGGTACCATAGTTCTCCTTTGAAACCGTTATACTACATTGCTTTCAGAATAAATTTCCAAATGTACTGTTTGGGATAGGTATTTCTCATCATAGGCTTACATATCATTCTGTACTTTATCTTTACTAGTAATATCATATTATAATTGTTTATGAATTTATCTGGAGTCCTTACTAACTTTTAAGGTCCCTGAAGATAAGGACAATGTTTATTTTACTTATGTTTGCAAATCTGCTGTATAGTAGCTTCTTTATAAATGTGAATTTAAGGAATGAATACATGAATGATTGACTAAATGAAACATATACAAAAGTCTGAATTATTATTATTATTTTTTAATTGGAAGATACTAAGTTTTGTTTTTTTTTTTAAAAAGGGACCCTATTTCTAGGCAAACACTGACTGCAACATAATTCTACATGTGAAATTATAATTATTATCCAGAAAACAACCTTTCGAAAGAGGACAGCTTCTCTCTTCTAAACTTAGGCTGTTTTCAACCTCTTAGACATAAAATCACATGAAGTACTATTTATCGGCCTCTCCTCAGAAAGTCTCTTCCAGATTGAGAGTCCTCATTAGGTTGAACTCAACGTCTCGTTGGCAGAGGAGGTTTCGGAGGCAGAGCCTCTCCAAGTTCACATTCCTCTAAACTCTGCCATCATCCTGTAAACTTCTCTCACCACGTGGTGCTGGGAGAACGAGCTGAGAGCCAGAGCCAGGAGTGGTGTGTATTTCCAAGAATTTTAGAGCAGACTCCCCAAGCTAGTATTCCTTAATTTCCAGCTGCCCATGTATCCCCGACTCTGGGACAGATGCTGAGCTCTCGTTTGTGCTCACTGGGTCTCTTTCCCTAGACTTTTGAGACTCCTGGCTCTGGAGAAGCACCAAGGCGGTCATCTGGTTCTAGTCTTTTACATTAACAGTACTTGATACTGTTGAGATTTATTCATTCACTCAACAAATACTTACTGAGTGTCTACCAAATTTCTGGTATTGTTCAAGGATTTGGGAAATCCAGAGGTAAACTAGAGAGACAGAGCTTCTGCTATCATGGGGTTTGAGTTATGTTGTGGTTAAGAGATAAATTACGCATAACAAATAAATAATTTCAAAGTGTGACAGCAACACGAAATTGTGATAGCAGCTTGCCCCGATGTATTCCTTTGAGAACATGTACATCTTCTTAAATCCTGTCGCCCCATCCCACTCCCACACCCTGATCAGCCAGTCTCCCCTGGAAGTCTTTATGTTTCTTCTCAGCCTTTAATTGATTATATGTGAGAAGTAATAAACTTTATTTTGAATAAAAATTGTTTAGGAAATTATTCCTGAGCCTCTCCCTTTTAACAATTATTGCCAACATACTACGAATAATTTTTCTTCTTCTATCTTCTTTTTCTTTTTCCTAGGAATCGACTACTACAACAAGATCATCAATGATTTGTTAACAAATAAGGTTACGCCCATAGTGGCACTGTACCACATAGATTTGCCCCAGGCCTTAGAAGATCAAGGAGGTTGGTTGTCGGAGGCAATCATTGAATCCTTCGATGAATATGCCCGGTTTTGCTTCAGTACGTTTGGGGATTGAGTAAAGCAGTGGATCACCATAAATGAGCCTAACATGTTAGCCCTGGTGGTGTATGATTTGGATGTGTTCCCTCCTGGTGTACCTCACCTGGGAACGGGAGGCTATCAGGCCGCCCACAATTTGATTAAGGCCCATGCCAGATCCTGGCACAGCTATGATTCCTTATTCCGAAAAGAGCAGCAGGCCCTGGTGTCCTTAGCATTTTTTACTGGCCGAGTGGAACCAGCAGATCCCAACTCAGTGTCTGACCAGGAAGCTGCTAAAAGAGCCATGGCTTTTCACTTGGATTTTTTTTGCTAAACCTATATTTATTGATGGTGACTATCCTGAAATCGTCAAGTCCCAGATTGCTTCCATGAGCCAAAAGCAAGGCTATTCATCATCACGGCTTCCAGAATTTACAGAAGAAGAGAAGAGAATGATCAAAGGCACAGCTGATTTCTTTTCTGTGCAATATTATACAAGTCGCTTAGTCAAGTACCAAGAGAATGATAAAGGAGAACTGGGTATTCTGCAGGATATGGAGATTGAAATTTTTCCAGACCCATCTTGGATTGGATCTCTGTGGTGCCATGGGGACTACGTAAACTACTGAAATACATTAAGGTACATGCACATTTGTCTGTTTCTGTTTGCGCACACCCAAATATGTGGAGATGGAAGGACAGGCATATGTATGTGTGTGTGAGAACATGAAAAAATGCAGTGGCAGATACATTTGTTGGGAAGAGAAGCTTAGAATATAAGTTGGTGAGTGGTAACTAGTTGATAAAGGGCTTCAAAACCATGGTTAAAGTTAAGATTTACTGTTAAAGTCATATTCATCGAAGTAATAGCTTGGACATATTTTTTAGGCTAGCATCATGAAGGTGATTACTAAAAGGCATATTAAGGGTAGAAGTAGCTGGACCTTTTTTGGGTCTTTGTTATTCTGGATGGCATCCAGCTATCTGATATTAAAATTTCAAGGATCCCCCCGCCCCCCTGTGGGGGGATGGAGCGTGTAGCTGCTGGCATAACCAAAGGGTTAAGGAGCAGTGACAATCAGCAGTTGCTGATGGAAGAGAGATATTTCTGTCTTCTCATTATAATAGAGTCACTTGACTGTCTTCATGGACATTTACACAGTTTTGCTTTTCCATTGTTCATCACAAAATGTCACTGCATGGAAAATTAAGTTAATAGGGTCAGTGCAATTTGATGAAAACTAGTTTTGGGATTGTAGCTTAGAGAAGATAGAGGCTAATGCACCCGATTTTATGAGCCTCTCTCTCTCTCTCTCTCTCTCTCTTTTTTAACATCTGTTTAGAATAAAACTTCTGCTCTTTTGTTCCAGGATATGTATAATAACCCTGTAATTTACATCACTGAGAATGGGTTTCCCCAGGGTGACCCCCCATCTCTTGATGACACTCAGCGCTGGGAGTATTTCAGACAGACATTTCAGGAACTGTTCAAAGGTACCATTTGAAATGATGAAAGATCAATTGTGCAAACTTATGTGCCTATTTGCATTCAGCGAACACCAATGATTTGGAAAGCTGAAATTCATGTAAATCAGTGTAAAGCCATGTAATTAAGAGAGAGGAGAAAACGTATTTAGGAAAAAGGAAGGTGAGGATTTTGGCCTAGCTTCAACCTCCTGAAATTTAATCAAGTAAAAAAGCGACTGTCTTCCGCATCTCGTGACTCCTGGGCGAAGGTGATGTGAGTAGGAGGAGTGGGGGCTGTTGGGAGAGAACATTAGTTATTACAAACTATATTAGTTATCGCCAACTATAGCATGCTTATTTGCATATTTCAATATCCTAACCACCACAAAATGAATTGGTAGAATTTTTATTTATTTATTTAT
>NW_011888786.1:6411995-6420014 GCF_000151845.1 Pteropus vampyrus
GTGCTAACCGTATAAGTGCATTTAATTTTTCTTTGAAATAGTTTCAAATACTTTATACAATCCCTTAGGTATTTAATGCTAAAAACTTAGTAATGGACCCCCAAATTAAAACAACTTAAAGATAGAAAAGTAATTGAAGGCAAGAGTGGGAAATGTGAGAAGCTATGGGTTTCTGAGGGACAGGAGAAGAGAATAGGGTTAGGAAACAAAATTCTGTTCTTTAACTTGTTGATTTTCAATTGTCTTTAAATCCATAAAGTATTATGTACTTAAAACAGTTGTTCACAGCTTCTGTGTTCTCTTCTGATTTTTAACATTAGACAGTCTATATTCATTATAATTAACACATAATTCTATATTTGTTTTGCTTTTTTAAAAAAATGTAGTCTTTCAAGACATGCAGAAGTCTACATATTGATCAAAAAAACCCATACATAAATGTATCTATCCTAGACTGGGAATGGTGATAGCTAATATTCATATATTGTTGCAGTGGACACCAATTATTTCACCTGTGGTGAAACTCTCTTTTCTAGTAACTCATTGTCTTCTACAGAATACATACCTCTCCTCATCCTCAGGCTTACCACAGAAACAGCCATATTAATGGAATAAAAGACTGCTCCTTGTCAACAGATAATTGATTGGTTTAGATGTAGCTATAGGACAGGAACTGGGCCAATTCCATTTCTCTTGGATTCAGACCTTGGACCAGTCAGTTTGTTGGTCTCTTAGCCTGGGTTGGCAGGGGTATGTGACTTGGGGGCCATTGATGCCTTTGTCCTGCCATGTCAGCTTACAAGTAGTGAGAAGGGAAGGTACAGGTGCATCAAGGGGCGTGGTGGTTAGAAATGGGGAGAGCATCCAGATGGCACCTAAGCCTCTAATTCCAGTTTTTCCTTAGACCCAGCTGCATGCATGTTCTTGAGAGACATTATTTTTACTTATATTTGAGTGCTCTTTCTGCTTCACTTGGTTCTAACTGGGTTTCTATCATTTGGAACAAAGAGAGTCTTAATTAAGAGTCTTCAAAACAGTCACATGAAGTCATTGCTCCTGTTTTACAGATGAGAAAGCTGAGTTTCAGAGAGGCTAAGCCATTTGCTTAAGATCACAAAGTTACTGAGTAATAGTTCCTGGAACGAGGGGGAATGCGTTTATCATTATTACTGCTATTTCGGTGTTTGATGAGATCTGTGAGTGCAGGCCTTTCTGACTCAGAGTGCACGCTTGTCCTACAGCACTGACCCTTTCCCTCACCTTTGGTACTCTAGGCTTGCAGCGACCCTTTGAAAGTGCTTCATGCTGCCTATGCAGGAGCTGACAGGTCCTATGAACTTTGACAAAGTTCGGACTCCTGTACCCTGCCTCTCAGAGGAGGAGAGGGGCTGCACTCACTGCTCAGTTTCCTGAAGTTCCTCCCAGGTAGCACTAATGATCTGGTGGGGGGAGAACTTTATAGGTCAAAAGCACTCCACCAGCAATTAAAAACAGTAACAGGCCAAGGAAGACATTCCTGGGAAGCACTGCAGGTGAGAACCTGCCAGAACCCAGAGGGTCAGATGTGGGCTTTGTGATTCCCATGGACAAAGCCTTCCCTCCAACATCTCAGGCACAGGCACATAATGACACTATAGTTGGATCAAAGGTGTCCACCTGGAGGTCTTACTGATCTCTTCAGGTGAAATCCCTCAACAATTAATTGAGCAGTAAAAAGTAAGCTAATGTTTTTGTTTCCTTTTGGGAAAAGAAAAATAATAAGAGTCATCTCAAGGCAAAAAAAAAAAAAGGAAATCAGCTAATGTCTTTTTAATTGTTGCATTATTTATTTAAATGCCTTTAAATAGGTTGTGTTTTAATTAATGTAGGTATAGATAAAAATAAAGCAACGTAGTGAAGACATCAAAAACTTGCAGTAATGTATAACTAGACTTGCATTCTGGCTCTACAGAATATTCAATGAGGAGCATTTGGCAAATTGTTCAACCTCTCAAACTTAGTTTGTTCATCTATTAAAATGTGATAATGCTTTCCCTGGTAGGCAGTTGTACAGATTTCATTTAATGGGATGTTGTGCAAATCCCCCTCCACAGCAACTGCCTTGCACACAGTAGGCCCTCAACCAATGGTAACAATAATTTTTATTACAAAATGTGTACTCTTAACAATATATTTATCACCTCAAGTCATTTTTCTTGTTTTAAAAATATCATCCCAAGACTTCTTTTTATCCTCATCCCCATGTCAAGTTACAGCAGGATATTCCCTTATGTCTGTGTGTTTCTCTATTTCTCTTTCTGGAGACTCATTCTTTCTGAATGAATGATGTAACTTTGGTCCTCTGGCTATTTACACTTGAATCCTGTGAGAGAGAAAGCAGCAATCACCTCTCTTCATTCATTATTTCCATCACAGAGGTTGCCAGAGTAGGTGAAAAATCAAATCATGGGCAGCAGAAACAACTGTCAAGCAACGGGGTAGCTGGAATTGCTCTGCCACATACATTTTTGCAGAAGTTTAGGAAGCAGTGATCTTCAGACTTAAGCTTTCCTCACATCATGTGCATCTTTATTATATTCATAAAGTTGACATCGGTCCTTGCTGCTGCAGAGCCAGCAAGCAAGTTAAAGTTCACATGTACACATGCAGGTGGACACCTCAATGATCTGAATGTTGCTGGGGTATGTGAAGCCAGGGGAGGTTATTCCCAATGGGCAGTACTTCACCTATGCCCCCAGATTCTCCCGAAGCAGGGTTTGAGCCTGTGTTCCACCTGTTCCTCGTACCTACCCAACATGTGCCTGCCTTTCACTTGGCTCAGAATCTTTCTGCAACCGGGAATGCCACGGCTTGGCCTCCTAACTGGCCCAGCCCTGTCGTTTGGAGCACATGAACTTGCTTGAAGTCAGACAAGACGTGGATTTGAAACCTGGTTCTGCCACTTACAAGCTCAATAATTTTGGGAAAATTCTTAAACCATCTAGACTTTAAAATTGGGATAAGAAGAACATCTGTCCTCTAAAGAGTGGTGAAAGTGAATAAGATAATGTTTATAGAGTCTAAATACAGAGTCTGACATATTACAAAGGATTCTGTAAATGATGGTTAATTTGGGCGAGGTTGGGGGGAGGGACTGTAAACCCTCTCAGAGCTGGAGCTGTGTCTTTTTCATAAATATATCTTCAGCCCTGAGCATCATTCCTGTCATACAGTAGGTGTTCACGTGTTTGTTGAATTTGGTTGTGCCTATCAGAGAAGAATTAGTCAATGGATAATGAGAAATAAATGATTAAATGATTGGAAATTGAATTTTCTTTTCCTAAAGAAATATAGCCCACATAGAAAAAAAAAAAAAATTCAGCCTTCCGGAAAGTTTCTGAACCAGCCCAAACTTTCCAGTCAGATCCATGCCTGAGTTAGCACAGCGGTAGATGATTGCAAAGAAGGTTTGTTAATGACCAGCTTTAGGCTTTTAATGACAAAACCCCTCAGCAAGATGTCATCAAAGTTATTGAAGACTTCACTGAAAGTGTTGAAGCTGATGCATTGTAACAAGAAGGTTATAAATCTTGCAGCTTGGGTATACCACCAAGAGAAGATGCTGAGCACAGAATCACCCTGCTGTTGTCTGTCAGCGTCCTCCCTCCCCTTTCCTCTTCTTCCCACCGAGAGCCGGCAACAGAGAAATACATCCATTTCCCAAAGCGGCGCAGACCTGGCAGCCACCTGCCCACGTCAATTTCAGATCACAGAGGCCCATTTAACTGGACAAAATGTGTTAAGCACCTGTGTTTTTCTAAATATGCCTTTCAAAAAATCCTAAGAATTAAAGAAAGACCTCAAAGGTAAATATCCTGACCTTTTAGAAAAACCAACCAATTAAAAATCCATTGCAAGCTGAGAATAGAGACCCAAGTACCTGCATCTAGATGCCAACTCCATGTTTACTGTTTTATTGCTTCTCAAAGTCAACTTTTGTCAACTTAGTCCCTATGAAGCAGTTCATACCTCATGGATAGCTCACAGCTTTGGGTACACGTGGAGTGGGATGTTGGATGCACGTGATACTGTTGGCAAAGAGGATTCAATGTCAGAAAAGAGAAGGAAGAACAAGATTTGAAGGCTGTTCACAGGAACTGTTAGTGCATGCTAGTGTACAGACTCGTGGAATTTGAAAAGTCAAAAAGGAAACAATTTCCAATATATATATATGTATTTCACCAGCCTACGCACTCACACCACACAGAAACCCAGATGGCCAGAAATTAGAGTCCCCCTTAAAGTAGAGATATGCCAGATGACCTTCCTCTATTTCTTCTCCTTTATTTCCATTCAATGACATACTTATCTTTGCTTCCCATTGTCCATGTGAAAAGTGGCAGAATAGAAAGTCTGCAGGGTTTGGAGAATAAAGACAGGGACTAAGTCCTGTCTTCCAGTGGTGTGCCTTTGGACACCTCATCACTAAGACTCTCTGAAGGTCAACTTCTTCACTCATTAAATTGAATGGGACTAATGCTAATTGCTATTCTGCCCAGCCCAAAGTCGGTTGTGAAAATAAAATGAGATGGTATCTATGTATACTTATGTCTATGTATACTCTGAACACCTTAAAATGTTAGATAATATTTTTATATTTGATAAATTTACTACACACTTTTAAGTGTTTTCTCTCTGGCCCAGGTACATGATCTAGATCTCAGTGTTCTCCACTGCAAAGGGAAGGAATCCATGCTCATTACCCTTTCAACATCTACAGTTCTCAGAGTCTATGGTTTTCATTTTCCCACGCATTTCTAAACCACTATGATGGTGTGATCAGTGATCTGTTGAGGAAGTTTAGGGACTGTGTCTTGTGACCAAGCGGCTTGTGTAGTGCTTGGTAAAGCTCAGAATACACACACATGTTGTTGTTGAGCTTCTTCACCAGGCTTATCCAGGTGGGGCACAGAGCGATAGGATCAGGGATGTAGACCATTTAGCAGGCACTCTCAGACGTGGGAGCTTGTACATTGCTTTCGTGGAACTGCCCACATATGAAGCAGTGCAAGCACACACCAGAGAATCTGCCCTGTGCTCTCTGATTGTAAACCATCCTTTACCTTCTCTTTCCGTAGCATTCTAGTGTTTATGCTGTGCCTGTATAGATGGACATCCCCTTGGGTTTCTTTTTAATTCAGTTTCAACTTTTCTGAGGAGATAATTACTTAAGGTCCCCGACCACTCCAGGCCCAGTGAATTGTATGACTACTACAGAGCCTTAAAAAAAAAAAAAATTCAGATCATTCCAAATGTACCTTCCATTTTTAATGACAATCTATTCAGTAGTTTTTGTATGATGTAGCAGCAAACAGAAGCTCAGTTTTATTTTTATAACTTAAAAGAGAACTGTAAAGTAATTGAAGAGTATAATTTATCTGAAGAAAATCTAGTTTTCGGATAAGAAAAGTAGACTCAATGGAATCTCCAAGAAAAGGGAAGAGGGAGAATTTGATAACTTTTTAAAATAAAATACAATTGACATATTACATTTTGAAAGTTTAAGGTGTACCACATGTTTATTTGATACATTTATATATTATAATATGATTATCACCCTACTGTCGGCGAGTACCTCTATCATGTCACATAATTATTACTTCTTTTTTGTAGTGGGAACAATTAAGGTCTAGTCTCAGCAACTTTGAGGTTGATAATACAGTATCGTTAGCTATAATCACTATGGCATGCATTAGCTCTGTGGGACTTATTGATGTTAGTTTCCAGTTTGTACCCTTAAATAACGTATCCTCAATTCCCTCCTCCCCGAGACTCTGATAACCACCATTCTACTGTCTTTTTTTTTTTTTTATGAGTTTAGCTTTTTTAGATTCCATATACAAGTGGTGTCATACAGTGTTTGTCTTCCGCTGTTGGCTTATTTTGGTAATGACCTCACGGTCCATCCCTGTTATCGCAAGTGGCAGGATTTTCTTTTGTCACATAGTGGACCAATATTCCTTTGTGTCTGTATTTCTTCTCACAACTTCTTTATCCATATTCATTCGCTGATGGGCACTTAGATTGTTTCCGAATCTTGGTCGTTGTTCACAACGCTGCAATAAACGTAAGAGCGCACATATCTCTTGGCTGCCACCGAGAAGGCAAAAGCTAAGTGCTGGCGAGGATGTGGAGAAAAGGGGACCCTTGTGCACTGCTGATGGGAATGGAAATTGGTTCAGTCACTATGGAAAAAAGTGTCAAGGTTCCTCAAAAAAATGAAAAATAGAGATAGTATCCGATCCAGCATGTCCACTTTGGGGCATATATTCTAAGGAAATGAAAACAGGAGTTTGAGGAGATGATGATTTTTTAAAACCTGTTCCAGGAGAGAGCAGCGGTGGCATATTCGGAAGATGAGCTTGCTATTGAAATTGAAAGTGAATTCATCAAGGTTTTCCCATGACCTAGCTGAAGTGGTCCTCAAGCATCTGCCTACATTAGCTCTTATTTCTTGATCTTCAAAATAACCTGATTAGTACCTGGCCTATTAGTTATCTTGAGAATGAAAAAGCACTGCTTTGGAAAAAACTAGTGGAATTTATTCTAGTGTGATTGGCAGGGGTACCTGGCTACCTGTGCTAAGAAGGAATCCATTGGACAGCTATGGGCTAGTGGAAAGGATAGAGAGAAGCGGATGGCCAGGTGTTAGCTGTTCCTACTCAGGAAACTTAACATAATTTTTCCAAAGCTTGGAAAGAGATATTCTCCATTATAAATGAATGCACTGACATTACGTTTTGTAAATCAGGGTCTCAGTGTGAATCTCACCAGTTCTGTAGCCGTCCTCTCTACAGTCTTCTCGTTTTACTTTTTTATTACTTAAACGTTGCTTATGCTGATCAATCACTCTACAGGAACATATTGTTTCTTCCAGATTTACCAGACTCATAACTGGGTGAATTGTTGGTTAATTATTTTTTCAATAGGGAACCTGACACTGTATAAAAGAAAACCAGCAATATGAAGAGTAAAAACATGCCAAAACTGATTCATGGGTTCCTTGCACAACTGTAACCCTGTCACAAAGTACTTATTGAATAAGAAAGTTGAATAGACGAAACTTGAGAGACATTTTGATTTTTGAAGATAATACCCATTATAATCCTTGAAGGGAAGGAAGAAAAACATTTTAGGAGAAAATGGAAGTTATTAAAAGGTATAAACACTCATAGGCAGGAACAGTATCTATAAAGATTTTATTCACTAACTTGTAAAGACAGAATTTTGACTAGAATAAAATTTTGGAGTTTTGAGCTGTATACTTAGCATTCAGTAAGTGCTCAGTAAATGTTTAAGGAGTGACTACGAGATTGAGTCTAGATTAGCAGGAAAATTGAATTACTCCTGGGAATTTCAATAAAATATTAGATTTATATCACTATTTTGCTTTTTTTTAATTTTTAAAGAAATTGTAGATTGCTTTTACTATTATGAGGACAAAGTACATACATTGAGGTTATGTATGAATGTTAATTGTACCCTTTCGATATTAAACTTGGGTTCGTTGTGACAGAAGTTAAAATATATGCTCATTTTTTTTAACTTTCTTTATATAAATATAGTTAACCTCTCTGTGCCTCAGTTTCTGCACTTTAAAAATTAAAGGGTTGAACCAGCTATTCTTTGGGGATCTTTCTAGTTTAAGAATTATCTGGTTCTCTAAATATCTTTTCTAGGCATATATGTCAAGGATCATATTTTATTAGAACTCTTGATAATTTCTTAAGCTGTAGAATTAAGTCCAAGGAATTATAATTAGTAGTCTTTTAAAAATGTTTTTCTTTATTTTTTTTCACCTAGCTACTTAATTTGAAATATGAACACCTTTCTTATCGGGATGTAAACTTAGATCTTACTCTTCAATGAACTATTTCTACTGATATTGATTCAGGCTCCCGGTGACATTTTCTTGACCTTCAATCTGGATGTTTCCTCTTCTATTTACTCATATTGAAAATGATCTTCACTTTTCCTCCC
>NW_011888786.1:6420904-6467507 GCF_000151845.1 Pteropus vampyrus
AAAAAAAACCCGAAAAATTAGATGACTCCATAAAATATGAATAAATTAATATATATTAAGTGTATACATTTATTGGTAGATCATTTCATTATGTGGCTGAGGCTCTGCCGGTTTAGTATCTTAAAACATTTTTCTTCCAAAGATGTTCAGGCTATGTTCTTGATCCTTTGAACAAGCTGTTGTCCTTACATTAAACAAAACAAAACAAAACAAAACTTCAGAACGAGATTATGGCCAAAGTTTGCTACCCTCACAAATACATGGTGACAATCTCAAGAACGGCTCAGAAAAATCCTTCGGCATGCCTGAAAATACAAGCGATATGACCAATTGACTGAATATACGTTTGGTACAGAAAGGCACCAGATTTTATGAATACTTTTATACAACAAGGACTTGCTCGTTTGACACGGTGAAAAAGAATATTCTTTAAAGACAGTTCTGCGTTCAAAACCGGGCTCTGACACCCTTTCGTGTTGTGTAACCTTGGAAGAGTTATTCTGACTCTATGAATATTAGTTTCATCATCTGTAAAATTTTATTTTTGGATGAGGATTAATGATATACTTCATATCCTAGCAAAATGCCTAGCACATAAATCCCCCAAATGATAACTATTACAGTGAATTCTTTGTTACCCAGCATCAATTAACTAGGATTTTAGAAAAACTGTGACTTCCTGAACAGTCATCAAGCACTGATAATTTATGCTTCTCTTGATGACCCTGAAATGCATTCTGAATAATTAGAGAAAGATTAAATTATAATCAGTTTAGTTTCAGTGTTAAGTGTATTTTAATTTATTCTCATTCTTTAAAAATTTGTAATCCTTCTGCATGTGGTAACAATTAACAAAAAATATTTGATTAGCTGGAGCACTCTACTTCCTGACTATCTGACTAATAAAGAGTTTATTATATATCGTTAGACCCCAAAGTCTGCCCTATGGATAAATTGGGCATTTGCTAGAAGGATTCACTTCACACTGGTCTTACATCTCAGAGCCAATATGTTGACTTATTGCCTATTGGAAATCCTAGGATTAATTTTTAAATATCCTTAGACAATAGTCTGAGTCTACACAATGCCCTCTGCATATTTTTGATCACAAGGTTGTAATGCTGGTCATCTCACCTGATTTTGTGCAGATAAGTAACTAAATTGTCTAGCTCTGAGGGTTGTCTGTTCTTTTCCTACAGGTTTCTAGATGGTCATCCAACTGACATTAGTAATCAATCTATCTTTGTTTTTCATCAACCTTTACACTTATCCAATCATGTTTCAAACTTATTTTCACTGGGCTTTTTAGGCCATATAACCTTCCCGATGAAAACTTCACCATGCATTTTATCATTTTTGTGATTCTTCTTTTAACTTACCACATTTTCTCGCTTTCCTCTCCTCCCCACCCCGACATGATGTCGTATGCTGCTTTAAAAGATGGCTCAGTCTACAGCCATGCCACCCTGAACAAGCCCGATCCCGTCTGATCTTGGAAGCTAAGCAAGGTCGGGCCTGGTTAGTACTTGGATGGGAGACCACCTAGGAAGACCAGGTGCTGTAGGCGTAAAAAGTAAAAAAATAAAGGGATTGTAAGCTGACAAGATCCTTGCAATCTGTGAGGTCAACCAAGGGTCGCCTTGCCTAAAAAAAAAAAAAAAAAAAAAAACTGGCTTAACAACTGACTTGTGTGAAAAATAAACTTCCTTCAAAAATTTATCGGTATTATTGTCCCTTTGTGATCTCAGTTAACAGGTACCTTTCAGGCAAGCAGATTGATTTTAGTGGTTTAATTGATCACCATAGGACATAGTATTCATCAGTCCTACTTTGGCCTCATTCTTCCTTCTTTTAAAACTCTGCCTTGCCCTGAAATATCCCCTTCCAACACAACAGCCTCCTCTTCCATAATATCCTTCATATCCCAACTGACATCTACAGAATCATGATTACAATGGTGATGGTAGAGGAGGGAGTTTCCTTTAAAGGGAGAGAAAGGCCAAGGGGGAACAGCTGGGGAAGATTTAATTTTCCTTTCCAAGCTCGGATAACTCTTGGCTCCGGTGTGAAGGTAGGATTGGCTAGGGTGCTTTGGTCAAAATGTTAGAGATCTTCCTTGGTGATGTCTGGATGGGTGCTGGATGAGGGTAGGGAGCCTGGACGCATAGCCAGAAAGCAACAATTAGCATTCTGCTCTAATCCTGTGATTTATCTGAGACTCAACTGACAAGGTAGCTGTCCTTCAATTGACAAGGTAAGTTGCCTGTTACTGCTCTTGTGTGTAATTTTCCCCCGAAGTGATTTTTTTCTTCCATAAACATATATTAAAAGCCAGAAATTCAATGGTATCACTATTACCGTTTCTCTAGCTACAGAAAACCCATATCTATTTAACTACTGCAAACATATTTCATATTTGGCAAACCATATTTACATTACAGGACTATTCTGAATCTTCTGGGAACCATGATTTTGAACTTTAGTAGATTAGAATGGTCAATTGCAATGTTTTATTGAATAAGCTTCCTTAACAAAATGTAACATTTTCATAAGTATAGAATAAGATCACCTGGCAGAACAAATGAATTTATGTTAATATAAAATGTTAAAGCTTAAGAACATTCACAAAATTAAAATTAAAATATCTTCGCTAGTCTTCTATAACAATACATTAGTCACAGAAATGTCACACTGAATATTCGTGTCGGCCAATAGTTGAAGGAAGTTTATATGATGTTTCTTATTTTTTACCTTTAAAAATAGTTTTTATTGAGGTATAATCGGCATATAACATTATATTAGTTTCAAGTATACAACTTAATGATTTGATATCTGTATTTACTGCAGAATGATCACCACGATAACTCTAAGTTATTTTCCTATTTTCCTAAGTTGATATTCCTCATGCTGGATTCTCTTTTAAATATGTATAATTGCATTCACTCTAAGTCATTTATTGCTTTCCTTTTATTTAAGGGAGAATTGCTTCTTTAAAAAATAATCTTCCTTCAGTACTTCCATTTTTAAAAATATCTTTGGATAACACAGGCACTATTAAATCTCTGTTATTCAGCATAACGGTAAGGAGGACAGTTAAGAATTGCCAGGTTAAAGTTGTTGAGAGGTATTAATTTTTGTCAATTATTGGAGATGGGCCATATTATTACATTCAGGTTCTTGATAAAAAGAAATATCAACTAGTAAGCCAAAACCAGGATGGAAAGAGAGAATGCAAATGTCTTGACCATAGATGTTGACATAAAGCTTGAAAACTGGCTCACAGCTTTCTGGCATCCAGGTCAAAAAGAATTCACCATGAGTTACATCAGTAGTTTTCTGATTGTGCTATGAGCCTTGGGTTCTATGGAGATATCTTTGGGGAATCAGTTAGGTTGCGTAGAGAGAAGAGGAGGAAGCAGAGCTTCAGGGCACCTCAACTTTTATTGGTTGTATATATTAGGAATCCATAAAAATTTTCATTTGAAAGGAAGACTCAGTTGCTAAAAAAAGAAAAATTGGAAAGGCACCGAATAATAGGGATCTCATTATCAGAAGGGAAGAAACATAGTAGCTCCTTTGGGGAAATGAAGCTTAACTTTCTTTCTCTTTTACTTATAAAACAAAAGTTATTTCAAACATACAGAAAAATATAGGTACCCATATACTGGTGGGCCAGATTTAACAAATGTTAATATTTTTATATATATTTTAGATTAAAAAAGAAATAAAATGCTATTGATCCAAGTGAAACCCCTTTGTACCTTTCCCAAATCTCCTTTCCTCCCTCCCCCACCTCGGATAACCCTGATCCAGAAGTTACTGAGTATCTACTTGAGCACTGGATGTACATCTTGCTACAAATGCATGTACCCATAACCTATTTGTATATTTATTGTGCATTTCGCTATTTATATAAATGATGTCACACTGTACATATTTGTTTTCAACATTACATTCTTTAAGATTTATACACACGGAGACACTTCGCGTTAAAACACACTCTTTAAAAGAGATCTGGGGTGCTCAGATAAAAAAACATATATATACACACCCCCCCGCAGAGAAAAATGGAAACTAAAAAAGAGACACTTTTTTTTTCACTTTTATAAACAATTGAATATCCTTGAGTAGCTCATATTTTTGAAAGGCATTTCATACATGGGAGTTTATGAAGCAGCCCTACAGCGAGCCTACATGCTGTCTTTGTACCATTTAGAATGAGACTCCCTTTCCTCAAAACACTACACTTTTCTAGAAATTGGTCACGAACAAATCTAGAATGACTTTATGTCAAGGATGTCTTCTAGAGTTGTGCAAAGTAAAACCTAGAGTTGTTAATAAATGTTAGTATTTTTTCACATATAGTTTAGATGCTATAAATGTGAAAATCCATGGGATATTTAGAGTTTGGGTGAATTAGTGTGCTTAACAGGTTAGCAACTGTAATCTAAATAAAAAATTTGTGCTTAGTATTTACATGAGGATTTTCTAGCTAATGGTAGGGGCTGGGGAAAATCACACCTTTTTTAGAGATAACACACTGCAAATGGAGAACACAGGAAAGGTGTTATAGTGTTTGTTCTTACCAGGCCAGAGAGGACCAGTGACAGGGCCAAGTGATGATGTGTGAAGGCGTTATCCATCAGTTTCTCATTTTTCAGAATATTGTCCTCGAGCCTCTTGCATATAGACACGTTCAGAGTGTAGGCTTCTACCAGGCTTCATCTGCTAACTAAACAGTATGCTAGGAAGGAAAGGGAGATTGTGCCCTTGCTCTGGGAAAGGAAGTTTGAATTATGGAGCTGGGCTACCAAGCTGTGAGCCTCCCATTGGAGCTGGAGCTAGAGGTATCAATATGTTGAAATGTGTTCATCATCTAAAATTCCTTTGATCCTCACTAGGTGGCTTTGCCTAGAGGAGAAAACAACCCTGCAACAGGCAATGCAATGTCCCCTCTATTGTTTATGGGAGTTTAGTAGGGGAGAAATTCTGCCCTACTTTGGAAATCTTGAAAGCATATTGTTTGCTTTGGAAAGTCCTTGTAATTAGATGTTGCACAAGACAGTTTATCAGGGAACTCTCTAGGTGCCTAAAGTTTCTTTCTTCTTGACCCTGGTGCATGAAACATTTTCACCAATGATTTGGTTGGAGAGTTGAGAGAATGCATTTCGAATTTTCAGGTGACAAAAAGCTCATGAGGAGAGAGCAAAAATGAGCAAAAACATACTTGCTGCTACTTTATGATGGTTTGTTCCTTTTCATCAAATAAGTCTTAGCTTAAATTTCACCTTTTCACAGATGCTTTCCCTGAGGATTTGACTAATATATGGCCTCTATTTCCAATCAGTTTTTACCTGTTTTTTTTTTTTTTAACCTTTGCTGGTTTCCTGACACATCCCCGTAAATTATGAGCTTGCCAAGAAAAGGGACCATGCTTCTTTAACTCATTTCTGGAACCCCGGGACATAGAATAGTTCCTAAACATAATAGGGACTTACTAAATCTTCATTGATTGAAAGAAAATTGTGGGAATCATTGAGGAATAGTAGGCAAGGAAGAGGCATGATCACATTCCCACTTTAGAAATAAAACTTGGAAGGAGTGAAGACTAGAAGCCTGATAGACAGTGCTGAATAAGCTTCCTGGGAGCAAACATTTATGCTGTAATCATTTAAAAATTTGCCTTACTTGCACTCATAGTGCCAACTCTCCTGATTATAAGATGTAAAGACTCACTCTCAGTCTATATCTGGAATATTATCTTCCATTTGTGGCACCATTGAGTACTATCAATAATATTAACAGTTTAAATTGTACCCAGAAAACAATGTCTAGGATGAGCTCATATAGGGAGAGGCCTGCTTGTTTTTGTTAAATTGTTAAAGAACCATCAGAAGACTAAAAATACTCATTTTGTGTTGCAGGAGAGGCTAGGACTCAGGCCACTAGGGACCCATGATGTGAAAGCAGGTTTCAGTTCAACATAAGACAGAGCTTTCTAACAACTGGCAACCCGGGTCAGGGAAGTAATGTCCTCAGGAGATCATTAGATACTTGTCAATAGAGGTGTGGAAGCAGATGCCAGATGCCCATCTGTCACAGTCGCCGTTGAGAGGATGTCTGCCCCCTGTGGGAGGGTCATTCCACAAGTACATGCAATCACCTAATATTTATTGAGTACCCCGGGTGCTCTTACTTCTGTGGGGAGATGCAGAGAAATGTAAGGCACAGCTGCTGTCCGGACATGGTCAACTTCTAATCCTTAATTCTGTGAATCTCAGGGAGTTTTAGCTAAGGCCCTGATGTGAGTCTCACGAATTCCACATTGGAACCGGCCGAAGTCCTTAGGAGTTCTCAAAGCAGCGCCGATCTGCTGGTGGACTTAACCTTTCACCCGGCAAGAGGGACTCCGTGTGAAATACCACTTCGTAGCCACGTCCTATTTTTGTCCCCCTGTTTAAGTCCTAGCTTGGTTTTTTAGGTTTTTTTCAATGAAGTATATTTGACATATGACACACTGTAAATTTAAAGTGTACATGCTGGTTTGCTACCTGTACGCATTATAATACGATCGCCATCATAGCGATAATTAGCACCTCTATTACATCATATAATTATCATTTCTTTTTAGTTTTTGGAATAATTAAGATCTAGTGGCTTTGCTTTTGCAACATGGAAGATTATCGCATATAAAAAGTTAGTTTCTTTACTTCGATCCACTTGTCTTGTGGTCTTGCCAGTTAATATGAATGCTGAGCTCGGGATGATGTGTGTTGTTGACTTTATTTAATCAAACTCTTTTGAGATAAATATTTTTTCATTAGAATTGGATCTCCGGATTCTGAGTGATGACAAAAAAGGAGTTATAAAGTAGAGGCTCCATGGAATTATAAGTAAGCACACTTAATTCTTTAAAGCCATGTCTGCTCTAATCAATCACAAAGTGACTTCAGTGCAGTATAGAACATTAATAAATAAATATCTAGATGGAACAGATTTGGTGGGGGGGGTATATTTGGGTACATTGCGAATATAACGTATTGATCTGAATCCTCTGGCCTCTTCCAAAGACGTAACCATGACTGTTGCATGGATATGGCCTCTGCCTTTCACATACTTCAGAAACAAGTGTGTTAGAATCTCATTAAGGCAGGTAATACTTCCTGCAGTCACTGAGCCACATTCTATCACAGTGACCTGCGAGATTAATACACTTCTTTAGGCTACTTAATATAACATTGGGAGGCCACTTTCACCCCGAGTAGATTACAGCCCAAGATATGTAATGTTTGCTTTCATTATTATATTGATAACTATGCAAGATAACTTGAGCAGTCTTTAAAAATATTCCCTTACCGTATAGTCTGGGAATCTGGTTATTTCCTCTACTTGCCAAAGTCTCTTTGCTTGTGTCTACTTTTTATTTATTGATCCTGAAATTAACCCAGTTTGAAATTCTGTTCTCCAAATACAGCTCAGATTAATTTGTTCTGAGTAAGGGATGTAATTTCTTGCTCTGAAATTGCAAAGGATGATCATCCAGCAAGGCCCAGAGTGTTCATTTAGCATGGCAAGGAAGTGTTTTTAAAGTACGTTAGCTGAAAAAAAACAATGCATTTTGGAAATTAAAAATATTAAAATGGAAGTTTGCACATTCTGACTGGGAAAGAAAACATTACCCCTACATTCCTTCCTCAGTACTCTATTTTCTGCTCTATATAGAGCAAAGATTTGGAGCTTCTTAATTTTGGCTACACATTAGAATAACCTGGAAAGGTTAAAAAATTCCTGAGTTCTACCTCCAAGGATTATAATTTTTTTTTCCAGCTTTACAGAGATATAATCGACATATAAATATGTATAATTTTAAGAGATGTTTAGATACATGAATATACTGTGAAATGATCACCACAGTCATGTTAGTTAACACCTCATATAATTACCTTTTTTTCTTTTTCTGTGGTGAGAACATTTAAGATCTACTCTCTTAACAAATTTCAGGTATGTAATATAGTATTTTTAACTACAGTCTCCACGCTGTTCATTAAATCCCTAGAACTTATTTATCTTATAACTGGAAGTTTGTGCTCTTTGACCAAAATCTCCCTATTTCCCCCAGCCCCTGGCAACCAACATTCTATTCTCTGTTTCTAGGAGTCTGGGTATTTTTTAGATTCCACATGTAAGTGAGATCTCACAATATTTGTCTTCCTCTGTATGACTTATTTCAGTTAGCATAATACCTTTTAGGTCCATCCATGTTTTAAATGGCAGGATTTCTTCTTTCTCATGGCTGAATAATACTCCATTGTGTGTGTGTGTGTGTGTGTGTGTGTGTGTGTGTGTGTGTGTGTGTCTATCTGTCTGTCCATCTATCATCTATCTATCTATCTATCTATCTATCTATCTATCTATCTATCATTTACCTACCTACCTACCTACTTATCTCACATCTTCTTTATCCATTCATTCATAGACATACAATTAGGTTGATTCTATATCTTGGCCATTGTGAATAAGGCTGCAATGAACATGGGAGAGTAGAAACAGATTCCAATTTAAATGTCGAGCATGTGGCCCGGGCCTTAGGGATTTCACACGTTTCCCAGGAGATTCTAATGTGCAGATAATGCTGAGAATCACAAGTTTAAGGGCTTTGATCTTCTGATATTAAAGAGAAATCTAAAATTTTTCACGTTATTATTTGTGCAGCATCATTTGCATAGAACGTAGACTGTCTGGATCTGAGGACTGAAAAAGACCTAGTTTCTAAGAGACACGTCAGCCCAGTGTTCTCATTTTCGTTGAGCCATTGTGAAACGGTAGAATGTTTTTGAAAAATACTTCAGGAAGAGTTTTATACAGGTGTAATGTTTTCAGAGCATTTCTGAAATGTACTGTTTGTGAGTGCATTTCTGCTGCCCTTGCACATGAATAGCAACT
Source organism: Pteropus vampyrus (assembly GCF_000151845.1). Taxonomy (NCBI): domain Eukaryota; kingdom Metazoa; phylum Chordata; class Mammalia; order Chiroptera; family Pteropodidae; genus Pteropus; species Pteropus vampyrus. The sequence continues at coordinate 6,429,848 of NW_011888786.1, forward strand.
GGTATGTATCTAAAATTCTCCTCCTCCTCTTCTGTTTTCTAATTAAGGGTTTGATCCATTTTCTTCTGGATGTCAGTGTTGCGGAAGTAAAGTATGTAGATTGGTTTGTGTTTCTTCATAGCGATCAAGCATCTATGTGGATGCCGATGAGAGAGGCGCTACCTTTTCAGGAATGTAATTGTTTTTCTCTTCGTTTGGGAGGCGTTCCGGCTGTGATCTTCCTACTGGTGGTATCCACCTTCCTCATGCTGTCCTCCACTTACTTCCTGTCCACGCTGATCTGCCCTCTGTTCTTCCTTCAGTCTGGTGCCACCTGCCCATCTCTCTCCAGCAGACAAACCAGAAACCTTACAGTTTTTGGCAAATGGAGCAAATCTTTTATGGTTTCCAGACTTTATGCAGGTTTAACCTACAGTACATTTTGAGGTGTTTATTGGAATATGGAAATTGGGGTAGTTAGATGATTTTGCTCACAATCAAACAGCTTATGTAAAATTATGATAAATCATCGGGAAATATTTTTTGACCCAGCTTCTGTGTCCTAAGATATAGTTCTAGATGGAAAATTACTGAGTCATAAAGTCTGTACTTTTAAAAACATTTAGATATATATTTTCAATTTTTTTTTCTTAATACTTGTTAGGATACCTATTTTACCACATCTTTACCAATACCAAATATTATCTTTAAAATACGCACATACACACAACATACAGTTTGCTAATTTGATATGACATATACGTCTGCATGTATGGTTTTGTTGTTTCCATTTGCACTTATTTTAATTTCAGAGAAGACTGGATGCTTTATTAATTATTTTAATTTCTTCCGTGTGTCTATTTATGTTCTCTGAACATTCTATTGTGGTTTTCCTGTTTAGCATGTGTTTTAAGAAAATAATAGCCAATATAATAACTGAATGTCATTTTCCCTAGCAATCCCCGGAAAGTATATACAGACAATGATGATTTTAATATGTGGGGCAAAGTCTTCAATTTTATTTATATTTTTAAACATTGAATCCATTCATTATAATCTTAGTTGCAGTTTTACACATTATTTAAAGCTTAAAAATGAGATTTTAAGATGTAGTTATGTAAGTGACATCTTATGAAAGCATTCGAAAGAGGATAAAGTGTGGGATTCAGAAGAGGGAGACAGAGGAAGAGAGAGGGGGAGGGAGAGTCTCCCTGGATTATGACACTCTCGTTCCGTGAGGCAGTTTAAAAACCAGAGTTGAGAGCTTTTCCTTCTCTATTCATTCTAGTCAAACCCTCTTGGTATCAGTTCACTTCATTTGCCTTCAGTGTCAGCAAATCAAGCCTCATATCCCCATAGCTGCCTACTGCCACAGAGATGCACGCCTTATGGACGGCCATTGTAAATGTAGTGATAACGATGAAGGAAAACACTGCTTCTTACATCCTAATTAAACCAAACTTGTTTTTATGATTCCTTAAATCTAGGCCAAATTTTACTTTAATCTCACAGACATATTCCAAATCGAAGGCAAACATAAATATATTGCATTATCTTTTTCTGGCGGTGTATGATTTATGTCCTCTGTAGGTAAAAATGTGTTCAGATGATTTTGCTGCTGTGATAAATTGAAGGTGTGATATTACAAACCAGGATCCGGAATACCAAAGAAAATTAAATTAAAGTTTCTGTTAACACGCAAGATACCTTTTTAGTTGTCAGTGCGCTTTTTAGTCAACCATCAAGACACTTCAGTATAAGAAATGTGAATATTCTTTAGTTTTCTGGAAAATGACAGTTTTCCAAACTTCATTTTTATTTTCTTGATGTGCCTTTTCCTTTTGCTCATTCGCTTCTCTATGTTCACTGCTATTCTTTTACCCTTAACACTCTATTTTAAAATGGGCAAACTATAAGGCTTGAGGCTCAATTCAGCCTGGCTTGGAATAGCTTTGTATAAATAAGAGAATTGTGTTATATGCTATTCAATCTTAAGGAATAAAAATGACTTTCACTTTAGTGAAAAGAAGAATCACCTGTTTTAAAATTATAGGCTTTTAGAGCTGAGAGGAACCATGGAAATCACCAGGTCCATCCTTCTTGTTTTATGGATTAAAAGTGATCATGCAATCATCCTGTCATAGGTAAACTGCTCCCTGTGCTCTTGGGCCAGCCTCATATATCCTACCTGCCTTATTTCCTCAGATGAAGTTGAGCCAGAGTTAGACTAAAGTACAGTAGTTAAGAGCATAAGTCTGAGATTAGACAGCTATGGGTTTAAACCAGTTCTCTGTCTTTTAGCTCTTACATCTTGGGCAAGTCACTTCATTCTGTGGAGCTTCGGTTTTTTTCATCTGTAAAATAGGGCTAATTGTATTAACCTCATCGAGTCCTTATGAGAACTGATTTACTTCATCTTTCTATAATATTTAGTTCAGTGCCTGATACGAAGTCAGTGTCTAAGAAATGGAACTTGTTTTTGTTGACTTTTTTCCCCTCGCACATCTCTTCTAAAAAGTGGGCTGTCTGAGCCACTGTGTCCTGTTCATCTCTATGTGCCCACTGCCTTGATGCATCATCTCATTCAATGGCAACTCCAAGCTTCCAATGACTTGAGCCCCAAATCATGAGTCATTTTTATCTTCTCTTTCTTTTGGGCTCTCTCCTTCAGTAAGTCTGCAAAGACCTAGGTTCAAGCTACCATCATCTTTTCTTGGAGTAATGGAACAGGCTCTTGACTGGTTTCCCATTTCTCCATCTCACAGCCACCAGTAATCCTCCCAAAACATAAGTCAAGTCATAGAAATATTCTGCATAGAGCTCTTCACTGGCTTTCTAACTCACACAGAATAATAGTGAAAACCCTCAATTGATTGACAGGATCCTATACAGTTTCCTTCCTATTCATATTCTTGGACCACATCTCCTATTATTCTCTGGATCATTCTGTTCCAGTCACACTTGCCTTCTTGCTGTTCCCCAGGCACACGACTACCCAGAGTAAGAGCTGGAGTCACATTTTTAAAAAAAGGTGTTTCTTATCCCATCCATGTGTAGCTTCTGCATTCCAAGTTAATTCCTGCAAACATCATATATTTTTAAATGAGGATTTTATACTATGTCACCTTGCTTTAATATAGGAATAGAGGGGGCCTAAAACTGTTAACAAAAACTCAACTTCCATGGCTGAAAGCCTTCTCAAAAGAAAGAGTTTCTTGGGTCATATAGGCCCAGATCCTAGAGAATAAAGTCTAAACCACTAGCAGCAGCCCTAATGGAAAAGGTCACATGCCTGCCATTCTGGAGTTGACGTGCTTTTTTATACATCAAATAGGGGAACGAAAGATGTAAGTTTTTTTAAAGAATTTATATTAACTACAGATAGGAGGGGCAGGATAAAGTGAAGTGGGGGCAGTTCCGTGATAGGAGCGCAGTCCGTAAGGAAGAAATAGTTACTATTTCTGACTGGTTACAGGCAACAGTTTTGAAAGTTCATGGGTGTGCAGGACGTGATAGTCCATACAGTGGTTGTCTAGTAGATGCCTGGATGTTGATCCAAAGTCCAACATATATTCAAGAATGTGAGCAGTCTATTGTCAGCTGCCCCCCAGCTATTCGCAGGCTAACTTCTTTGTCTCTTTCATTCTCTGGCCTACTGTAATTTAATTTAGAACATCTCAGAATTTTTTTTGCTTGTCAAAACAAAATTAACATATGCAATTAGACAGATTAGTAACAAAAGTGCAAGACTAAAAGAAGACTCTTTATGAATCTAAGCTGGGCTGAGAAACCAATCGATATACTCACAAGGAAGATGGCAGAGTGCCTTTGCTGAATTCACAGGAATTTTGTCCTTGCAAGCCCTTTTCTTCTTCTCCAGATTTTATTATCTCTAGCCAACATGTGTTGCACTCCTATTGTCTGTAGTTTCTCTTCCCAGTCAGACACACTGTTTGTACTAATTTCCTGGCTTTTCATCTTGCTGAGATTTTAGTTAGTTAGCTCATCCCAGATGTAGCATAGCTGCCCCATTACTGGACTCTCCACTCTTTATGATCCCTATATATTTTCTTCCTGGGCAGCTCTGCCTAACTGTGGCTGGAGCCCAGCATGTCCAGCTGAGAGTAAAGGGCATGACTTCACCAAAACACTAGTTAAGCACAATTCCTATGATTGATCATTATGTTTACTGCTGAGTCACCTATCAGCCAGGACAAAAAGGAAAATACTATGAGCTGCATAATTTTCTTAACCAAATAAAAAGATACATGCCAGTTCTTTAAGAGGAAAAATGGTATAATTTCCTGATACCAAAAGAAAAAAAAATTGACCGTGACTTTATCAGTAACTTACTGTGTGCCATGTAAAAATAAAAACTCATGTCGAGTTGACAACTCATTGAGATTAAGATTTCACTTGATCTATATTGAAATTTTATATGAAATCTTAGGATTATGATAGTAAGGAAATGGAGGACCCAGAAGAGTACTTGTAATTTGGTTATAAACTGGTCAGAGAATTTCACCTTTAAGATATGATAAAAATGTCTATACTTTTGGAAGGACTTTTGGACAACATAGACTGGGGTTGGCTGTGCTTTCAAATTTAATTCACTTAATAATAACCAAAAGATGTGGAAACGTGGCTTTTTGTGGATTTGGTGATAACTTTTATAATCTTAGGGGACCGTTGTGGTACAGTGGAAAGAACCTTAGACTTAAACCAAAAATTCTTGGCTCTGATTTTGCCGAACGTGTGTGACCATAAACAAGGCATTTGACTTGAGACCTTTTGTCATCCTGTATGAAAATGAGGGCTCACGACAACTCTTAAATTCTCTGTGATGTTTTGACTTTTAGCTACTTTGAATAAAAGAGCCACAAAATTTTAACATACAAAGGCCTTTATTATACTTCTAATTAGAGTGGAAGCTAATCTTTTGCAGTGAAGTTGACCTTGGTGATGACTCTGTGTTGCTGCTGTAGTATGATGGACATGAACAAAAGGAATGATACCTACAGAGTCCATCTGAGCAGTTTGGCAAGGCACTTTGGAGGCCATTGTCATGGCCAGCCAAAGCCATGCCCTTCAGCTTTACATGTTCAGGAAACACTGTCATCATTCTCAGAGTCTGTCAGTTTCTCGTGGAATGGACTCATATCTAGTAACTTACAAGATGCTGATATAAAAACCAAAATATCAATTTATTAACTTATGACTTGAAATACAACTGTCAGGAACATAAGATATCCATGTTAATTATTTGATATATTCTCTTCCTGGAAGAAAGCTGTAAGTGAAACAGAAGAAAAACTTAAAAACTGGCAAGATGGTCATGGCACAGCAAGAACTAAGAGCATTATAATCTTTTAGCTTGATGCACTCACCTCACTCACCTATAAGGGTATTCGTACGTGGGGGCAAAAAAGAAATTGAACTAGTTGCCCAGGACATCCAATCTCTGTCTTTGCTGGACACACATTGACAAATGTTTTCGTGGCTGAATTTCTCCTCTGTCTCATTATGTCCTGTCTTCAAGTGTAACTCTACTGTCAATATGGCCCTGGGTAGCCCTGTTCTGTCCTGGAGAAAACTGGGCTTGTCCACAGTTGTCTGCTCCCACCACTGTCATACAGCAACGCTCTTCTCGCTCACTGAGCACTGGACATGCTCCCACCACGTTCCACCCACATTACATTGCATGATTCTCTCTACTGGATATTTTGGCAGTAACAGAAGGAATTCTCTCTAAGATTTGCATTCCCATTGCATAGGTTATCTCCAGGCCTAAATGCTAGGGGAGGGGACAGAAAACTTAGATGGAAGGGGATGAAGGGATGTGTGAGGGGAGTGGCTACCCCCCAAAATGGATAATTTGTCTTTGCTTTGTCCTTATTTGGCTCAGGCCCTGGAGAATGGGTGTGTGGTATTTAATAACATGGGAATCTGGAACTGTCTTTTTGCAGACCTTGAATGTTTACCCCCCTCAGGGAAAACTGGATTCTCAAGAGTAAAATAAATTATCTACTTGGCTAATTAGCTAGGACATAACAAAATTCTCAGGAGGATCATCCCATCTGAGAGTTTCTATAATGTATGCTTATTTTTGCAGAGTCTATCTCTTCTCATTTTGTAGCCTACCCGTCCTCTAGCTCATGCCTCACAGACAAGGCAATATTGTCAAGTGGGTAGTTTCTGTTTCCTGCACCTTTCTGCCTTCCTCTTCTTTCTCTGCCCCATACCCTCTGGTACTCACGGGTGGCCTGAGGTATTCAGTCTTCTCAGGTTGTACCAGTTCTTGCATCTGCCTGCTCTATCAATTTCTGCCTTTAGGAGATGAAATGTGCCCTACCCCCAACAGCCACCCAGACTTATATCTTCTGCACACTTTTATTCTCATTCTCTTGTACCAGGCTGGGTGCCACAATTGGCAATCAGTGAATATACCAGTATCCTGATAAAGTATTAGCAACCTAAAGTGGTTTAACACCTTAACTTTATCTAGCGGATATGTATTATCTCTCCTGACACTGTCCCACATTTCCTTTGAGCAATTCATTTGGTCCCCATTTCAGCCACCTACTTTTGACCAGATGACTCTACCCTTGGCTTCAGAGAGAAGCCCTAACTACTTCAAGCCAACTGGGGATTCTTATTCCTAGACACTGATTGGAGCATGAACAGGGATGTTACCCAGTGAGAGGTAAAAGGATGCAAAAAGATGTTTGTTGGTGTTTCTACAAAGATGATTTTCAATGGAAAGTAGCTTTCCATTGAAGCTATTAAGGGAGCCCCTTGGTCTTCCTCATGTGGTGTGAGAAAGGGAGTCTGAAACTCTGGCCACTGTGCTACATTCACAAGGGAAGAGCTTGGAACCTTGGGAACACTGAGGGATTCTGAAATGAAAGCAGATATCGTGAGAGTCAGAACAGACAGATGGAGAGGACCTGGATCCTTGGTGAGAGCACCTCAGCTACTGGATCAAACCTTACCTTAAGCCAGTATGTCTAGACTTTTAATTACCTCTATAAACCATTATCGTTTTGGTCTGAGCCTTTGTCAATTTCAAAAGAAATATTTCTGGAAGATACTCTGTTGTAATTTTCAAAGATTTACTGGAATATAGCAAAGCCATAACTCCGAAGAATTCATTTTTATTGATGGAATTATGTGCATTGTAACAGACTTTGTAGCATCTCTCAGCTCATTATATGTAGGCCATGGAAAAGGTTAGTCCTGACCACAAAGAATGAACCCTATGAAGCATATGTCCATCAGACGCTATCCCCAAGTATATATTCAAACTGTACTAATTTCTGTCTTTGAGAAGACTTTAAATCATATGGCAGTCTTGCCTCTGAACCCATCCTAGATTCACGTTTATGTAATACCCATATTATCCACAGGCAGATGGTTAGCAATAGCATGGAGTAGTGGAGATACAGATTTTGGAGAGAGGATTTAAATTCTCTCGTTTGCTGTGTTACTCTCTCTGTCCTCAAGGTCGTTCCCGCATTTATATTAAGAGAACCATGCAGATTTCACAGAATTATTTGGCAATTAAATGAAACGATATACAAAAGTTATGCATTGGTGTTGGGCGTGGGCTGTATCTGATGCATTATGTTCACTCAGGAAGCAGCATTTCCTGTAGTGATCGTTTTGCAATATATACATATATCAAATCATTATGTTGTACACCTTAAGGTTACACAATGTTATATGTCAGTTATATCTCAATAAAGTTGGAAAAAAATGGCATTTTCTTTGCTCCCCCAAAACAGCTGCAGACAGTCTCGTTGAGTGATTAAGGTCATGGAATTAGAGTAAGACTACCTGACTTCAAGTCCTGGTCCCTCCACTTGCGGGATTCATGTCTCTCTTCCTCCATTTCTTCATCCATCTCTTCCTCCATTTCTTCATCTGTAAAATGAGAGTAAGAATAGCACTTTCTTCATGTGGTTCCTGAGAGCATTAATGAGGTAAAGCCGGAACAGGGGACCAGAGGTGCTGGGAGCAGAGAGCAGGGGTGGAGGTGAAGGACTGGTTGCAGCATAACTCTTGTTGAGTAGGGATCATTTGAGGATTGCCTTGGAGGAGACGACAGTAGAACAGTGTGGACATGTGGGGGAAAGCTTCCAGTCAGAGGGACAGGCCAGCACAGAATATCTGAGTTGGGGTCTGGCCTGGCATGGCTCAGGGACAGGAAGGGGGCCAACCCAGGTGGGAGCGAAGTCACTGAGGGAGACAGGGACCTGTGTGAACACATCTCATAAAGATGAGTTGTCCTTTACCAACACCGGCTTCTACTTTTACTGAAACAGGAACCATTGGAAGGTTTTGTGTGGAGGACAACAGGAATCTGATGTGCATTCTCAGTGGATCCCTGGCCACTCCACCAGGAAAAGATTTGGGCAGTGTAATAGTCATCTAGAGCGGCCATAACAAGATACCACAGACTGGGTGGCTTAAACTTCAGAAATTCATTTTCATGCATTTCTGAAGGCTGGGAAGTCCAAAATCAAGGTGCCAGCAGGGTTGGCTTCTGATGAGAGGTACTATAGATGGTTGCCTTCTTTCTGTGGCCTCTGTATGCATGGGGGAGAGAGAAAGAGAGAGAGAGATCTCCAGTGTCTCTCGTTCTTATAAGGACACCAGTCCTAAAAGATTAGGGCCCCACCCTTATGACTTCATTTAACTCTAATTACCTCCTTGAAGCCCTTTCTCCAAATACAGTCACATTGAGAATTTAGGCTTCAAAATGTGAATTGAGGGGACAAAATATATTCCATGATAGGAAATACAATGGTCAATTTTGTATTTCAACTTAGCTAGGCTGTGGTGACCGGGTGTTTGACCAAACACCACTCTAGATGTTGCTAGACAAGTATTTTTTAGTTGTGATTAAGAGTTAAAGCAGGACTTTGAGTAAAGGAGATAATGTGAATGGACATTATCCAATCAGTTGATGCTATTAAGAAAAAGACTGAGGTCCCCCAAGGAAGATGGAATTCTGCCTCCAGATTGCCTTTGAACTTGAACTGCAACATCAAGTCTTTCCTGGGTCTCCAGCCCACCTTGCAGACTTCGTACTTTCTGATCCCCACAATCATGTGAGCCAATTCCTTAAAATAAATTTCCCTCTTATACACCCATACACATATACATACACATGTATATACACATATACATATACACAAATACACACACATAGAACGCATTCTATTGGTTCTGTTTCTCCAGAGTACTCTAATACAGGTAGCAAGAGTGTCATTAGGGGCATAAATGCGACAGCCGTTGTGGTGGTTCATCTAGACCAGGGTCAAGTGAGATACTTTACAATATTATGCTCTTATCGTTAATTTGTATGATTTCTTACATATATTATTATATCTGGATTTCTATTAAATTACCTTAATATGTAATATATAATTATAATGTTACAGTATGCACACATATTAAAACTTGGGTTATTTACATCTGCTATATAAGATAGTTTATAATTTTCATACTATATTCTATACTATATACAAAAGAAATGGGATCTTAATATGAGAGAAACAGATTGACTCGTTTTACTGAATATGGCATGTATAGGCTTATAGATATTTTGTTTTGAATTTTATCCCTTCTGGAAGTTTTAAAGCCATAAAAAGTTCAGCATATTATGCTTACATACTGAGCTTGTAGTAGATGATCAATACATATTACATAATAGATTAATGGTGTGAGCAAACATTAACTAGAAAGGAATCTCTGGGGGTTCTTGGAGTGCTGAGAGCTGCTAGCAAAGCCTCCTTGGCCCATTGCATGTGGTCTCTTTGGAGTGGGTGGGGGATCTGGTCTATTTTATAGTTAATAGGCCCCCAGTGTGTACCTCTGTGTACCATTCAACCTCTGTGTAACCCCTATATTCATGGTAAGTTTGTTTTTCAAGTAATTGTGTTTCAAAAGCCTCATAGCTTAGTTGTTCTAAGGAAGGAGACAGAATCCCAGCTCCATTGTTTCTGGCTGTGAGAATTTGAACTAGTAGCCTTCCCTCTTTCAGACAGAATTTCCTCATTTTAAAAATGGAATGATATAAAGACAGAATGCAGATATGTGGTTGCCAGGGGCCAGGAGGAGACAAGAATGAAGAGTCATTAACTGCTTAGTGAATATTAGATTTCCTCTCGGGGTGTCGAAAGCATTTTGAAACTAGACAGAGGCGGTGGATGAACAACATCGTAAGTGTACTAAATGCTCATTTACTTAAAATGGTTAATTTTGTGTTATGTGACTCTCACCTCAGTAGAACAAAATGAGGATGAAAATAGAACACACCTCATAGGTTATCATGAGACATGAACATCCAGTACTTAGAACAATGACTCACACTTAGCACATGGTAACCAGTCAAAGAATGTCAGTCTCCTCCTTCTTTTCCTCATCCTACTCTGCCATCATCATTGTTGTCTCCATTGTTATAGTCATTCAAGAACGGATTCTTCTTCAGATAAAAATGGTAGCCTGCGTGCCTGTCACCTAAAGGGGACTACCGGGAGATAAGTCTAGATTAAGTCAGGACTAGTTTATGGCAGCCTGAAAGATCCAGATATATTTAGTAGCAACAGGGAGCCGCTGTAGATACTTGAGCTGGAGAATGAAATGAGTCAGACTGTACTTTGAATCAATTAGCCTGGGACCCACATGCATAGTGGTTGCGGGGATGAGTCTGAAAGAAGGAGACATAGTTATCAGGTTACCCGCAATGGGGTCCTCAGATTTCACTTTCTTATTTCCTCCTCAATCGCCTTGGATTTGGCTGGCTACATAGCAACCACTTAATAAATACTTGTAGATTAGTTATTTTACACTTATTTAATGCCTTCCTTTGAAGTACTTCCAGTTGAGATTACTTCTACAAATCACATAATGCAAGATAAAATGCCCTATATATCTGTCAGTTTTCTCTAAGACTGTTTTCTAAGTATTATATGTGCTCAGTTCATGGACTGGGTATTCAGTTGCTGGAAAAATAGAAATCACCCCATTAGTCATACCTCTGCAAATTTCACATTTTATATTCCAAGTTTTGTGGCGGATGATATTTAAAGCCTTATATTTTGCTGGCTATTGTATCACTACAACTGTATATTGCTTGTGGACATTTTGTGATCTCAGATCTAAGGAAAATGATGATGTTCAATTTGTTATCACTTTGAGTGAAGCACAAAAAGACCTTAAAGTGAGAAACACAGCTTAATTAGCACATTGGTGATTTATATTACCCAGTGTGAAATCTCCACTGGCACCAAAAGGAAGATCAGAACAAAAGGCATCTTTTGGATTTTTTTTTTGGTCCTGTTTTACTCAGGATTCACAGCCTTATTTCCATATTGCTAAGCTAGAATACCCACAGTGTAACATCATTGTCTCAAAGTTATCACATTTCACAATATCAGGCAAAGGTACACAGCTACTTATTGATTAATCTTGAGGACAAATGTCCCCTTTGCCATTTTATGCAGAGGTTTATACCTTGATTTATTTAATGTGAAGACTCTTAACTATTGTCAGATTTTATAACCTGAAGGGACTGCTGAAATTTCCTAATTGTATCTTCACTACATTTTGATTGAAAAACCCTAATAAAAATGCTTAGAAAACTTTTACACTGATTTATATTTCATTTGGCACATTATCTATATATATTACAAAAATATTTGTATATCTCTGTATTACACTATTCAGCTGTAATGTATACCAAATACATCTCTTTTAATTACAAAAAAACATAACAGAAACCAGTTTTACTTACGAATAAAACACTTAACAGAAATAAGGGAATTTATTTGCTCAAGTGACAGAAAGGTCCAAGGATAGTTCTTCAGACTAATTTGACTTAGAGGCTCAAAGAGCTCTATTTCTTCTCTGTCTCAGCTCTGCTTTTCTGTGGGTTTTCTTCAGCTCCCAGACTCTGTCCCTGTGGTGGGTGCTAGCAAATCCAGACTTATACCCTTGAAGTTTGAGATCAGAGGAAAAAGAACAACATTGTCCAGCTTCGGCCAATCAATGCTTGGTTCAGTTCCGATTAGACAACTCAAGTCAATTGGTCTAAGTCATCCTTAGACCAATTACTGTGAATTCAGTTTTGGAAAATATTGATTGACCAGAAATAGATCTTGTGGATTCAGGGGATGGGACTATCATGTGTACTAAGTGTGATTTCTCCAGAAAAATTAGGGTGTTCTTGTGAGTGGTTGGTGGGAGGTAGATGCAGGATAGGCAAAACCAACACATGCCAATGAGAAGGTCACAAGTGGATTCCCAGATGCCTTGCAGTAATGACAGAATGGGAAGTTGAAGATGTCAGGAGGAACCCTCCATAGAGGACTATAAATACACAGTTTAGAAACACTTTCTATATTCCATCTTGTTCCTGAAAATGTAATCTCTGAAAAATGAAAAATGACTTGTCCATCAAATCACAGTCATAAAAGGTAGAAGCAGCCTAACACTAATCTAATGCATTTCTTTCAGACCAGGATATTTCTTAGGTTAATAATATATATGACTTTAAAAATAGTCAACTTTTGAAAGTGATATTTTTGCCTAATTTCAAAAATTTGAAAAGCCCCCAAGAGTAAGTGTATATGACTTTATGAGGGAACTATTACAACTTTCTCTGTTGAATTATTTTTAATTTAATTATGTGAAAGGAGAATATATATGTAAGCTCTATTTAATCAGTCTCTCATGATGACTTCTTTTAATGTAGAAAAGTTTCACTGAGGTACTTGCACAATTTAACTTATATGCATGAAAAACCATATTCGCAAGTTCCTAAATGAGATATCACTAGAATTACTTTATTATTACATAAATGCATCAGTTTTAGGGTAAGGGGATTCTCAAGCTTTCTCAGAGAGCTTTAGCCTGCTTTCTTTTACTGAATGGCCGTCACTCTTCTGTGTGACGGGTTCCCCAAGTGTTATGTTTTATGAGTGCTCATGGGACAACTCACTTCACTTTTTCCCTATATCTACTGATCTCTTCCTGCCAGCTTCCGTTCATACCATAGGGAGGCCATTCCCCCCGCATGGCCTCTTGCTGAAGGGTTCTCTCATTCACTGATTGACCTTTGTAGAGGTGCTTTAATCCAGGGGTCCCCAAGCCCCGGGCCACAGACGAATACCAGTTTGTGGCCTATTAGGAACTGGGCTGCATAGCAGGAGTGAGCAGCCGGCGAGCGAGCGAAGCTTCACATGTATTTGCAGCCACTCCCCAGCGCTAGCATTACCACTTCATCTCCACCTCAGATCATCAGGCATCAGATTCTCATAGGAGCACCAGTCTCATAGGAACACTGATGCCACAAGGTTGGAGACCGCTGCTTTAATCCATATATCTTTTGGCATCTGATCGACCCCTAGGAAATACCTATATTTTTGCCTTGGTGATCTGCAGGAGTGTAGGCCACCCCCAAACCACTGTCTGCCCTATATCTGCCATCCTGCCCCTGCACTATGTCCCACATTTTTGCAACTTTGAGCACTCTGAAGGTCCCATATGATTGCCAGTCCTTGACTTAGCAGAGTGAGAGAGGACATTGACTCCTCTCAGCGTTACAGAAGGGGATGATGGAGAGCTCCCCAAGACAGGATGCTTGCTGCTCTATAAACTGTAACGAGGTGGCCTTTCCTCCTTGTTCCACTCATAGGTACCAGGTTGAGTGGAGGTGTTGGTAGTGATCATGGTGGTGGGTGATGAACTGAGGTCTGAATGTAGCAAGCTCTATGGGGAACTGGCTGCCTCTCATTCCCGGCTGTTCTCTGAACTGCTTCATACTTGCTTCATAGTGGTCTATTCTCACATCCGCCGGTCAGATAATGTCGCTTCTTTTCTCAGAACACTAATGGCTTTCAGTCTCTCTTGGAATAAGATCCACGTCTTTGCTTTGGCCTGCGAGGCCCCCGCCTGATCTGGCCCCTCTTCTTCTTTCGCTTGCTCTCTACCACTCTTCCTCTGATCGTGCACATTTAGCCTGGCCTCCCTGTTCCCTGTGCATGTCAGAACTGCTTCCACCTGCGAGCCTTTGCCCTTGCTGGCTGCTTCCTCTGCCTAGAACACTGTTATTGGATATTCTCAGGATTTGTTCCCTGTCTTTTGTAAATCTTGTCTCAAATGTCATGTTAGCAGTGAAGCCTTCCCCGACCATGCTGTATAAAATAGCATCTTCTGACAATCTCAACTCTTACTCTGATTTCTTTATCTCATCTGTCACCACTTGATATATACACGTCTTTACTTGTTTATCGACACTCCCTTCCCAGGGACTTTCTCCGTTAGGTTCATTGCTGTACCCCTGCATCCAGGGCAGTGCCTGATACTTGGTGGCTCTCAGGAAATATTTATTGACTTAATATGTGAATGACTGATGAATTAATGAGGATGTGTGTGGCAAACTTTAGACAAAACAAAGAAACTTACTTTGACGTTTAGTTGACTGGTTTTAACAGAGTGCAAATTTCAAATTCCCAGCAAGCCAACTCCTCTCTTAATTTGACACAATAGTTTTGACTGTTTCTATTTTTGTGAAAAATAACCAGGTACCTGCACAAATGCTGAGAAGCCCCATGGGCATTTGGCACTGTATGTTCATTTCTTCTTTGCCAGTGGAGAAGGTTTTTACATTCCACATTTTACTCCCACACTCTCCTGTGATGGCAGCTACAAGACCAGACTAGGCAACTGGTAAAATCTATTTCTTTTGCTCCACAGTGTGTATACTATGTATTTCTTTTCCTTCCATTTCACTTTGTATGCACTTTAGAGCAGATGTCGTTTCTTTTTGCCTCATCTGTATTGTTCATCTGCTTATAATTTGCAGATAAGGTAGTACATGATTTGGAAGACTGGCCTGGAGTGTACCTTTCAAATGTGAGCTAATAGTGGCTGTAGAGGCCACTAATTTAGGAGTGTGATTCAGGTAGTGTGGGTGATGCGGTTATTGTTCGGAATAGGGTTCTGTTTTAGGCTATCAGTTTTCATCTGTGGAGTTATGTGGAGTTTAAGGTTCTGAAGACTTCTCTCTCTTTAGTTAAGTAGATTTGCTGAGGTGATTGTACAGTGAATCTCTGAAGCTGTTGACAAAGAATAAGGGGATAGGGGTTTTTCTTTTTCTTTCTTTCTTTTTTTTTTTATATTACATCCCCATGACTTATTTATTTTATAATTGGGAGTTTGTACTTCTTGACCCTATTTCACCCACTCCCCAACCCCTCTCCCCTCTGGCAACCACCATTCTGTCCTCTGTATCTATGAGCTTTGTTTTGTCTTGTTTGTTTGCCTGCTTTGTCTTTTAGATTCCACACATTAAGTGAAATCATACAGGTTTGCCATTCTCTGTCTGACTTATTTTACTTAGCATAATATCCTCAAAGATCTATCTATGTTCTCATAAATGGCAAAATTTTTCTTTTTTGTGGCTGAGTACTATTCCATTGTATATACCATATCTACCTTGTCCATTCATCCATTAGTAGACACTTAGATTGTTTCTACATCTTGGCTATTATAAATAATGCTGCAATGAACATAGGGGTGCATATATCTTTTTGAATTAACATTTTCATTTTGTTCAAGTAAATACCTAGAGGTAGAATTGCTGGGTCATACGGTAGTTCTAGTTTTCATTTTTTGAGGAACCTCCATACTATTTTCCACAGTGGCTTTACCAATTTACATTTCCACCAACAGTGCATGAGGGTTTCCTTTGCTCCACCTCCTCACCAATGCTTATTATTTTTTTTTTGATAATAGCAATTCTAATATGTGTGAGATGATATCTCACTGTAGTTTTGATTTGCATTTCTCTGATGATTAGTGACATTAAACATCTTTTCATGTGCCTGTTGGCCATCTATATTTCTTCTTTGGAAAAATATCTATCCAGATCCTCTGCCCATTTTTTAATCAGATTGTTTGTTTTTTGCTATTGAGTTTTAGGAGTTCTTTATATATTTGAATAGCAACTCCTTATCATATATATGATTTGCAAATATTTACTTCTGTTCACTAGGTTGCCTTTTTATTTTGTCGATGGTTTCCTTTGCTATAAAGAAGCTTTCTAGTTTAATGTAGTTCTATTTGTTTATTGTTGCTATTGTTGCTTTTGCTTTTGGAGTCATCCAAAAAATCATTGTCAAGGCTGATGTCAAGGAAATCACCACCTATGTTTTCTTCTAAGAGTTTTATGGCTTCAGGTTTTACATTCAAGTCTTTTATATTTGTATACAAACTATAACAGGTTATGCCTACATATCACTTCATTCATGTGGATTCAGTGTAGTGCTTGGCTCATGGCAAATTCAAGTTTTCCTTTTTGGAAATTTCTGGGATTTGAGAGGGAATATTTTTAATCCGTGGTTGGTTGAATCTAGAAATGAAAACTTGGTGATATGGAGGGCCGACTACATATAAAATCATGTCTACAAGTAGTGACAGTTTTACTTCTTCCTTTCCAATTTGAATGACTTTTATTTCTTTTTCTTAACTAATTGCTCTCGCTAGGACTTCCAATACTATGTTAAGTAAAAGTGGTGAGAGTGGGCATCCTTGTCTTGTTCCTGATGTTAGAGGAAAAGCTTTCAGCTTTTCATCATTATGTATGATGTTCGATGTGGGGTTGATATATTTGGCCTTTATTATGTTGAGATATGTTCCCTCTATACCCACTTTGTAGAGAGTTTTTTCAATCATAAATGGGTGTTGACTTTTGTCAAATGATTTTTCTCCATCTCTTCAGATGATCATATGATTTTATTCTTCATTTTATTAATATGGTATATCACATTGATTGATTTGCAGATATTGAACCATCCTTACATTCCTGGAATAAATTCCACTTGATCATGGTATATGATACTTTTAAATGTATTGTAGAATTTGGTTTGCTAAAATTTTGTTGAAAACTTTTGCATCTATGTTTTCCAGGGATATTAGCCTATAACAACCACCTCCTCCTCCTCCTCCTCCTCCTCCTCTGCCCCCCGCCCCTGGTCTGATTTTGATATCAGGGTAATGCTGGCCTCATAAATGAGTTTGGAAAATATTTTCCTCCTCTTTATTCTTTGGAAGGGTTTGAGAAGGATAGGTATTAAATCTTTGAATATTTGGTAGAATGTGCCAGTGAAGTAGTCTGGTACTAGAATTAGGGGAAATTATTTGGGAGGTTTTTGATACTGATTCCACCTCCTTAATAGTAATTAGTCTATTTAAGTTTTTTATTTCTTCATGATTCAGGCTTGGAAGATTGTATGCAGAGCTTTTTCTATAAACGCTTCTCATCAGAATTTTCAGATTCTCATTCTTGGCATAGGATTTAGTCCACTTTTGTGAAAAATCAATACAGTTAAATTTGTCTGGGTCCAGTAGAATTATTTGTGGAGATATATATTTACACACACACACACACACACACCAGGTTCATGAATAATGTTGTTTCATTATAACATTTTTGAGGTGCCATAGGGACTTTACTCTTATTTATATCAATTAGCCTGTGGGAAATTGGTTTCATTTGATGTTGTTTTGTTCTAAGTTGCAGAACCTATCAATAATGTTAAGTGAGTACTTACTAAATATCTATTTCCATATCTATTATATCTCTATCTCTATCTCTATCTATCTATCTATCTATCTTTCTATCTATGGGGTTTTTTTTCTCCTTTTGATTCATGTAGGGTGGGAGAAAGGGATTTTATGGCTAGATTGACAGAATATTTGTGCTGAGTTCAATCTCAGCACAGAAAAGAATGGAAAACAAAAGCCCTGACTTGGAAGGATAACATTCGTTTAGAACTGTAATTAACCTGTTTTGAACATGATAAATGCCATAATTTTCAAAGATTTGTTATGGAATCAATTTTTTTCTTAATGTTTCTGGCGGTTTAATTTGAGTGGCATAGCAAAATACTGCTATTTGATGTGGGAGAAGTTATTTTTAATGCATGGTACTGTAGGTATAAATTTTATTTGTGTTAATAATGTTGAATAAACTGAATTTATGTGTTGGGCTTATTTTTGGCTACTGTGCTACTACATAATTTGATTGTCCAGTGTTCCGACATGGATTTAAATCTTGATGCAACTGGCAATTAGTTAGTCACATTGTATTTGTTTCTGCTTGTGGAATCAGGAAAATGACCACGCTTAAGAAAAGAAGCTATTTCAGGATTTTCTTCTCTTTTTAAAACTACAAAGTTATTTCTATAGGCTTAATAATAAAGAGTAATTTAACTCTTTTCCTAACTCTGAATGACAGGCCTAAAAGTGTACGGTTCTGACTTTTCACTTCAACTGGTACATATACTTACCAAAAGATGTGACATGATTTTTCTTATTTTCCCTTTAAAAAAATCAACATATTATTTTTATGCTTTTAAAATAGATTAAATATCAATAATTTGTTTTTACTACATTATACAGTTATTATTTACAGTATTTACCTTAACTTTAATTTTAAATAATCAAGTACTCAAACCCATAAAATGTTTACAGGGTCAATGTTGTTTCAATAACACCAAACCTATTTTTTTCATGTATATTGGAATATACTTAAAATTTTGTAGACAATAAGTCTATTTGGTCAACTTTGCACAACTTCAGTGACAATTACAGTTAATTCAGGCAGAACCTCCATTTACTTTTCAGAGTTTATTTTACTTCTTGTTGTCTAACTCCAGGGGAGTTATAACCACAAAGAATTCATCTACTTCATGTAGTTATGAATCCCTCATAAAATAAATTACTGGTGGATCATGAGTATAAGTTCCTGCTTTGGCTCATTTTATTACTGTCCAACTGTATGTATGTCTAATTTGACACCAAAATATGAATAGAGGTTGAATTGTTTGGAATATTTCAATTTCAAAGAATTAAATATTCATGGGTAGTAATGCAAACTCACCAGTATTCACTCCATTGGGTTTTCATCAGGAATGATAAAGATTTACTTAAGGACTTCAATCAACAAACACTTCTGTTGAGTGTTTGGATGGTACTGAGGGATGTGAAGACACACAGAACCTGTCTTCAAGGAGCATAAAATCAAATTAAGGAGATAATTAATTCTTATGTGTATGAAAACCCTCTTACTGGCATAGTAATACAAACTAATAATAAAGTACATATTAATTGCCACATGAGAGGTATTGCAGATATCACAGATGCCTTGAGTACATTTATTTACTCAAACCTGAGTAAATTTAATCTCTCTCCTCTGACTTTTTTTATATCACATTTCTTAGAATAAGATGGTTTGTTCCACATAAATAAGCTAGGGCAGTAAATAATACGATCTAACATTTATTGAATAATTCTTATGTGCTGGACACAGGTATATTACCTGAATTGAGACCCCATGAAAGAGGTCTTATAATGCTCATTTCACAAATGAGGAAACCGAGGCCAAAAGAACTTGATGAAGGCCACGTAGCTGGTGAATTCGAGAGCTGAGAGTTGAATCTAGGCAGCCCAGGTTTAGAGTTGTGGCTGTACCACTGCCCCATCCTGCCTTTTCCAGGATGCCTGATTCTGAGGTGCTGCAGAGAAAGGAATCTGGCCAGCAAGAGCTAGCCTTTCACTTCAAGTTTACTTTTACAGAGCTCCAGTTAGTACAAGAAAGAGCTCATTTAGTCAATGGGCTCTGAGTAATGGGCTAATGGGCTTTTGATGAGTAGTGTCCACAGCCTGATACATTGAGTATTCAAGTCTGTGGTTGTTTCTCCTGCCCCGCATAACATGGCACACGAATCCTGCTAGCAAATGGTTCCTTATGAAAACACAGACCAGGTCAAATGAGCTTGGCACTAGCTTGCCGAAGGCAACGCCAGCAGCCCACCAAGGAGGTCTTGGATATCCTTGTCTGTACACTCAAGGAATTGAAGGTTGGGGTGGGGAAAATGGCTCTCATCTTTCATCTATGGGTTAAAACAATGAGGACCTGTGTCTGCATTTTTCCTTAGTCCACAAGCTCTGACAGAAACGTGGCCTTTGGTATGGAACTTAAAGACATGGTTCTGTTTGCCATGACACCAGACCCTCTCCACAGGAGAAATGGCAACGTGTCGATTCTTCACTCTAACTGACAGAGTGCATTCCTGGCACCCCTTTGTGCTCGACTTGCGTCAGCTATAAAATGGAGATAACAGTAATACCTACTGCATAGGGCTGTTGTGAGGATTAAATGAGTCGATAAACATAAAGTTCTTAGAAGAGGGCCTGGACACTCAACACACATTAGCTATCATCATGATTGTTTTGCTACTATCATTATGTGTGTTGGATTATGTAGTGGAAATAAAGTGGGATTTAGAAAGGGTTCAAGTTCTATTTCTGCCCTCTACTGCTTGTCGAAGTTTGAACAGGTCACTTGATCTCTCTATTCAGTGCTCTCATGTGAGAAGAGGATAACATCGACCTCATAGGGTTGTTAAAAGAATAATAAACTAATGTCTGTCAACTTCATTTGTATACCTTAAAGCCTCATGTTCATTATCATCATTAATTGCCCAAACTTGATCCTTCTATTGAATTCTTGTCTTAAACCAGTTGACACCATAAAACTCTGGTCACCAGAAACACTTTCTCCCAGTTAGTGCCCGGTGAGATTGGATTCTTCTTAATATCTCTAATATCTGGCCCTTGTCTCCTAGTCCATTGCATATGTTTCTTTAGATCTAAGGGTTTAGCAGCCTCCTAACTGGCCTCCTAACCTCCAGTCTCCGAATCTGCTGGCAGAATGATGGTTCTAAGGTTCAAATTCAATTTTCTCATTCCCCTACTTAAAAATCCCTAGTGGTTTCCCATTGCCTTTAGCATAAAATTTCAATTTCTTAGCATGACAAGCAAGGTCTCACATGACATGGCTTTTTACATACTTTTACGCATTTCCCCAGGGCCGGTCTTGCCCTTTTGCCTTCATCAATGCCTTGTGTTGCACCTACATGTAGCTCCCAGAACATGTCCTCATCTTTTTCTTGTGGTCTCTGGCCTTTTAATCCTTATTTTCTTCTATCTGCCCTTCAAGATTATTTTAGCATCATCTACTCTGAAGAAGCCTTGCCTGACATCCTCTTTCACTGATACCTTTACTGAGTTGGAATCTTCTTCTGTGCCCCCATGATACCCTGTGTTTGCCCTGATCACATTATATCATAACTACTCTTTTATATATCCCTCTTCTTTATAAGGTAGAGGAACTCTTGAGGATTAGAATCTTACTTTACTTGTTTCTGTATTCCCACTGGCTTGGAACAAAAACAAGAAATGTTCATTGAATAAAAAATAAATATACTCAATGAAAAGAAGATAATGTTGTTGCCCTTCAAATATCATCTCCAAGTTCTTCATCCATTCCACTCCATGAGAAGCTTACAAAAGAGACTATACTTGAGAATTATTATCAAATGCATGACTTTAGGCGTATGACATAGCCACTCTATGTCTCATTTTTCTCAGCTTGTAAACTGGGAATAATAAATGTTTTTACCTTATAGGATTATTGAATAAGCAAAGGAAATTTCCATATAAAACTCTTAAAACAGTGTTTGATATCTAGTGAACACCCAGTAAACGTGAAATTACTACTCTCATTAGCTCCAAAATAGGAATAAATTCACCCCATCTTTCATTCAGGAAAGTTGCTCTTGGAGGTGGTCAACGAAAGATTGAGTGGCAGAGGTTATCTGCAAGTTTTCTTCAGTGAAGTAGCTTCTAAAAGAGTGGATTTATTAAAATCCAAACAAAGCCAATATTTATCAAGAAAAACAATGGAATTTAAAGACTTATAGAGTTCTAGTATTAGCTAAAGAAAACAAAAAACTGTTAATCTCATTCTGTCTTTGATGTTTTTCTCTGCCCTGCAGTTCACAGTAAAATGTAAGGTTTTCAACTCCCACACATATTCTCTTTCTCCCTTCTTGCTGATGCCTCTTAGGAATATTTTTGTCTTCTTTAATACTAAAAACTAGAAAAGATTAACTGATATATGAGAGACAATGAGATCAAATAAAAAGAGACCCTGGCTGGACATGGCCCTGTCATTCACATGCTCAATGTCAGGCACTCGTCCAGAATTATCTGCTCTGGCCACTTATGCAGCTGTGATGAACAAACAGTCTTCCAAAAAATAAGTAAATGGAGGAAGAAAGTGATTGTTCTTCACCTCCTAAGCAGGCTGTGAATTCTCATGAAGATGAACCAAGAAAAGGGCACAACAGGGTTTTGGGAAGAGTATGGACTTTGGGGTCAGGCAACTGGATTTCAATCTTTTCTCTGTTACCCATTCTCTTGAACATGTTTTATTTCTCTGTACTTCATATTCTGTGTCCATATAATGAACATAACACCATCAGCCTTTAAGGGTTGTTATGAACAACATGATACTTAGCAATTTATAGCTGTTCCTTTTTCTATGTACCCTGGCAGTATCACATGCCATCTTTTGGTGACATCTCTGCTGCCCAACTTGAATATGAAAACTCTTGAAAGATAATGCTCTGGCTACATATTTGTGAGCCATTGTTGAGAGACTGGAGATAAAGACAGTTTAGAGATACTAATGATTATAGTAGGTAAATGTTTCTTACTGCTTTCCTTCCTCCCTCCCCCTTTCCCTAACTTCCTCCCTCCTCCTCTCTCCTTCTTTGCCTGCTCTCTCCTTTATTCCCTTTCTTCTTACTTCCTCTCTCTCTTCTTCCCTTTCTTTTGTGCCCTCAGGCACTTGTCAAATAAAAATCTCTGGTCAAAGAGGCTCATCTTCTTGCATCTGACCGATGGCAACATCAGTACCTATAGGAAGCCACAGTTACTTCTTTTATATGTCTCTAGGTCTACTGTGTACTTTCATAGTTAAAATCTTTATTTCATCGACCATTATCAGTTCTGCACTCTTCATTTTGAGGGTAGATTATGATATAATTCTCCTACAATACGATCCAAAGGCTCTTTTGATGTGGGACTGTGGGCTCGAGAGGAATAAGATAGGAACTTAGCAGGCAAGATTCGGCCACTCCATCACTCTGCATAATGATTAGGCTAAGCCATCTTACATAAAATTCTTTTCTAAAATCCTAAGACGGACCACTGTGCACTGTTTTGGGGTGTAGATATAGAAATAGAAGAATTCCAAATTTCAGGTAAACTTTGAGAAGAACCCTAGAGAGATTCTAGTGCCACTAGACCTGTAAGATCACCCATTCTGTACCTGTCATTGAATCACATGTGCGATCTCAAACACACGTGTCTTGTTCATGCATAAGCTAATCAGAAACAAAGATAGGAACAGGACTCACAGCCTCAAACTGAATCACCCTGCTCATGGTCTTGGGAGAGGCCATTAAAATTGAACTTGGGCAAAGTCCCAACCATGGTATGTCTCATACCTTCTCTTACTTGACTGTGAACTCATATTTATCTTTCAAGTTTTTGATTCAAATGTCTGTGCCTCTGAAAAGCTGTCCCTGAACTTCCCAGGAGAGCTAAGTGTTCCCAAACAAGTTATTTTGGGGTCTGTTTTTTCAGTGAGAAAATCAACTACTGGGGCCAGAAACTACATGCCATTTATCTCTGAATCACCACACCTGGTCTGGAGTCTGGCACATAGTAGCTGCTCAGCGAATATTTGTTGAGTGAATAATGAACAAACTGTGCCTCTGAAATATGTGGACGGAACGTGGAGTCACAGAGGTCACTTGTGAAGGGAAACTGTTTGTGCTCTCTCCTCCCCTGCCATCGCCAATGAATCAGGCCCAGCTTAAATTCATGTCAAATGCTCTGCCTTTGCAGGGCCGCATGATTGAACTGCTGCTTTTCTTTTTGGGCAGACTGGAAGGTTCTATATGCCATAATGTTGGAGTCCCCAAAGTTTAGGAGAAGAGGTATTTCATGGCTCCTACTCTGAGGTCTATAAAGAATTTTATTTTCTGAATAAGTATTGATTGCAGCTTCCAAAATACTGCAAACCTATATAATTAAAAAGAATGAGACCAGTCATTGGTGGGCAGTGCATGGCTAAGTGTAAAAGAAGACAAATTCTTCAAGTGCCTGCAATTTTCTAATTGCACTTGCTTGGGAAGCTTATTAAAGCCTTGCAGGTGCAATGTTTCATCACAGAGTGGTGAACCTTTGAAAGATATGCATAATAAACAGAGTTTGAAATATGTTTTTATTCCAGGCCATATGGTCCTGTCTGGAGCTTTCCTGGATCTTTGGGTCAGTTCACTGTTGAAAGATGGGCTTGCAAAGACCCACCTCTCGGAGCAGCTGTCAGAGCCCTATCAGAACAAATCTGCTTTTGCATGATTATTTATTTTATGTGACTCTCTGAAACGAACACAGCCTTGCTCAGTAGCTAAAATGTGCTGAGCAAAGTCTCTTCCCTGAACAGCTTGTGGCCACATCACCAAGCGGTGTCCTTCCTTGTCCTTAAAAAACAGACTAGCGAGACTTGTACAATAGGCCAGGACAGGCAGTCTGGGTGAAGTGTACCACCTGGGCTTGAACTTAGTGCCAGCGTTATAAAAACTTACACAGTAGCATTTTAAAGAAGTGTCATTGTTCTTTCGTCTCAACACTTTATTACTTGCTTTCGTCTTTCTCTCGACCCTGTGCAATTACCGAGGCTGCTATGCACAAGCACTTGAACTGTTTCTGTGGTGTTATAGTGGTGAGGGTAATGCTAATTCTTGCTTCTTCTCCCTTTGTCATTAACAAAAGGTGCCATTGACTCCTCTGAGCATGGCCTTTTAAGGAGCATTTAATATAATTTATCCACCATTTATTGTATATGTATAGGAATATCAGTAACTGACAAGAGACATGATCTTGGAGTGAGGCAATCCCATAAAAATATTCTAGCATACAAAATGAGCAGTAAGTTGATAAGACTGGAAGAAGACATTTATCTATCTTTATTTGGACAAGGTGAATTTGGAGTTGAATTTTGTTGTCTTGGGCAAGAAAATAATCTTGCCTTCTCAAGAACCACCTTTTCTCTATTATATTGCTAACATTATGTTCAGTATTCTTTATCTATTTGTAGTCATTCATTCATTTGAGTGATAGTTATTAAACAATTATCTTTCACCAGCCACTGTGCTAAGTTTTGGGAATGTCAGACCCATGTGCTTCCTGCCTTCACAGAGCGTACAAGGAGTACAAGGCAGACACTGAACAAATGGTTAATTCCATGTCTTATTCATGTTACTGAAGAGAAGTTGAGGGTGTTTAGTGAATGCACATAGCTAGGAACCTATGTGGGGTCTTTGCTTTTCTTCTTGACTACTTGACCTTGAGGACAAGCTCTGTATCAGATCCCTCCTCTACCCTCCCATCCAGTATGAGAATCATTCTGCCTGAAACAATAATTTGTGTATAGTAGATATTTAATAAAGTATTTTGCAGATGTAAGGAGGAATGAAAGAAAGAAGCTAAGAAGGAATTATTAGTATTAGTTCATTTTTTCAGGATATAGTTTGACAAATTACAATTCTAAAGCCTTAAATCAGTTTTAGAGCAAAACTAGATGTTTTTCCTTTACCCTCACATGCAGCTATGCCATTTTTATTTACTCCTGGTGCCTGTATTTCCATTTCTAGAGCCATAGAAACTAGAACTTAGCCTTTCACCTGAAAGGCTAAGAAATAGAAATATGGGACCCTGACATTTCCACCTGGGGCACCAGCTACTTTCCTTGAGGGCTATTCTTAAGTGGCTGTAGTTATTAGGGACGGGTTATTTCTAGATACAAGTAGATCAATATTCCTATGCCTAAAAAATGATAGCTATTCCAAAATGTGTATCTCAAGCCTAGAAACAAGGTCGTATGATAGAATGTTTTCTCTTAGAGCTCTACTGTGGTACCTGAGTGACTTCTGGGACCATTCAAGCTTAGTATTGTGTCCAGGAGAGTGGAGTGGCATTGCCCAATTGTATTGAGAGCTTCCAGAGTTCTCCAGAAAGGGGAAACACTTGAGAGAACTACACTAGAAATGTGTAGCCAAGGGCCAAATAAAAGGTTCTTTGAGATACATCAAAAATCAGAGGTACAGTGTGGTAGCAGCAACTGAGACCGTGAGAAGTTTGGGAAATGTCAGACAGTGGAAGGGCAGTGGAAAGGAATGGGGAATCTTGGGTCTGAATGGGTGGAGAGTTGGGACTGGAAGCAGAGGCTGATTTCTCGTGGGACAGAGACAGCCAGCAGTATGGCGACAGGGATTCAGGTGCTGGGTGGAAACTTGGAATCAGTGTCCGTTGAAGTCTTGGTTGTTCAGCTTGGAGATATGAGGATTCTAATACCCAGATGGTAATCAAGAAGAAACTTTCAAGCAGAGTAGGCAGCACAGTGTGCCTGGAGAATAGGCTGTGGAAGAGAGGAAGGAAAAGACGTAGAAAAGCTATGTAGAAGCCTGATCACATAGGACCTTGAAGGTCATACAAGGATTTTAAATTTTGCACTGAGTGAAATAGGACATCGTTGAGTGGGAGAGTTAAACAGGGAAAGAATATAAGCTAAATTGATTATTCAAAGATTTACACTTTCTGGCCACATGGCGTGCAAGAGTTGTGGCCGGGAGACCACAGGAAGTCGTCATGCTAATTTAGAGGGATAGAGGAGTAGATTCAGGCATAGACAGCTACAGATTGGCAGTGAAACAATATGGGGAGAATCAAACATGACTTATTTGTTCTAAGGAATTGGATGGATATTGCCATTTACTGGGATTAGAAAAGCTATAATGGGGTCAGATTTTGAGGAGTGGATTGAAAATCAGGAGTTCAATTTATACACATTAAATTTTATTTTAAAATTTTAAAATAATTTTAAATGTTAAATTTAATTTTTAAAATTTCAAAATTAAAATACATTTTTAAAATATTTACTTAAAATGTGCTATTTCAATCATAATGAATAATTTTCCATTGTAGGTAGATACCACATGTTGTTTTTCCATTTATACAGTGATGGACATCTGAGTTGTTGCCATCTTTTGGTTATTATGAATAATGCTGCATTAAACATTAGTGTATAAATATACATGTTAAGTTTTAAATGTCATTTAGACCCTAAATGGAGAAGTCAAATAGTCAATTAATGGAGTTTTTAGTTAGGGACATACCAGAACTGGAGATAAAAATTTTTGAGTTATCATAGAGTATTTGACCCAGAGGCCCCATGACCCAAATTTTGCCATAGCTGAGTCACCTTCCCACCCCCACCCCATGAAGATATATACACATGCACTAAAGAGACAAAGAAATTAAAGTAAAATTCTATTATTAGTTGTCTCTTTGGCCCTCACTTGTCCTCAGAAGTCTAGTGAACTAGGCTAACCCATATAGTATGTGTGTATATATATATATATATATATATATATATATATATATATATATATATATATACACACACACACACACACACACATTATATGGAGATATATATATATATATATATCCATCTCATATATATATCTCCATCATATCTCTCTCTCTATATATATACATATATACAAAACAAAACATATATATATATATGTATATGGAGAGAGAGAGAGAGAGAGAGTTAGAGAGAGTTTGTTTGCTGTTTTGTTTTGCCTAGATTAAAGGCAAGTTAGATTTAGTCTAAAGCCCAGAGTTAAAACAGACTGAAAAGGCCACAGTTTCCCCTAAATTCTTCTTAGTAGCTCTGATTCATCCTTCTAATAGGGTAAAAATCCACATCACTGGACCACGTCCTAGGAAATGGAACCAGAGCGATAGATAGCAGAAGAGAGTGCATACTCCTCACCCTCACCCCCACCCCCACCAAGCCTGCCTCTGTCCTGGGCCTATGCAAGTCAAGAAGCTCTGGACCTATTGTCAAATAAGAAAAAGAGAGATTTTGAACATAGTACGAGCATTGGCAAAGTGCTCTCCAAGGAGGACAGCATCTGTGCCGTCTCACCCCTGTCTTCAGGAGTGCGTGAAAGAGAGACCCCTTGTGGGCTATAATTTTATAATCTGATCCCCTTTAAAACTAGCACTCCAGAAAAACTTGGTGCAATTACTGTCCTCTAAATTAAGTGCTACCCTTTCTCACTGGGGGCAGGTTTCTTGGTTTTGATCCTGAATTTTTGCTGGGGAGATATAAGGGGATTGTGGAAGAGATGGAGAAGCCTTGAGAATTTCCCCTACACTACAATCCCCAGATTTTGCTCTTAGGAGCTTATTGTTACAGGTGCCTTTCTCACCTCCACACACTTTATGCTCTCCACATAGTCTGGCTGTGAGCTTCCCATGGTGGCTTTGACCCTTTGATGTTACCCATAGTACTAGATTTACAGTCTTTCTAGATTTGCAATCTTGCCATGTTATTCTGATATAAGGACCATGAACTTTGGAGTCAGTCAGCCACAGGATTCATTTCCAAATTCTCCCCTTTTAGTGTGTGACTTTCGTCAAATTATATCCACAGAAAATATGACCTATTATTGTATCAGGTCAAGGACATAGGACATTTCTGGCCCTCCTCCTCAATATCCCTTTCTAGCTTATCTTTAAATGATGGAATACATAAGTCCTGCACAAAAGTCTTGTTTTCTTATTCTATAAATTCTGTTCACCAACCAAGATTTCAATTACCATCTCTATGTGATGACTCCAAAATTTACATTTCTATCTCAGACTCTAGTTTGAACTCTTTGTTTATTTTTTCAAAAACCTGTTCAGCTCTTCATTGGAGGTCAAAAATGGCACCTAAAAGTTATAACTAAAGCTTGATTTATTATCTTCCTTTCTTCTCCTCCGAAACTTGCCTATGTCTAATATTTCTGCCTGAAAGACTGACGTTATCTATTAAATTGTCCTAACTTTGCTACCTTATCTCACTTCACCACTGATCTCCAATGAACTGTTCAATCCTGGTGATTTTATCTGAATATCTGTTGAATCCGTTTGATTCTCTCTGTCTTTACTAATGCCACCCCAGACCAAGCTCCCATCATCTCCCTTATGATTTACTGCAATCGCTCCTAAATGTTCTCTCAGATTTCATTCTTGCTACACTCAAATCTGTTCTCCACAGAGGTCACAGTAATCGTGTAAAAATGCAAATTAGCTTAAGTCACTCTCTTGCTAAAACTCTTTCAATGACGTTTCATCGCCGTTGAGATAAAATCGAAATTCTTCAAGTCTTTATAAGCACCGATATGTCTCAGCCCCTGTCTCGTGGCTTTCTCCTAGTACTTCTTTTTTCCCTCCAGCTTTTTTGAGATATAATTGACATATAACATTGTGTAAGTTTAAGGTGCACAACAAGTTGATGGGATATGCTTACGTATTGTGAAATGATTCCAACTGTAGCATTAGTGAACACTGTCCATCACCTAGCCTAATTACCATTTATTTTTTGTAGCAAGAACATTTAAGATCTAGTCTCTTAGCATCTCTCAAGTCTATAATACAGAATTATTAATTATAATCACCATACTGTGCATAGATCCCCAAAACATATTCATCTTATCACTGGAAATTTGTATTCTATAAGCAACATCTCCCTGTCTCCTTCACCCCCCAGCCTTTGGTAACTAGCATTCTACTCTCTGTCTCCACAAGTTCCCGATGATATTTTAGGATTCATTGAGCTCTATTCTTTAAGTTTCTTACATGTGCTGTGAACTTTCCCATGTGCCATCTTCCACACATGCTGTTCTTTTTCTTGAAATCCTCTTGTCCTTCTTCATCTACTGAAACAAACATCTGACTGTTTGGCACTTGTTGAATATACTTGATG
Source organism: Pteropus vampyrus (assembly GCF_000151845.1). Taxonomy (NCBI): domain Eukaryota; kingdom Metazoa; phylum Chordata; class Mammalia; order Chiroptera; family Pteropodidae; genus Pteropus; species Pteropus vampyrus. The sequence continues at coordinate 6,459,642 of NW_011888786.1, forward strand.
TATGAGTTTTATCTGGGCAAGGTAGAAAATGATGTTCCCCAGATTTCTTTGGAGCAAGAAGATAGACATGTGATCTAGTCTCTACCAATCAGACTTATCCATGTGAGAATTTAGTTCGAAAGTGAACAGCTTGAGAAAGGCAGAACCTATTGTGCTGGTGAGGATGGCAGCAGAGGCATCCATCTTTTAAGAATGACAGTGGTTGTAGTGTCTAGTTTCTGGTGCAGAAGTAGCCAAGATCTTGGCTTCTGTGGTTGCTGGAAAGTTGGTTTTTGGCATCAACATAAACTGCAGGACTTAGTGATCCTCGGGTTATTAGAAGCTAAGGCAGTTTCTTCCACCCACCAGGTCTGTAGTGTGATTTTGAGCATGGTTCCTGAAAGCTTCGTTTGAGCCTATTTCGACAGCTTGAACCCTTATATGCTTCATCAGCCAAGGTCAGCTTCTGTTACTTAAAACTGAGAAAGAACTCAGGCAAATAGCAGTGGAGAATTCCAACGAATCCTTGAGCTTTCAGCTCTAGTTCATTATAGGAAACTACTCCATTTGCCTTGTTCTCTCACCTAAAATAGGTCTTCTATTATAGCACAATGTCGAGGCACAGCATCATGGCTTTGACATGCAGCCTCTGTTGTTAACCTGCCTGGGTTCCAGCCTCAGCTCTCCTATCTACTTGATGCGTGAATTGTGCAAAGGTTACCTAACCTCTTCGTGGACCAATTCTCTTATCTGTAACATGGGGACAATGATAATATCTAACTCATAGGTTTATGGTAAAGGTCAAATGAATTAATGCATATATGAAACCCTTGAAGTGGTACCTAAATGCTCAATAAATGTGAGCGACTATGTTGTTCTTTCTCACAGTTCCCACTTCTTTCCTTTCATAATACCTTGCACAGATTGTCATTAAAGGCTCACAGGATGGTAATTTGATTAAGATATGTCTTTAACTTAGGCTGTTAAGCTCTATAAAGAGGGGGTCTGTTTATTTTTCCCAATTCCTAGCACAGTATACATTTATTTGGTAAGCGTAGGGTGGATATTACGTAGGATCCCAGAAACCTTGAGAGACACCGCATCCCCCCTCTGACCACACCGAGGCAGGGGAGCATCAGCAGCACCCGTGTTCCTGGCAGCCTCACCCTAAGTTCCTTTCCTTTAATGATTTATTCCTCGTGACCCACATCTGACCCGTGCCCACACGGCACACACCCTGCCCCAGATGCTGCGCTTTCTCTCGCCCTGATTTCTCTGCTTCTCAGCACTGGTTTTATGCTGACTCTACAGCCTCCGAAAGCTGTTGGAAGCCAGATGGGAAGAAGAGCTAAAACGAGTTTCATTCATTGCCCTTCCAGACTCCAAGGGAAACAACAACAACAACAATGACAAAACAACAGTCACCGTGACTGGTGTATATTGAAGGTTTACCATAAACTACGCATTAGTCACTGTGCTTTACAGTCAATTTATTTAATACCCACCACAGTCCTATGGAGAAGATACTAAGAAAGACCCTCAGTTTACAGAAGGGGAAAGTAAGTGACAGAGGCAAATAAGGAAAGGAAGGAAGGAAGAGAGAAAGGAGGGAAAGGAGAAGGGAAGGAAGCTTTTCCGGTGGAAGACAACTTCAGTGGCTGAGAACTGTGGTTCCCATAAGAACTTTTCTCCTGTAGAGAAGTAACTGTGCAAGTAATATTGATGGAGAAATTATAGAAGATGACACTAAATATGTACCTATCCTCAGATCAGCTTTATAATTTAGATGTTTTTACGTGACCCCTTTCAACTGCTTGCTATCTGCAGCTTCTTTTCCCTAAAGTCTAATGTAAATAGTAAGAACAATACAGATCATTAAGAAATCTGTACAGCTTGTTTCTGGTTAATTGGCATTTTCGTATAAAATATTTAAAAATTGGCCTTTGGTTCTCAAAGACACTCTTCAGAAAGTCATAGTTTTCGCTCCTAGGAGTTCCCATGTGCAGGTGGGGCCTCCTGCATTGAGATTATCTGAGCATTTTCACAGATGCTGTTCAGCCACTGATATTCACCTGGAGTTTGCGGGGAGAGTTTATTGTGCATTTTCTATGTTTAGATCTTCCTGATGTTGTTTTACTTTATTTTTCTCCAAAGAAAGGGGAAAACAGCCAGTCCTTTTGCAGGAACTGTTATTTAGCTAACGCTGTCCTCCAATTGTAGTGTTCTTGGGCATTTTAACCAACACATTTTTAAAGTTAGTGTGTGGGGCAACTGCCAGGGAATCTGCTTCAAGCTCTGTCTCAAGAAGGCTTTGTCTCTCTGGCTTTGACAGGCCTTGAGAGATTCTCACAAGCCCTCAGCAAAATCAGGTGGGTGGTCTGAGACTCGGAGTCTGGTTGGCAGATTCTCTGAGAGTGTGGTACATTTGTTTCCTGTGGCCACCTTAACTAATTACCATACACTTGGTGGTTTAAAACAATAGAAATGTGTTCTCTCATAGTTCTGGAAGCCAGACGTCTGAAAATGAAGTGTCATTAGGATTGGTTCTTTCTAGAGACTGAGGGAGAGTCTGTTCCTTGCCTCTCTCCTAGCTTCCGGTGGCAGCCTTGGTGTTCCTTGGCTTGTAGCCACGTGACTCCAATCTCTGCCTCTGTCTTCACATCACCTTCTTCCCTGTCTGTCTTCTCTCCTTCTCTACTGAGGACACTTCGTTGAATTTGGGACTCACCTTTACCTAGAATGATCCTAGGACTCCTTAAGGACTCCTCTTGGACTCCTTAACTTAATTACATTTGCAAAGGGCCTTTTTCCAATGAGGTCACATTCCTAGGTTTTGGATGGTGAAATCTTCTGCATAATTGACCAATCAATCTATTACTCATGGTGGATAGAGAGGATTTCCGTGACTGACGGGGATAAGGCTAAGCTTTGACTAAGCAGCGGGATGAAAAAGCATTCTGACCCCCCTGAGCATTCAGCCTCCCCACCTTAGTCTCTCAGTAACCATCTGTTTCTGAAAGTTGGTGTGACCTGGCTTGTACACAGCTGTATCTCTTTGCACCAGAGTTCCTCTGGCTGTGACTCTTAGGGAGAGGAGTTAAAGGGGATTCTCCAACACTGATAAGCCTGAATAGTTATATCTCTGGGTTGGAAACTCTTCAGAAAATTGTACTGGACTATCAGAACTTATTCTAGGCTTACAAGTGTCAAATGTGGTTAAATGTAAAAATCACCAAGGGAGTTTATTAAAAACAGAAATTTCCAGGTCTCAACCTATGATAGTTTGCCAGGGCTGCCATACCCAAGCACCACAGACTAGGTGGCTTGAACAACAGAATTTTATTTTCTCATAGTTCTGGAAGCTGGAAGTCCAAGATTAAGGTATCAGCAGGTTTGATTTCTTCTGAGATCTCTCTTTTTGGCTCTTGGGTCACCACCTTCTCGCTGTGTCCTCACCACCCTTTCCTCTGTGCACCCTCTGTGCACCTCTGTCTTGTTACAAGGACACCAGTCACATAGGATTAGGGCCCCCCCCAAATGACCACATTTTAATTTAATCACCTTTTTGAAGACTTTATGTCCAAACAGTCATATGATGAGGTGCTCGAGGTTGGGGCTTCTGTATGAATTTATCCCATAGCTCACAACCCAAGAGATTCTGATGTTGTTTGGACTCAGGTGGGGCCCATGAACTTTTGAGGCGATGCCCCAGTGACTGCAACTGGTTCAGGTGGTCAGAGTCAACACTTTGAGATGTTTTTTGACATTTGCTTTGACTCCATGTCTTTACATCATCCTAATTCTTCCATATACTACGTATTCAGCAATAAATTAATGCAAATAGAAGATACTCCATGACCTTTTGCAGTCACTCCCTAAGACCTCTCCTAAACTCCCGTGCCTTTGTCTCAAATCTGTTTCCATTCAGGTTCAATGACTTTGAATCTCAGATTGTTTTGTATCCTGCCCTTTGGACTTGTTATGACATTGCCTTAGTCACATACTACTTAAGGATTTTGACTCAAATTGACTCTACTAGGTTTTTTTTTACAATTCTAGGATAGGATTTGCTGCCCAAGAATTAATGCCCAGGATGAGCCTGCTCAGTTAACATCACATGAATTGGAGATCTTACACACCTGAAACAGTGCTTTGGGGGCGTCTCAGGACAGCTTTTCAGGACTCGGAGAGTCAGGGAGTCAGGCCATGACTTAGAGATGTCACTCTGAAGAAAAGAAAGGAGTCCTTCAACTAATGTAAAGAGCCCTGTCTTCAGATTTATAGTCTGTTTATACCTCTCTCTTTATCCTTAAACTCACCTTTCTCAGACTAAATGTTGCCCTTGTAACTCCTTACATAGTCCAAGGTTTTCATTTAAACCCAATTTCTACGTTATCAAGACATATGAGTTGGGGCGACAGGGCACATCGAAGTATATTTTTACTTTGGATTCTGCATGTGCCTAAGGAGTGGCCAGAAAGGAAAGCAACAAAATCTATCGTGGGCCAGGTTTTTAGCTGGGGTCTATGCTATTGCATTTACAGCAGCCCTAGGGGTAGATATTAGTGTTTTTATGGTACTCATGAGAGGCCTCTTTCAGCTCTGCAACTGCTGCACCTGGGGCTCTAATCTAAGCCTGAAGCTGGGCCTCTTCCAAATTTGCAGCATCACTTTTTATAGGTTCCTGAACCCTAAAGATATTTCACGTTCGTCTCTATGATTTAAGCATAGTGGATGGAGAAATTATAGAAGATGACACTAAATACGTACCTATCCTCAGATCAGCTTTATAATTTAGATGTTTTTACGTGACCCCTTTCAACTGCTTGCTATCTGCAGCTTCTTTTCCCTAAAGTCTAATGTAAATAGTAAGAACAATACAGATCATTAAGAAATCTGTACAGCTTGTTTCTGGTTAATTGGCATTTTCGTATAAAATATTTAAAAATTGGCCTTTGGTTCTCAAAGACACTCTTCAGAAAGTCATAGTTTTCGCTCCTAGGAGTTCCCATGTGCAGGTGGGGCCTCCTGCATTGAGATTATCTGGGCGTTTTCACAGATGCTGTTCAGCCACTGATATTCACCTGGAGTTTGCGGGGAGAGTTTATTGTGCATTTTCTATGTTTAGATCTTCCTGATGTTGTTTTATTTTATTTTTCTCCAAAGAAAGGGGAAAACAGCCAGTCCTTTTGCAGGAACTGTTATTTAGCTAACGCTGTCCTCCAATTGTAGTGTTCTTGGGCATTTTAACCAACACATTTTTAAAGTTAGTGTGTGGGGCAACTGCCAGGGAATCTGCTTCAAGCTCTGTCTCAAGAAGGCTTTGTCTCTCTGGCTTTGACAGGCCTTGAGAGATTCTCACAAGCCCTCAGCAAAATCAGGTGGGTGGTCTGAGACTCGGAGTCTGGTTGGCAGATTCTCTGAGAGTGTGGTACATTTGTTTCCTGTGGCCACCTTAACTAATTACCATACACTTGGTGGTTTAAAACAATAGAAATGTGTTCTCTCATAGTTCTGGAAGCCAGACGTCTGAAAATGAAGTGTCATTAGGATTGGTTCTTTCTAGAGACTGAGGGAGAGTCTGTTCCTTGCCTCTCTCCTAGCTTCCGGTGGCAGCCTTGGTGTTCCTTGGCTTGTAGCCACGTGACTCCAATCTCTGCCTCTGTCTTCACATCACCTTCTTCCCTGTCTGTCTTCTCTCCTTCTCTACTGAGGACACTTCGTTGAATTTGGGACTCACCTTTACCTAGAATGATCCTAGGACTCCTTAAGGACTCCTCTTGGACTCCTTAACTTAATTACATTTGCAAAGGGCCTTTTTCCAATGAGGTCACATTCCTAGGTTTTGGATGGTGAAATCTTCTGCATAATTGACCAATCAATCTATTACTCATGGTGGATAGAGAGGATTTCCGTGACTGACGGGGATAAGGCTAAGCTTTGACTAAGCAGCGGGATGAAAAAGCATTCTGACCCCCCTGAGCATTCAGCCTCCCCACCTTAGTCTCTCAGTAACCATCTGTTTCTGAAAGTTGGTGTGACCTGGCTCGTACACAGCTGTATCTCTTTGCACCAGAGTTCCTCTGGCTGTGACTCTTAGGGAGAGGAGTTAAAGGGGATTCTCCAACACTGATAAGCCTGAATAGTTATATCTCTGGGTTGGAAACTCTTCAGAAAATTGTACTGGACTATCAGAACTTATTCTAGGCTTACAAGTGTCAAATGTGATTAAATGTAAAAATCACCAAGGGAGTTTATTAAAAACAGAAATTTCCAGGTCTCAACCTATGATAGTTTGCCAGGGCTGCCATACCCAAGCACCACAGACTAGGTGGCTTGAACAACAGAATTTTATTTTCTCATAGTTCTGGAAGCTGGAAGTCCAAGATTAAGGTATCAGCAGGTTTGATTTCTTCTGAGATCTCTCCTTTTGGCTCTTGGGTCACCACCTTCTTGCTGTGTCCTCACCACCCTTTCCTCTGTGCACCCTCTGTGCACCTCTGTCTTGTTACAAGGACACCAGTCACATAGGATTAGGGCCCCCCCCCCAAATGACCACATTTTAATTTAATCACCTTTTTGAAGACTTTATGTCCAAATAGTCATATGATGAGGTGCTTGAGGTTGGGGCTTCTGTATGAATTTATCCCATAGCTCACAACCCAAGAGATTCTGATGTTGTTTGGACTCAGGTGGGGCCCATGAACTTTTGAGGTGATGCCCCAGTGACTGCAACTGGTTCAGGTGGTCAGAGTCAACACTTTGAGATGTTTTTGACATTTGCTTTGACTCCATGTCTTTACATCATCCTAATTCTTCCATATACTACGTATTCAGCAATAAATTAATGCAAATAGAAGATACTCCATGACCTTTTGCAGTCACTCCCTAAGACCTCTCCTAAACTCCCGTGCCTTTGTCTCAAATCTGTTTCTATTCAGGTTCAATGACTTTGAATCTCAGATTGTTTTGTATCCTGCCCTTTGGACTTGTTATGACATTGCCTTAGTCACATACTACTTAAGGATTTTGACTCAAATTGACTCTACTAGCTTTTTTTTTACAATTCTAGGATAGGATTTGCTGCCCAAGAATTAATCCCCAGGATGAGCCTGCTCAGTTAACATCACATGAATTGGAGATCTTACACACCTGAAACAGTGCTTTGGGGGCGTCTCAGGACAGCTTTTCAGGACTCGGAGAGTCAGGGAGTCAGGCCATGACTTAGAGATGTCACTCTGAAGAAAAGAAAGGAGTCCTTCAACTAATGTAAAGAGCCCTGTCTCCAGATTTATAGTCTGTTTATACCTCTCCCTTTATCCTTAAACTCACCTTTCTCAGACTAAATGTTGCCCTTGTAACTCCTTACATAGTCCAAGGTTTTCATTTAAACCCAATTTCTACGTTATCAAGACATATGAGTTGGGGCGACAGGGCACATCGAAGTATATTTTTACTTTGGATTCTGCATGTGCCTAAGGAGTGGCCAGAAAGGAAAGCAACAAAATCCATCGTGGGCCAGGTTTTTAGCTGGGGTCTATGCTATTGCATTTACAGCAGCCCTAGGGGTAGATATTAGTGTTTTTATGGTACTCATGAGAGGCCTCTTTCAGCTCTGCAACTGCTGCACCTGGGGCTCTAATCTAAGCCTGAAGCCGGGCCTCTTCCAAATTTGCAGCATCACTTTTTATAGGTTCCTGAACCCTAAAGATATTTCACGTTCGTCTCTATGATTTAAGCATAGTGAAAATGGTTATTTTATAGTCTGTCTGACAATTCTAACAACTGAGATCTTTGTGGGTTTGTTTCTGTTGTCTGTTGGTTCTGGTGATTTTTTTTTTTTTTTTTTTGTCTTCATTTTTCCATGTCTCTCTTGTTCCTTTGGTT
>NW_011888786.1:6467557-6472300 GCF_000151845.1 Pteropus vampyrus
CTTTGGATTCTGCATGTGCCTAAGGAGTGGCCAGAAAGGAAAGCAACAAAATCTATCGTGGGCCAGGTTTTTAGCTGGGGTCTATGCTATTGCATTTACAGCAGCCCTAGGGGTAGATATTAGTGTTTTTATGGTACTCATGAGAGGCCTCTTTCAGCTCTGCAACTGCTGCACCTGGGGCTCTAATCTAAGCCTGAAGCCGGGCCTCTTCCAAATTTGCAGCATCACTTTTTATAGGTTCCTGAACCCTAAAGATATTTCACGTTCGTCTCTATGATTTAAGCATAGTGAAAATGGTTATTTTATAGTCTGTCTGACAATTCTAACAACTGAGATCTTTGTGGGTTTGTTTCTGTTGTCTGTTGGTTCTGGTGATTTTTTTTTTTTTTTTTTTGTCTTCATTTTTCCATGTCTCTCTTGTTCCTTTGGTTTAATGTTGATGATTATACTTAAAAATATTTGTAATAATAATTGGAGGTTGAGAATATAGGTATCTCTCTTCAGAAAGAATTCGAACGTGCATCTTCCAGGCACTTGGGGTACACTACCAGTCTGGGATCACCTCAATTCAAAACCAGACTTGATGGTTTCTGAACTACAAGGTGGCTCAAGACTTTCCAGTGACTGGTGTGCTTCTGGCTCACTCTTATCCTGATGGTTAAGTCTTTGGGGATCTTCTGTGTGTGACATCTCAGACTAGGTTTCCCACCTGCTGTGACTCTGAGCTTTGACATCTGTCCTTAGCCCAGAAAAGAGAAAAAGTTTCTGATTTCCTAAGATTGGAAAATTCCTTCAGAGGAGAGTAACTGCCATGTCTACCAATCTCAATGCCCACTTTCTGCTTTGGCCTGGTAATTCCCTTCTAATTTGTCAACTTTCCACTGTTTCCAAGGTTTGTTTTTAAGATTTTATCCAGCATATTTACCCATTTTAATTAGAAAGGTTTGCTCAAATAATGCAGCCTGTCATTACCTAAACACAGAAATCTAAAGGCTGTATTTTTTCTTCTTACTCTTCCCTGGGGCTTTGTCTCACTTGTTTTTCTTCTTTGAGATCTGCTACCTTTTACACAGTCCTGAACCTCTCCATTGGTTCTTATGGCACCTTGGATCTATGGATTAGTGGTTTGTTTGGTAGCTTGATAGTTGTGCCACATTCGTGGATCTCTTATATAAGTCCCAGGCAGTCTTGAAAACAAGGTTATCTCTGTTTGAAACCTGGGGGGTATAAATCCAACTGAGGCCAGATCCCCAATTTCTAGTCTTTTGTAATGTGACAAACACAAGTATGATCATGGCACTTCATAAACCAGTAATCTGAGAAGATTCTGCCCAGTACTATGAAATAATGAGCTTCTAAAATAAGTGTGTGTGTGTGTGTGTGTGTGTGTGTGTGTGTTATAGAATTTGGTTTTGCCCTAAAAGTGGATTGGCCTTTGCTCCAAGCTTCTGGGAAGAAATCTGTGTCATAGCTGACAGAATGTCTATGTTAGGGTGGGTGCTGGTCATACCAGAAAGACCAATCATGTGATTGAGGCTGGGGGCTTTGGGTCACACAGTGTCACTTGACCTGGAGACTGAGTTTATTCACATTGGCAGTCAATCATTCTTGCCAGTGTAATGAAGTCCCAGTAAAAGCTCTGGACACTGAAGCTCAGATGAGCTTCCCTAGTCAGCATTACTCTGTGTATATTGTCATGTGTCCTTACCGGGAGGGTAACTTTTCGTGACTCCTATGGGAGAGGAAAATGGAAGCTTCACGTTTAGAACCCATCAGACTCTGTGTCCCTTCCTTTGTGTCCCTTCCTATGTGTCCCTTCCTTTGGCTGATGTTAATCTGTATCTACCTATGAAATAAACCATAACTGTGTGAATAACAGATTTCGGTGTGTTCCCTGGGTACTTATAGAAATCATTGAAACTAAAAGTGGTTTCAGGAACCCCTTGAACTTGTAGTTTCTCTCAGAAATGAGGGCACTCTAGTGGAAGACGGTGACCTCAACCTTTTCAGTTTGGCTAACATGACTGTGTGTGTGTGTGTGTGTGTGTGTGTGTGTGTGTGTGTGTGTGTGTGATATAACACTGGCATGGGGTTCTTATAATTAGAACAACCTGACTAAAGCTAAAACATATTAGCAAGGCTAAGATACTTTTCTTTTTGCATCCCTACATTTAACCTGCTGACTGTGAGACCCTTCCCACTGGCCACCACCAACTCTGACTTTGTGATGGGTGTCATTTTTGTCCCAGAGTGCATTGTGCCTTTCCACAGTTCCTGTCAGTTTGTGTTTACTCTGCCTCCAAATCTGGGTCAAGAAAGAAAGTGAGTCTATGGCCATGCCACCCAGAACAAGCCTAAACCCATCTGATCTCAGACGCTAAGCAGGGTCGGGCCTGGTTAGTACTTGGATGGGAGACCACCTAGGAAAACCAGGGGCTGTAGGCATAAAAAATAAAAAAAAAATAAGGAATTGTAAGCTGACAAGGTCCTTGCAATCTGTGAGGTCAACCAAGGGTTATCTCGCCTAAAAAATAAATAAATAAAAATAAAAGAAAGTAAGTGAACCCACAGAAGTATTTTTTTCCCCACTAAGAGTTGGGACCTCATAAATCATGGTGACAAGAAAAGTTATGATGGTCTCTTTCTGTTCTTGAGGAGATCGGAAGAGGAGAGGCGTGAAGGCTCCGGCACCGTTCTGTAATTTTTCCCAGTGGTGGCACAGTGTGAAGGATTCTAGCAGGCTAGCTCCTCAGCCCTCACTAGACAATTCTCCACTGGAACGTTCCTGCAGTGAAAACACAGCGACATCCACCAGTGTCACTCGGGCAGCTCGGTACCTGCTGCGGAAGTCCTGGCAGTTAACAATGAAATCGTCAAGATTTCCTTTTCGTTCCTTTCCAGGCAGCCGGGGCATTGTTTTTCTCCTCTGGTTTAGCACACGAATCCATCCTTTTGTACATGATCAGTGAGACTGTGCATGTTTTCAGAAGCCGGCTTTCCACCTGGCAGGCTTGCTTGTTGGGCAGTAGTTCTGCCAACGAGAAAGAAAATATACAGATTCTCATATGTCCCCAGATTGCATTGCAAAGCAATCAAAGGAGAGTGTCGTTTTCTGGCCTGATATTTGGCTTTGGTTGTGTTAATTCTTAGAGATATGCCATCCTAAACTTCAGTTAGTTTTTTTAAAAAAATATTTTTGAAAAACTGGTATTTTGCAGATCGCGATTGACAGGGGAGGAGGCACACATGATAATATGGACAAGTAGGAGAAGAAAGAATATATAGTAAATGTTTTAATTCTTGCAGAGCCTGATGTGCTTACATGTTATATATTTCATTTTCCAACAATACTTTATTTAAAAAGAGCCAATCTAGCTTGGCTTAGTTCTTGCCCAAGGCCATTTATACGGTACTTTAAGTAAAGCACTTTGCACCCCTCCGTGCACAAAGGTACAGGGGTTATGCACCAATTTACCTGTCAGAAACCTTTTGTCTATGGAAGATCCACAGTAAAAAATAAAAATTTCAAGAGAATTTGAAGATCAACATAGTAGTATATGAGGCATAGTGCTGATAAGGGACCTGAAAAATACAGATTTATACCAAAGAAAAAATCGGGATAGATCTCGCTTTGCTGAAGCTGGAAGAGTCACTCTGGTTGAAAGCAATACCCAATACAATTAAATTTGATTTGTTATATGAATGTTCATTTTCATCCAACTTATTTTAGAATATCTGTCTTATAAAGTAAACCTGCCTTTAAATTTAGTTTTTGCATTGAGAAATGGATATGAGTGCAGCCCATAAATAGGGTTTACTTATTCTCAATGCAAAGATCTACACAACCTTAGAGTTTTGTTAAACTTAAAATACTAATAAAATATGATCTCAATTCCCTGACTAAAGTGATGGGAATCAGTGTATAACTGCTTAGAGAATTCTCCACTTTGGAATCTTAATATGGATGGGCTCTGGGGCGTCCACAAATGAAATTATATAGAACATTGTGTTTGCGCACATGTGCATTCGAGAGGGCTTAAGCACCACTGTGAGTTTAGCTGTGGGGCCAAGGGGATGCCATAGCATTTTCCTGCCTACTCAGTCTGAGTATATGCATAGCCAACACTGTGCTAAACCTTTTCAGTTTGGAGGTTCTATCTCCAGAATTATAAGACATGTCTCAATTTGGTCGTGGAGACACAAGGTAAGTGCCAGGGCTTCCTCAACCATAAGTAAAAGTTATTTTTACTTTTAAAAAAGTTATTTTTACTTCTTTCAATTTACCAGTGGGCTTTCTGGATTATCTGGAAGTTGTCCTTCGAAACTGGGCAGTCTCTTTACTGAATGTATTCTAGGCAGTCGGGAGAAACTGCGTGCATGTGTGTGTGTGTCTGAACATTAGTAGATATTGGAAAGATGTGTATTGAGTAAATGAATGAATAAATAACTGTCAAAATGAACAACTAACCAAATAATTATAATAATATGTATTTTAACTTCTTCAATGGAGCCCCTGCTTGATTAAAACAGAAAATTGGAAAAAGAGACTGAGAAGTTGTTTTCCTGTTCCCACTGTGATCCCCTGCAGGAGGAAGATGCCCACACAGGTCATTGATGATTTAGCCTGCAGGCTCATAAAACTCTCAGAAATGGTCATTTTTCCTTTCCTCAATCTCTCTCTCTCTCTTTTTTTTTTTTAATATAAATGTCAGCTATCCAATTTGATAAAGTCAATCTTAAAAT
>NW_011888786.1:6473510-6477493 GCF_000151845.1 Pteropus vampyrus
TTGAAATAGCCTCCCTCCCCAATGCAGCAGTCCCTGTCTCCCTCTTGTAGTAATATTTTCTAATAAAAATAAATCTTTCCTTTCCTCAATCTCTCTCTCTCTCTTTTTTTTTTTTAATATAAATGTCAGCTATCCAATTTGATAAAGTCAATCTTAAAATATATTGTGCATGGTCTCTTCTGGATAACTTCGAGTGAAGCAGGGGGTACAGCATGCGGTTTGGTTTCTTCCATGTTGATTTTGAAGATCCAGCTCGACCCCGAGTCCCTTATGCGTCAGCAAAGGAGTATGCCAAGGTCATCCGAAACAATGGACTAGAGGGACATCTGTAGAAAAGATGGATGAGCAGTATTACCAGGAGGAGATGCCTCTACTTTTGGAAAGGAAATCTGCTTTGGCGATCCCTCAGATAACTTCCGGTTGCCTTTGTAATCAACAGGTCCTACCTTGTGATCCCTGAACTGTAATGTCCAGGGATGTATTTAATGATGGCCTTTACTATATTTGCATTTGGATCAATGAGGCTTAAAAAAATATAGAACAGGAAACCATTGAAATTGATTTTTATATTAAGAAATCAGATAGACTTAAAAAATTCTATTTAAATCCTTAAAATTTTTCTAGGAAAAAATAATGCAAAATTTATAAACAGTATGTTCATGATTTGCAACTCTAACAATGACCACTTATTACAAGAATACTTGTTTACAAGCCTATTTTTTCTGGTTATATAAGCTATGGTTTGCTTTTAGATCCACTGTTGTGCAGTCTATAGTTTTTCTATGACTTAATCGAATGTAAAAGAAAAGTCAAAATTAAATTAAAGTTAGTCATATTATATGGATATAATTCTATTCACCAAAAGGATTAATTGATAACCTTTTTAATAAAATGGATTTGATGATGTATTTGGCACATGTTTTATCTCTGCATGAACAAGTATGTCCTTCTCTTGCCTGATGAACTTTTGAAAAATAATAAATTAATAAAACAAATTGTGAATGACGGAAACAGTATTTGAGTGTTAATGTTTAGCAAAAACTGGATTCCTACTCTAGAGTGACATCAAATGAAAAACAAAATAATAAGGCCATGATCTCTACTTTTGAGTGTTTTAAAAAATTTAAGATGCTAAAGAACATTGATGACACCCATGAAATACATACATCAATTGATTGACGCGTGTGAACGTAAGCAGAGAATGGGAGGATTCATGACATTGGTAGTTGAAATGTCTGAGATGTATATGGGCTTCTTCAGTAATAGATATCGACTCCCTCTGGACTTCATGTCTCCACTCCAGCAAACCTTTTACATATGTGGAATTTGTACCCTCACGCTTATTCTTAAGCAGTATTTGCTAAACATTCATTAGTGTAGCAGGCTTGAAGCTACAAGTATTATCACCTCCATTTTGCAGACTGAGAAACTGAGGCCACACTTCCTGAAGTCATAGTATGTTTACTGGACCAGGCACTTCTTTGGCATTGGCTCTGTTCTCTGTCCAGCACCCTGTGGGTTGGGGTGCCATGAGGTGCTTTGCAGTTTTTTGAATAGGGAAAAGAAGCAAGGATGTGGAGTTGCCTGATGCAGGAGGAAGTAGAGAAGGTGGTTTTCTGTATCCTCAGTTTGCCTGCTTGAAGAATTGCACATAGCTTGCCATTCTCATAAGGCTTTGGCCCTAAGCAGACACTGCTTTTTTTTTTTAAAAAAACTGTGGTCAATTTCTGGATCATGTTCATGTTCATAAATGGGTTTATTTACAGCAAAGAACACTTTCTCAGTAACTTTGGACAGAGTGAGAAAGAAATGGTCGTAGTAGTTCGATAAACTTGGATGCACTGGGGAAAATTATATGAAGATTGAAATGGTATACATAGGAAGTTCTATTACATCTTTGCCACTGGTTTGTTATTTTTATTGTTCAATGAGACATTATTTCACAATTTGTGTTCATTTAAAAAGCACATCTCCAAATCTTATTTCATTCCTTTCCTATTCAGCCTGTCTTTTTCATTTTTACCATGTATCTTATTTACAATTTATGTGCCCTCTTATATTATCTTGCAAGGCAACCGAGTTTTCCTTTTAATTAGGATGTTGCTTTGACTATTACTTATCCTACAGGGCATATTTACAAGTTTTACAGCAATTCAGATGAGTACTGTATTTTGGTTACCAAACCAAGAAAATTAATATTTATGCTGTAAATAAAAGGGTCTATCACGTTGGGTCTACCAGGTGAAATATGCATTATAGCTGCAGCTCCCAGGCTTCCTCACAGTGTGGTGGCCTTCTGCAGCTCTCTGCTGGGTTTTAAAGGCCAGCTCTTCATCTCAGGGATGGATCAAACCAAGGGTGCTTCCCTAATTAGTCCTGTAAATTAGAATTGCCATGAGGTTAGGGTGAAGAAAAAAGAAATCTACCAACCCAAAACCTAACAGGCCCTGTAGTACTTTAATTAACATTATTTTTAATTGCTTGTATTAGCATTTGAAAACGAGATTGATTGGCTTTTGCCAGTCAAGGAAAAAGAACTTGGAATCTTTAAATGGAAAAACAGGAGTTGTTAATTATACTTAAAAATCCATAGATACTGTACTTAGATGTCTTGAAGGTCATCTGAGGCTTGTAAAACACATGTTTTATGTCTGTTTTATCTAAGGAGAAACCTGAATATCACAATGATGGATTGGATCTCCTTGTATTTCTTTCTCTCTATCTTTCTTTCTGTTTTGTTTTGTTTTGTTTTGTTTTTAAGGGAACAAGAACACATGTTATTAATGTCTTGTGGATCACTTTTAAATAATTGTTCTTTTAATTTTTTCTGTTTTAGGGCAACTCATTTCTGATCGCTAAAAACCTGCAGAAGAATACAGCAGCCCATTTCATTTTGATGTGTAGGGCTTTAGTTTTATAACTTCTGCGAACACCACCAGAAAATGTACACCTAAGCCCTTTATTGAATGAGAAGGTATGAGTTCTCATTAAGAAATCCATAAACTAGGAAGCTGGCAACCTTAGTATTTGGCAGTGGAGTGCCAGTCAGGCTTTTGTGCTCTGGGAATTTGTGTTCAGCCCATAGCTTTTAATTATTTTTATGAACGAGGGAATAATGAATACATTTGTAATATATTGAAAAAATTCCCCAACACCGACTGACCAAAAAGTAGATTTATATGATAATCCTTAAACACCAATTCTGTTGCTCAGTGCTAGGCAGAAGGAAAATAGAATACTGAGCTTCATTACTGAGAGGGCAGAATAAATCAAAGCTGATGGAATTAATACTGTTTAATTACTAGCAATACACCTAACCTGGAGAACGCATATTCATCACTGATCACAATATTTTAGGCTACAGTTGCCCTGGGAGAGATATAATACTGAGCACAAAGTATGATGAGTCTTAAAGAAGGAAATTAGAGAAAATTTTAACACAGAGACACTTTATGGCGGCCTTCGGAATTATGGCAGCGTGAAAGAGAATAAACCTTATTAACTGTGGCGGGAGGGAGATGGGAAGGTGTGGTGATGGCACTGGGTTAGGGTTATGGGGAAGAGCAACTCCCAAAGGGGGTACTTAATGAGTGTTTCTTGTAGAGAGTAGATAGGACTTGCCCAGGTTTACCCAATGTCTGCAAGTGGACCCATGACTGGCTTGTGTGACCTTGCCTGAGTGGCTATTGGCATCTGGTATAAGGCAAATATAGTATAATCATTAAGATTGCAGGCTCTGGAACTGGTTCACCTGGATTTGAATCTCGGCCCTGAATCTTGGCTCTGACATTTAATAGCCAAGTGTCATTAAGCAACATATTAGACTTCCCTGTGCATCAGTTTTCCTATCTGTAAACTGGGCTCCACATAAGGCTGTTGCAATAGTTAAATAAGCAGAGCTGTAACATGCTTAGAACACTTCCTGGGGCATGGCAAGGGCATGATTAATATGAGCCATTATTTTTAACTCTCAGACCTGTTCA
>NW_011888786.1:6479111-6504542 GCF_000151845.1 Pteropus vampyrus
TAACCACTAGTCTATAGTCCATGTCCATGAGTCTCTGTTTGTTTGTCCTGTTCATTTGTTGCTTTTAGGTTTATATCCCACATATAAGTGATATCTTGTGGTTTTCAACTTTTTCTGTCTGGCTGATTTCGCTGAGCATGATTATCTCGAGATCCATCCATGTTGTGGCAAATGGCAGTATTTCATCTCTTCGTATGGCTGAGTAATATTCCATTGTATATATGTACCACAGCTTCTTTAGCCAATCATTTATCGTAGGACATTTCGGTTGCTTCCATGTCCTGGCCCCCGTGAATAATGCTGCTATGAACACTGGTGTGCAAGTATCTTTTCGGATATGAGTTTTCATAACTTCTTAGTTTTGATAAATAAATATACTGTGATAAATAAATAAATATACTGTGGTTATGCAAGATGTTAACATTAGGGAAAGCTGGGTTAAGCTCTGTACTTTCTTCGCATCTCTTTTGTAAATCTAACATTATACCCCTGCAAAAAAATTTTAAAAAATTGACATGGGAAGAGTTAATACCATATGCAGAGAACATATTAGATATAGGCATATATTACAATCTACATAAACAGAGATAAAAGCGAGGAAAGTAATAACCACTGTTAATGTCTTGATATTTTTCTCTCTCTCTAGGTTGTGGTATTATAGCTAATTTTTTTCTACTTTATATTTTACTCCCAAATTTGTCTTATTTAGCTTCTGTTTTCTTTTATTATTAGGAAATATTTTTAAAGACAAACTTCAGCAGTCAAGGTGATTGATTGGATGGTGGAGTAATGGAGATAGATAAGTCAGCAATGGCTCTGTGTGGGAACAATGGTACGTTGATAGAAATTGGCAAGTATACACATTACTTCATCTAGGTAATACTTTAAACACGTCATGGCAATAAATATTTCTGAAGTACATGTTACTGTTTTGAGATATTTAAAAATTAATTGCTACCTCTAGTCTATAATCACCAATTTATTATATCTGTCATACATAATGTTTTTTGTTTGTTTGTTTCCCCTTCTAGATGATGAACAATTTGAGGTCTTATTCATCTTAATATTTCTAGTACCTAGCATGATATGTGGCATATCTAAGCAATTTATAAATGTGTATTAAATCATTGATGCGGTGGATGTTAGGTAGTCAAATTCTTATTTTCAATGGAAACTCAAGACACAGATTGACTCATTTAATCCTTACAAGGACCCAATGAGATAAATTCTACAATTATTATCCCTGTTTTACAGATGAGTAAACTGAGGCAGAGAGAAAGTAACTTGTTTAAACCATAGATCTAGGAAGTAGTAGGGCCAGCACTGCAACCCGTACAATCTATTTCAAGACATCGAAATGCTACTTCCTACTCTTTCCTGATATGGTTGTGGAAGAACAGGCCTGGCCCTGGGGCTTTGGCTCCCCTGACGTGTGACTTAGTCATATTGCAACATTTAAATATAAGATCCTCTGTGTCTCCAAAACTTCAGCCTATTTTTCATACTTCCCAGCTAGCCATTTCACAAAGTAGTAGCTGTGTAGTTTCTTTCTTTTCGAAGACTACCACTGTCTCCACTGAACATTATTATTTTTTTGCTTCTATGCTCATTCAGGCTGTTTCATTTTTGAATCCTGTCTTCTAATAAACTAGTTGCTCTTCCCAGGAATGGCACTTGACCACGGTGAAATGATTCCCTTGATAAAAGTGTGGCATTTCCGGTCACCAGCTGGGCAGATGTGGTGGCTAAGCACGTGGACAGTGTCAAGTCACCCAGGGCTTGATTGTAGCTCCCGCATTTATGGAATGTACAACCTCGAGCAACTCACTCATACCTCCGATTTTTATTTTCCTCATCTATAAAGTGAGAACTAAAATAAAACTAGTGACTTTATAGGACTTTCGTGAGATAATACATGTAAGATACTTATAAAACTGTCCACTAAGTGGTAATTATAATGTCCATTAAGTGGTAGTTAGCTATTATTATTTTTCTCTGTTGGTATTAGTGCAAAGGCTCTAAAATTAGGGAAATTATTTCAGGCAATCGACTTACCACATCCTCACCAAAACAGTGGATTCACTGATGGGCATCCACTGACAGATTCAAGAAAACACCTTGTGATTCTTGCAGTGGAGGCTTATTCTTCCCTGGACCAGCATCCCAATCTAGTGCTCACTTCCTCCATGACTTTCCCAGATCCACACTGCCCAGGAGATGGACGGCTGCCTTCTGGAAGAGTGACTGCCTTCTCAACACTGCTGCCTGCTGAGTGATGATTTAGTAACTGTCCTGCATCAAATTTAATTCTGCAGTGGGCTCCATGTGCGTTTTGTGGGCTCATGATCCATATCATGAGAACCGAAAACATTTTATTTACCACTTACATAGACAAAGAAGACTGATGGAGAAGTCACACTGTGTCTTCCATTCTCCCGTAAGTGTCTCTCTCTCTCTCTCTTTTTTCCTCCTCATAAATGACAGCACACGGCTCTTATTACTTTAATAGGCCATGCATTCATTTGCTGCAAGACAGAACTAGCGAAAGAAAGGGTTTGGCTGAGAATAACGTTTTTTTATCTTTTCTGTAAAGCTTCATTTTTACAGTAGAATGCACCCCTGAAAACCTTCCAGATTTTCTATTTTCTGATCATTCTGTCTATTATAATTCCCCCCAATGGCAAACTTCTCCTTATTGACTCTAAATTACATTTAATCCTGTTAGGATCTCTTTTTATTGAAAGGATTGCGTTGTGATGGCATTGACAGGAGTCCAGAAGCCAAAGCGCCCAGCCAAAGGAAAATAAACTCTTGGAGCTTCCTAATGATTGTCATGTTCATGCTGGGCCCAGCTGCGTAGCCTCCTGAAGGATGCAGAGGATTGGGGTGTTCGGTGCAGATAATGGTGGGCTCCTGGGTAGTGTGGAGAGCTCTCCACTACAAGAACATAATCTTTTGAGCCCACTGGACTAAGAACCAAAGGCCATTTTGAGCTAAGACAGTATAATTCTATTAGTGAAAAGCCCTTGCAGAAGGAAATTGCCTGTGCTAAAATCTGTGAACAAATTAAAATAACAGGGCTAAGGGGACGATATCTCTATAAAAGGCTTTATGACTCTAGTGGATAATAATATCCTTGTCACATTAGGATCTGGGGACCTGAAGATATAGAAGTTTTTTACACAGCATATGGGCCTTTGTACTCAACTTTAGCCTGTGCCGTAACTGCATTCTTAGGGAACTTATTTTATGAATTTGTATGCTGTGCCAAACGTACCTTTGTTCTCATAAAGAAAAAGCAGAAAATAGGGTCTGCATATCATTGCTGTGTGTTGACACCTTATAAAATTGATGTCATCTAAAAGCCCCACTTTGGCTCACTGCATTGCATGTGTAAGTTTCCCATAATTTGCATGGGATTTCGCAGCCATAAGCACTGTTAATATTGCTGTTTTGATATGCGTGTAAAATGTATTTAAATGCATACCTCGGCTTAGAATAGATTCATTAGAAAGGGTGAACTGGAAAAAAAAAGGTTGTCAGCACAAATGCTGCTCATTTTCCAGGGTGACAGCAATCAAATGTCCCGAGGACTGTGACTGTCGAATAGTTAACTTCACGTTTTGCAGCGCTATCTCTACGGTGGGCCCTCCTCGTTAATTGGACAGCAGCTTCAAGTTAAAGCTTATGCTACATTTCCCTAATTCCATGACAAAGACAACATGAGCAAGGGGCTGTCACATATTTCAAAATTGTGTCATGTAAGTAAATAAAGATACAGTTCATAATTCTATGAAAGGATGATGGCAACATTTATTCTAGAATTAAACAATAATGAAGCAGCAATAGTAATAGAGTAAGGAGTTTAGTGCCAATACATCTCTTTATTTATTAATTTATAGCAAAATAAGATAGCAACCAACTGGTTTTATTTACTCCTGCCCTCCTGCCCTTTCGTCCTCCCTCCCTCCTCTCTACCCACCTCTTTCTCTTATCTTTTCCTCCCTGTCACTTTATCTTTCCTACCTTCTTCTCTTCTGGTCACTCCACTCACTCACTCACTCACTCACTCTCGTCTTTCATCGGTCATTTATTATGAACATATCTTGGCTCAGGCATTGTGCCAACATCGGGACTATACTATGACCAAAACAGTTATAACTTTAGTCTTCATAAAGCTTATAATTTACCTAGACATAATACTAGATTATCTGACATGAAGACCAACCCCATGCTTAGGCACCAGCAAAGGAAGAGCCACCCTCCTCCCCGTTTTTAAAATATGATATAGCTTCGTATATCACATTTGGATTAAAGCATTGAAGTAATCATGATGAGAACTATCAAAACCTTGTTGGACAGCTTAAACTTATTTGAAAGTTTTGATTTTTTTTTTTTCTTAATTCCAAAATCCATATGGCGTTGGAGGAAACACCATTATCTTGTCAGAGCTTAGGGCCTCTAAAAGTCTTAATAGAGAACATGTGGGGACCAAGTAATTAGACAGTGACATTGAACAAGTAATTAGAAGTGTGATGAGTGCTGTAAAGGAGACGTACAGAGTGCTATGGAGCATATGACAGGGGGCCTAACCTCCCTTCTTTTTTCCTGATGAAATCCAAGGCACACGCATTATCAGCTCTAGTGGAATAAAGCCCTTGACAGAGTTGATGTTTACGGGGCCTGAAGTGGGTGAGGGTGGAGAGTAGCAATCACTCTTTCTGCCTGCCCCTGAGCCGGGTAAAACGCCGTTCTAGGCAGATGAAGAAAGAGTCGAAGACTCTTAAAAAAGGTCTTGCATAGGACAGATATTTTTTACTCCAACAGAATTGAATAGCTGGACAATCTTAACTCTAAGAAGTAAAAATCATTTCCTTTGTCTCCAAATGGTAAGGATGAGAGGAAGGAAGCTGCACGTAAAGGCCACGTCACCTGCGTTGTATGGATAAGCTTTAAACGTTCTGTTCCTCATGGCTCCGAGGTCTTCAGGAGGCTTAACGTAAGGACTATTGATATAAGGACAGTTTCCAGGATGACTTTATTATACCATAAGTAGGAACAGTGCTTGGTCCTTAGAAAGTTTGATATAAAGTTGTATGTCAATCATAGAATTATCTAGGCTGCTATACTTAGTGTATACCAGTGGTTCTCAAACATTAGTGGGCATCAGCATCAGCCAGAGGGCTTATTAAAACAAGGATTGCTGGGCCTCCTCTCAGAGTTTCTGATTCAGCAGGCCTGGGGTTGGGGTGACAGAATTTGCATTTCTCACAAGTTGCCAGGTGATGCTACTGTTGCTGCCCACTGTGAGAACCCTCGGTGTGCACAATGAGTTCACTAACTTAATGGGGGGGAGGTGAAAAAGTATTGGCCTGAGAATCAGAAAACCTGAGCAGATTTCCAGCTCCACTGATCCTCTTTGATCATCTGAATTTTGTTGAATTTCTCCAAATTTCTTCCCTCATTTGTACAATGCATGTTCTTATAACAAAGTTGCTATAAGGATCAAATTATATATTTATAAACTGAAAAGACCCTCTGAGATTTAAAAATTTTTGCTAATTCTCACCATGATCATGGATCTCTACCTAGTATGTCCAATGAACAGAGGCCCAAAGATTGTGGAAGGCTTCTCAGAGGGTGGCAAGAGCAGATCTCTGACCTTGAACTGTCACGGTTATAGGAAGTGTCATGTAGAAATTCGTATGCTACAAATCAGACATAACAGAAAAACTGGGTGTGACCAATTCTGTGGTATGTCTCAAAATCTCTGTTTGTTGCATTTGGCAGTCTGTCAATTTGGAGAGAATCAGAGTTGTCAGTTTTCTCTGTCAGATCTGATTCTGGGTGAATGGATGAAATTTGTTGGCCAAGAGTGCCTAGACTTTTTTCAAAAGTGATAGCGGTAGGAAAACCTGGTATAGTTTAAATATATAATGCTGTAAAAACAAAAATGAAAATCAGGCAACAAGCTGTTTTGGCCACGTGAAGCAACTCATTCCTGTTGGTTGAGGAATCCCAACTGTCATTTTTATTTTCTGGCTTATTTACCCAGTGTACAGTACCTTTTATTTAAATGTATTAAGACTTTAAGAAAATTAGACCTCAAATGAAAGACCTTCTTGTCCCCATCAGCTAAAAACGAGGTACCACATTTTATTGACTGTCAGCTTCTTTAGATGCTTCATCTGTAGTCTCAGCTGAGCCCTGCTGGTGCCGAGCTGTTCCAAGAGAAATAGACGATGCTGAGCCCTGGTGAGAATTCGAACATCAAAGTGTCCTCGAAGCGCATCTGTGAGATACAATGGGAGCACGGCAAAACTGAGAATCCCCTCCACGAGATAGCCAGAAATCTTTTATTTGGCCATTTAACTGTTCATAGAACTTACCACTTTCATGTGGTAACAGAAAATCATTGAAGACTGTCCCTCCTGTTCAGCACTGACAAAGAAAACACTCCTGAGCATCGATTCTCCTGGTGGTGGTGGTTCTGGTCCTTGGTACCATGGCTTGCCAGGTATCCCTCAAGGTTTGACTTGAAATATGGTTTTCCCTCAAGTTTTGATGGAATGGGGGGTACATGTTTTCTTGTACTTTAATAATTATGGCTGGAAGAGTTCCTGTATGAGGCTGAATTGTTGTTCTGTAGCATTTCTAAGAGAGAATAATAGATAAGGGAAGAAAACATATAAATAAAGAATCCAGGACCAAAGGATTAGCGGGAGACCATTAGGGCAGTCCTCAGCTCTCAGAATAGTGTGAAACAGTAGCTGAAAGAGTCAAGTCCAAGTTAATAGCCTAGATTCCAGAGTCAGGCAGACAGGGTTGAATTCCTTGCTCCACTACTGTCTGATTCTCTGACCTTGAGCAAATAACCTTTCAGAACCTCGGTTTCCTCATTTACAAAATTAGCTGAAAAATATTTCCTCCCTCACAGATGTATGGCGAAGGTCATGTGAGGGAATGTCTGTTAATTCCAACTAGACTGCATGTTCCTTTAGGGAAGAAAGTAAGGTCTTTTTCCATTTATCAAAACATCTTGTATTGAGCAGCCCCTGGTGCTGGACACTGGGACACCTTCCTTCGCCATGTTATCCCATCCCATTGTGGCTGGCTTTATGCTCAGCATGAAGATAACGCTTATATATACTTGCTATATTAATGAAATAAAATTTCCCCAGTTTGCTTCTTTAAAAAAAATTGGCACGATGTGGGTCAGCTCCTTTATTCACCTCTCACACTCTCCTTAAAATATGGGCAAACTTTAATTTGGACACTCTATTAGTAAAAAGATGGAATGGTTAAATTTCTTCCCAGATCTCCCATGCCATAGGATTTCCTGAGGACATTCTTAATTAAAACTTGATACAAAGAAAGTTTTATTTTATGGAAGATGAAATATATGCAAAGGACCATGACTTTGTTACTATCATACTTTGTATTCTTGAAGTTTGGATCTAATTTTCGATTTAGGCATTTTGCACCCCCTCCCCCATGAAATAGTATATGTTATAATGTAGCCGCTAATAAGATCTGATACAGCGACTTTAAATTGAATTTCATTAAAAAAATAAGAGCATAAAATGTCTTCCTAATAGTCTTAATTAGGGAAAATGGAACATCATAGTATTTCTCTATTAATGCACTAACTTAGATAATTGGGATAATATGCAATGTATAGTGAGAAAAATAGGAAGTTTGGGAGCCAAGGGAAAAATAACCCATCACTTTCAAGTTTCCAGTAGTTTTGTTTTTGGACCAAGGAAGCTCACCAGATGTTGGGCATAATGTCTTAAAGTAATTATTCCCTTTCATGTGTACGAGTCGGTATTGTCCTACCGAAGCCCTTGTTTCGTGGTGACTACTTCCCTGGGAAAGGCATTGTTCAGAATCTCACTGCTTCATAACAACTGCCACTTGTCCTCCTGATTAGGGCATTGTGTGAAAACAGTGCGTTCATTGCAGGGTTCTTACTAATCTCTCTCCTTTCATCCAGAGGCTTCCAGTTTTCTCAGCGAGCTGTGTCTTTGCATTTTTAATTGAATGCTCCTAAAAGTTGATATCATGTATCCTGCCTGCCTGAAATCTCTGTTCGTACCTCACTATGATGGTCTTATCTGTCTCTTTTTTATTTCAGTGTGGTTGGGGGGTGAAATTAGGCTTGATTCTCTAATTGGAAGCCACATGGGGCATCTGCATGATGATAACTGTACCCAGAACTCAATAGATACCCAGAACTTTGAAAAAGAAGGGCGCCATTTTGTAAAACCATAGAAAATGCTACTGGGCATTTTACAGAATTGTCAATCAGGATAGAATGGACACTAATTGCTTCTCCTACAGCTGCTAACATCCTCTTCAGTGACCAAGCAATCCTTAAGACAGAGACAAACTCTCTTAGACATTTGAAGATTTCCTACAAACCTAAGTAGATTTCCAAGGTGACATCTGTGATGAGTTGGTCATTGATTAACATAAATGAGGTGCTAACACTTCTGAACAAATTGAGCAAATAAAATATTTTAGACAGAAAGACCTGATTCTATTGAAAGCATATAGTTATCAGGTAAATACAATTCTATGTTTACAATTTTGGAGAGTGTTTGTGTCACGATGTTATGTGTTATTCTATCATGGTGTTCTCCAGAGTAGAGGTGGATACTTCAAAGGGTCAACACACCAATCCAGTAGGGTTCATACCCATAACAAGTTATTAAAACTTCCCTCTATATTTTTACCTAAAATTAAGAAAAAACTTAAGCTTTACTAGTATTTAAAATAGAAGTTTATAGTAGTATGTGTTTATAATTCATAACTAAATATATACATACACCGTATACTCCAAAATTTTTTTACTAATCAGAGTGTATGTTAGTTATCTATTACTGGGTAACAATTACCCCAAAACATAACAGCTTGAAACAGCAAACATTTATTATTTCACAGTTTTTATGGATTGAGAATCTGGGTGCAATTTATCTGGCTGCCTCTAGCTCAAAGTCTCTCATGGACTCAAAATAAAGCTGTTGGCCAGGGCTGTGGTCACATTTGAAGGCCCAACTGTTGGAGAATCTGCTTCAAGCTCACTTCCTTGGTCGCTGGTAGGATTCAGTTTCTTGTAGAATGCTGGACTGAAGGCCTTAGTTTCTCACTGTCTGTTAGCTGGATGTCTTTCTCCTCCCCTTATCTTTTTTATAGAGTAGCTCACAATGTGGCAGCTGGCTTCCGTGGAGGGAGAGGTGAGAGAGGGAGGGAGAGCATTCAAGTCAGAAGCCAGTCTCTTTCTAACTTAATTGTAGAAGAGGAATTCTAGCACTTGTATGATATTTGATTCAGCAGAATAGAATAAGAAGCAAGTCAGACTAGACTAGACTAGACTGGAGTAGAACAGAACAGAAGTGATTTGCTAAATCTGCCCATGTTCAAGGGCAGGGTATTATACAAAGACTTGAATACAAGGATGCAGGGATCATTTGGGACTACCTTAGGGGTGGTTACCACAGAGTATATGGTGAAAAATTCTGGACACCGTTTCTTTAGAGCATAGTTCTGCAAACTTTTCTGTAAAGATCCAGATTGTAAATATTATAGGCTGGGTGGGCCACTAATGATTACAGTTGTATATTTTGTTTCTTTCTTTTTATTTTTTTTACAGCCTTTAAATAATGTGAAAACTATTCTTAGTATGAGGGCTGTACAAAAATAGGCCATGGGCTAGATTTTTTTCTTGCATACCATTGTTTACCAACACCTTCTCCAATAGACCATGAGGCAGATTTCAGCTCAAGTTCTAAAAGAGCTCTAACAATTAAGGCTATCCAATGATAAAACCAGTTTGCTCAAAAAATAGGACAAATCACTCATTTATAGACTTATTTAAGCAAAGTTGCAAAGTTCTCTTTTACTGGGTGAGGGGTGCTTGGAACTGAGAGGTAAAACCTGGAAAATGGACCAGTTGAGCCCTTCCCAAAGTCAGAACATTAGTTTCACAAGATGTGGCTCAATAAGAGTGCCCCCTGGATAAATAAGGTTGGAAATGCTGGGTGCTGTATTCAATTTTGAGAGAAATACAAAAGTTTAGCACACGGAAGTCTCCGAGAAGTAAAGAAACTTGTTTGATTCTCTTTCCTCCATATATTTGACCAAGGCATCTTCCAAGTCCCTTTGTGAAAGTAACACCCATGATTTTTATTATATGGAACAAATTTAGGAAACATTTGCATCAGTGACTTATAAGATCTATTCCAACTTTTGTTGTTTCATGATTCTAGACGTGGAAGATGTTATTTGGTTCTCTTAGTATACATAGTTTTATGGATTTCTGTTTAATATGTTTCAGCATTTATCAGCTACATGTATTAAGCCTCTTACTAGGCGTAGAAAGATCAAGATAATATAGCACTTGTCCTCAAGAAGCGTATTCATTTCTTCTAGGCTCTAAAATTTAGTATAGTGCTTTTCATACAGAAGATACTTAGGAAAGGTTTGTTTAATAAATGAAGATTGAGAAAACAGGGCCCTTTGAATCGTTTGGGATTGTGGACACATAGGAGAACTCAACAAATATACATAAAATGAATCAATGAATTCTGGATGAAAAATAGCAATGCCTTTATTTATCCCGATGTCACCATGATGAATCTGGATATAGGTTCCTGCGCAATCAAACTAAGTTTATCGCTATTGTAAATGAAGACGCTTAAACTAAAATTGTATTCTTGAAATTCAGATTCATTTTAGAATCTGCCACTTTAAAAATAACCCTTGTAGATTCAAGTCGACATCTTTCCACTAGATGGTCTGATATGGCTGTGGCTTTCATCTTCGTATAATAGAGTATTATCTGGTTACAACACATAATTCAATTAACATTATCCTTTAAATTTCTCCATCCTTTGTTGAAATGCTTAAATTTATTCCTCTTTTATCCTTGCCTTTCCTTTTTCAATCTTAGAAACTACTGTCATTAATCTATATCTTTTGAGGTTATCATTTCACTTTAGCTCAGAAGCATTCCATTCTTATCATCCACAGTACATCGTCTGGGCTGTTCTTTATATTGTGTATTGCCATCAATATTCCATCTTTATATATTTTTAATATTAGCCAAGAATGTTGTATCATCTTCAATTCCGGTCAGATAAAATAAATGTTCCATTGGATATGTAAATGATCCTGTAAGCCAGATGAATTAGGAGGTTTTGCCTTCAGTGTTGAAAAAGATCTTTATCCTTAAATCAGACATTATGGAAACAAATGAAATGTTACATGCTGGCATATTTTTAAATGCTAATTTTTTAACCTCCCCATGAAGAAAAAAATGGCATTTGCAACCCAGGATTTGCTCTGGAAAGTGAAGTCTTTTCATTTATTTACCAAAAAAGAGAGGATGAGGAATACTTAGGGAAGCTTTCATTCTCTTTCTCTCTCCAGCTGTCAGGTTATAATAGCGTTGGCCTCTGATTGCCTGGGCTGGAAGCAAATGCATACCCTTCAAACATCCAGGGAAATCATATTCCAGAATGTTTTAACTGGAAGGACTCTAACATGATACCTGATCCAAACCTGTGTTTACAGTTGAGAAAACTGAAGTTTAAAGAGATTAGATGAATTATTAAAGGCCATAAAGCTCATAAGACTGTACTAGAGGCCATATTTCCTAACTCTCAGTTCAGCGTTCATCCTACTATCACATCATGGTACCTTCTCTTCTCCAGGTTTTGCTGAATATTTAAGTGAGGACTTCATGAACAGATCAGAGTACTTAATAACTGATGTCCACTGAGACCCCCAGGTAGGAATATCAAAGTAAAGTAAGCCTTAAAATAATTAAATGAATGAAATTTTGACTTACAACTAGGTGATCTTTGGTAAAGGCAGAAATATGAGCATGGAAGTTAGTGGTGGCTGCATCCCCATAGTGTTGAAATAACTAGTTGCATCAGGACGTAATAATAAAGTCCACGGAAAGGAAAGCATAAATGAGAGACCGAGTGTTTGAAAGTTTTGGAGCCTTTGATGCTGCTCTCTAGATGTCTAATCTATTCTCATTTTAATTGCATTTTAGAAAGATATTTTAGATGTTTTGGAATGTTTAAAGAAGCAGAGCAAATGGTTTGGATGTAGGCATATCTGAAGGGTCCCTTCTTTTGCTATCTTGAAACTTATTTATTAAAGATCTGAGAGAAAAGCCAGAGAATAAATGGAATGTAAAACAAAATCCGTGAGGATTAGCAATAAAAAAATTAATAGAAATCGTTCTGACCTTGAGAGGCAAATTGTAACAAAAAATTCCGAGTACAACAAATATAGTAACTGCCATTACTATGAGGTGTATATCAAAACCACATCCTCCATCCTCTGTTTATGTTTTTAGACCACAGACTAGCTTCTGCCATCTTACATGTCAAATGTTGTTTCTCCCCAATATCTACATACTTCTAGTAATGGATGCCTTAGCTCATATTGTGATATGGCCTCCGGCCCCATACCTCCATGTAAGGAGGTCAAATTAGTCAGTATTTCAGGTGGTAGAAGTTCCTTAAAGCTATCTCCACACTCTGATGGCTATCAATAATTTAGTTATACATAGAAGTGACTGAATGAAACCATATAAATCTTTCCCCCTAAACCCATAGTAAATATGTCCCCAAACAACCTTCTCAGTAACAGAAAAGTAGAGACCTAGGAAAGATAAATGATATGGCTCCACTCACCTTCCAGTCAGGGCTGAGATTAGAACCCACATCTTGGGCTCGAGTCTACTGACCTTTCCCCTACTTCATTCTTGGGTGCCCTGGCTTTTCCTGGGCTTCCAACTGTACTTCCCTCGGGAACCAGGAGGAGGATTTAGGGCTCTTCCTAGTTTTCCAAGCGGATGATTGGCAGTGTTTCTTAAAAACAGATTTTCGTCATACTCTCTGGATAGAATATTTTCAGTGGATTCCCATAACTTTGATAGTAAAATCTAAGGGAGTTTCCTCTTTATAGAAATTAAAATGTTTCACTCTGGCCCCTGCCTAGCTCACCGATCTTCTCCCTTAGCGTCCCCCTAGGTACACAACAGATTTCCTTCGTTTAGGAAATTTTGCAGTCCTCTGATTTTTTTTTTCCTCCTGGCTTTTATACTTTTATAATTGTGTTTCTCTGTGTGAAATACTCTTCCGCTTTTTTTTTTTTTTTTTGGCCTGGCTAATTATTTCTAGGTTCACCTTGGGATATAGATGAAAAAGTTGTATATCCCTCACCAATTTTTCAGTTTTCAACAGTCCCTGAAACAAATTGTATCCAACACCATGTGCTACAGAATTACCTTCAAATACGGCAAATTGTTGCATTAAAATATCACCTCTTAGCCCTATGATGAGACTGTACAAATATTTCAGAGATGGTTTGTAGTTAGTAGGTGATACAGTGCAAGCCAGCTCATGTTTTTAAATGTTATGCCCAGAAGAGATCTTTGAAATTTTATAAACAGATGGATTCTTTTTACTCGATTCACTAATGTTTTACAATTAACTAATTAACAGGTTTATTGCCAAAATTAGCAATAAAAAGTGTTCAGGAGCTTCGACCAAAGCAGTCTTTTGCAATTACATAGATACCAAAACAATCTGCGTGATAGTTTGGGGCTAACCGTTGCTCACATCAGAATTTCACCTGCTGTTTTCAAATAAAAGTTGACAAATACAAAAATGAACCCTGCAGATTTCCACACTCCTTTCATATACACAAGTCTCTGCCTTAATTAATAATAATTACAGGTAACACAAACAATAGTGAGAAGGCTACATGTTCCCAGATTGCTTTCAAGTGTGCAAAATCGCTTAGCAAACAGTTCTGAAGGACTCTCAGGGAGCATTTCTATGTGAAGTCCATCTGTTATTCTCTAGCTAGCAGGACCTTTGATGAGGTATTCAACTTTATCTCCTACTGTTTCCTCAGTAACCCACATAGTGCCCTGTCCTGTGAGTCAGCATCGCAGGGCAACTCTGGTCCTACCCGCCAGCCTCTCCAACACACCCCAAGCCTCTGCAATATTCACATCCGTGCATACTCTGCATTTTGCTTTGGTGGTGCCTATTGTTCTGCCTGGAGGACTTTCCAGGCTCCTTCATGATTTAGTTTAGGCATCACCTCTTCCGGGTTATATTTCCCAGTCAGCCCCCTACTCCTGCCTCCAGAAGATGGAATTCAATGTAGAAGAGGAAGATGGATTTCCTTTTGGTGTCCTTTTATTGAGCTGCAAGCAACTTGCAGTGAAGAAATATGTTTTTGATTTTAAAAAATCTAGGCTTGATAACTATTAGAAGGAGAAAAAAAAAAGAAATAAAGAACTATGAGAGAGGGAAGACAGGAGGTACGGAAAGAGGAAGGGAGAAAGGAGAGAAAGCCATGCTTTTGCTTATTTCTAGGCTCTCTGGAATCCTCTAGTCCCCATTTCTCAGTTCATCTTTCTGAACCCCCATAGCAGTTTTGTTTGTACCATACCACTTAATACTACTACTTTTCTTAAAACCTTGTTTTAGAGCGTTATATTTTTGGGAGGGGGGCATGAAAATCTGCTTCTTGAACTAGAAGGTGGCAGAAATGGAATCTTGGCACTTAGCAAGATATGATCCATTCTAACTCCCTTCCCGATGTGAGAATCTTATTGGCCCTTCTGAAAATGCTCTTGAAGCTTCTTTGGTGCCTAGCCCTTCATAAACATTTTCTGTGCATGATTAATCAATGAAACATTCCTTATGCTTAACAAGATTAAATACTTTTCTTATGGTTTTATTGCTGTATTAAATGAATTGCTTTTGTATTTCAACCCTGCCATGTTCCCAAAATACACACCATTGGCTAAGAGTCAGTTGTGATCTCTTAATCTTATGGTGTGGCCTGAGCAGGAAGTTAAAGTACAGCATATGTGACTTTATTTCCTGATTTCTTAGGCTCAGTTCAGCTGACCGCTTCTCCGGAAGCCTTCCCTGACTTCTCCACCATGAGATAGGTAGTCCTGTGTACTTCCAAGGCATCACTGTGCATACCTTTATCACAACATTGATAGCCTTTGTATAGCAATTATCTGTCCCCTGATTTTACCTGTGTCCTCCACTAGGCCTTCACCATCTGGAAGGCAGTAACAGTGTCTTCTTTATCTTTGCGTGGTCACTGACACGGAGCCTAAGACATGCCATCCCTCCTGGAAATCATCCTCTTTTAGGCTGCAGAAGCTCTCCTTAGAGAAACAAACCTGCATGCATACTCCCCTGCAGAAAAACCTCTGAAGGCTCCACATGGTCTGTAGGGGAAAGTACAAACCTGTTGTTTTGAAATGGATCTTTCATAATATGGTCCAATCTAGCCTCATCCTCTGTTTCAGACACTGGAATTTTCAGGGCTTACATGTCCATTTACCTCTGTGTTATCTTACATTTTCAATAGACAAAAAACAATCTTTCTTTCCATTAGTCTCTGCTAGCTGAATATCTCTCTTCTTGGAAATGTCCCATCCTTCTTTAAAGATTCAGCTCAAGTATTAACCAACTCCTTGCTATTCTGAAAGCACTTTGACCTGACATAGCACGCATCCATCATTCAACTAATATTTCGGTAAGCACCTACTAAGAGCTAGAACTGGGAACCAAGGATTCACTATGTGAGCATGGGATTTCTTTAACTGTCTTCTTTACTCCCTCAACTAGGCAGGAACCTTGATCGTTTCGTCCTTGTATTTCTCTTCAAAAAAGCGCATTGTCTGGCCAATTATGATAGTTTAAATGAATATACTCTTGGGCATTTCTTGGTTATTGATTCATTATCAATCTAATGCCAATATTGCATTTTAACTACGCATTTTACATATCATTTAAGAAAATGTAAGTTACTATAGGTAGAAATCCCATGAATGATTTTTTTTTCAGAGTACTAAACTCTGCGTTAATTCCAGAAGCTAACAATATCTCCTTGCTACCATCTTTCTAATCTGTTCGTTTAGGATTCTATTCTTTCACTTTTGTACTTTCCTGTAGTTAATTTTTGCATTAACATTGTCTTTGACATTGTGTTAGATATAATGCTTTAATTTTTAGCATAATGTATGGAGAATTAGGTTTACAACTCCTCGACTGATAATGGCAATTTTCATATTCAAACTCCTAGTGTATTTTATTAAAATGTACAGCATTATTTCATCCAGGTTTCTTCAGGGAGCCGAGCAGATCCTATTCAAGCAACTTTAGAAGAAACACAAGCCTTATTCACTAGCATCTTATTTTTATTAAGCAGTAACTTGTTGCTGTGCTTTTCATGGAGGAAAAATGCTGTACAGAAGGAGACGTAGCCCACAGAGAGTGGAGATCAGTATGTACGCCATTCTAATGCGGTTAACACGTGTAGAATCTTAACACATCACACCGAGGTCCAGGGTAGTTTCCTAGAAACCAAACCAGGAGCAGTGAATCCTGCTAGTTCTTTCCTCTCCTCTCTTCCCTAGGGAGAGCACATCCAAATGGTTGTGCACACCCAGAGTGGAACCGGTCTTAACTGATCTCCACTTAATCAATTGCCGAATTAGTATTTTTCTGGATTGATTGATGGATTGTATTAATTGGCATTCTCTGTTTCTTCTCTAAAACACATGTGTTGACAACCTATGCTGGCTAACACTCATGGCACTTTGAATACTCAGAGTTAGCAGGCCACGCTTTCTTACATTGGTTTCCTTGTTTGTTTATTTACTTTATTATTTATTTTTTCAGCTTTATTGAGGTATAATTGACAAAGAAAGTCATAAAGTATACAACATAATGATTTAAAATACATGTTTTAAAGTGTACAACAGAATGATTTAAAATACATATAGATTGTGAAAGGATTCCTACAATCGAGTTAATTAATACATCTATTACTCACTATTTACCTTTTTTGTGTTTTTTGATAAAATATATCATATATATAAGAATATATAAGATTCCTTTAAAAGATAATAATGTAAATACCTCGGTATCCACTATCCAGCTTTAAAAACAAAACCTTGTGTGTCTCTCCCTCACTGCATTCCTCTTGCTGCTCCTCCCTGCCCTACACTGTCCCCAGGGTCACCACTATCCTGAATTTTCTTTAAATTACTCTCTAAATTATCTTTATGGTTTGATACGTACACCTAAAAATATATCGTTTCATTTTGCTGCTTTCTAAGGTAATCATATTATTTCACTTACATATAGATAGTATATATAATAATCTTTTTCTCATTTTATTTTTTCCTTTTATGTGTTTGGATGTCATGTGCCCAATGTGTGTGTGTTTTTTTTTTTACTCTAACACCTTAAACAGACTTATTTAACCACCACCACCACCACCACCACTACCATCAGCACCACTTTATCATCCTCCCGGGTATTCAAAGACCTTAAATACTTTAATCTTAATTAATCACTTTTCTCCAATTTTAATCTCATTGTTATTCTGTATTTTAATTCTCTCCTATTTTTTCAACAATTAAAATTTTTATAGTTATTTTGAGTAGTCAAGGTTGATTTAAATTTACTCATATATGTCTCAATTTTATATTGCTTTTATATTGCCCACCATTCTATCTCAAATATTCTATCTGTGATCATTTCCCTTTATTTAAAGTACATCCCATAAGCTGTACTCTAGGGAGAGTCTATGCTAGGTTGAGCTTCTCATATATTATTTATCTAAAAATGTCTTTACCCTCTTTCTTCACCAATATTTTAACTTTTTTCCCTGACATTGAAGGTATTATTCCAATATTTTCTGCCTTTCATTGCTGCTATTGATAAGTCATCAATTGGTCTAATTTCCATTCTTTTGTGAGCAATCTTATCTTTTAAGGCTATCCCTTTCTTTTTGGTGTTCTCCAGTATTATTATGCTGATCAAGGTGTGGATATCTTTTTATTTAATCCCCTTGGGATTTGTTGCCATTCTTAGTTCTGAGAATTGGTATCTTTAAATAATTCTGGAAAATTCTCAACAATTCTTAATTTGAACATTAAGAACATTAATTTGAACATTAGTTATCTTTTCCCCATTTTCTGTTATATCCGTGGCAGATATAATGCTTTGAATGTTCTAGGTACATGTTCCAGATAACTTATCTGGACTGTCTTTCAACTGGGGACTATGTGACTAAGTTATGGACAATGGAATGTAGGTGGGAGGGACACCTGTACAGTCCAGTTTGGGCAGACATAAAATGGTGCACCTGGACATCAACTTTGCATGGCCAGAGGAGTGACCACCTCAGGTTAAAATATATGTTGATTTGTGGGCTAATGTGACTATCTTGGACAGCTTGTCAGATACCTGGAAAAAGAAATATTAGAAGACTAGGGGAAAGGTGATCTGGGATAGAGGCATGTGGGTGGATATGCGGGAGTGGATGCTAGGTGTAAAAATCTTTATAAGACATATTAACGCCCATCAGAGAGCATCGCCATGGAAGAGGTACTAAACAACCAAGCATTCAGAATGTCTTGGCTGGTTCACGCTGGCCGGCCTCTGCCACTCTTGTGCTAGATGATGCACACATGAATGAGATGGTCATAGTGATAGAGATGAAGCCATGAATGGCCTCAACAGCATGGGCTCACACTCACCAAGACTGACATAGCTATTGCCACTGCCAAATGTCCAACTAATCTAGAACAGTTACTGAGAATGAGGCCCTGAAACGGCACCATTCCTTGAGGAGACCAGTAGCTGCTTTGGTGTCGAGTTGACTACCTTTAGATAGCAGCCTTTTTACAGAATCCTTAGCT
This sequence comes from Pteropus vampyrus, assembly GCF_000151845.1. Taxonomy (NCBI): domain Eukaryota; kingdom Metazoa; phylum Chordata; class Mammalia; order Chiroptera; family Pteropodidae; genus Pteropus; species Pteropus vampyrus. Next base: position 6,497,890 of record NW_011888786.1, read on the forward strand.
GTCGATAGTCATCTTGCCCAAAGTTACTACCTTCCTTGTTGTGGTTCATATCCAATGACTGATCAAAACAGATGTATAAACACCCAGCCATTTTGGCCTAGCTTGTTACCCTCTCCTTGGACCATTTTAGTTTCAGAATTCCTTGTGGGGAAGGCTGAGGTTGTTATAAGTCTTCTTCACATCGCAATTCCTCCCTCTGTTCAACCCTCCAGTCCCCTGCATCGTTTATAACATTAAAGCAGAAGCTCAAGAACACGAAGGTTTTCCAGAAATCTTACATATAATCTCATATGGCATCCTCTTATCTTTCCCGGTTCCTGTTTTCACTTTTCTTGTTGGCGTCTGTGTATTACCTCCCTTTGTTCCAAATCAATGATTCTTTTTAAAAGAGTAAACGTATATGCTTTATTGAACACGTTAGCTGTTTCAGTCAAGATGGTTGTTCAGATTATCTAGTATGCTATACCACTGGAAACAAAAGCCATTTTTGGTCACTGTCAAGAACTATACCCATGCACACACACCTCTACCAGTTGTGTTGTATGCTTACCAAAATAGAGGTATCTGTTATTCCTAATTGTTTACTACAGATATTTTCTAGTATAACTAATTAATTTGTAGATATGTTATCCTAATTAAATAATTGAGTAAGAGAGCTCTTGTTTATTATGAAATAATAATGGCAAGTCTCAACAAAGATGAAGTTGTTTAATAAAACAGCATTAAATTAAACCTGGGGAAAAACGACAGTAAAATATTTGGAAAAATTTGTAAGAACCTAGAATGATTTTGTACTCATATTACTTTGCAACTGTCTTTAATTTCTTGTCTTGCTTTAAAGAAATCAAAGTAGAAATGAATGCTACATTATAGGTATGGTTTGTGTAAGAAAGATAACAGGAAAGCCAATTGAGAGAACATTATTTGATGAGAAAGTATTGGGTTCACATGCAGAGATTAGTAGATAAAAATATTTTAGGTATGCATGTATTATTTTTTATAATTCCTCAATCTAACACATTTCTTTTTCAAAAAACCAGTCTTGATTATGGAAGAAAAGAGAGCTAGTAATCTTAAATCTATAGACACATATTATACATTTGTCCAAATCCACAGAATATAAGACATCAAGATGAACCCTAACATAAACTATGGACTATGAGTGATGATGATGTGTCAGTGCAGGTTCATCAATTGTTACAAATGTTCCCCTCTGGTGGGAGCTGTTGATAATGGGGGAGGCTGTGTCTGTGGGGACAGGGAGTATGTAGGAAATCTCTGTACCTTCCCCTCAGTTTTTCTGTGAACCTTAAACTCTAAGAAAAGCCTTGATAAATAAAAGACATATGAAAGTGACAAACCTAGATATTAAACAATGAAACACACTATATCATAAATGAACAAACAAAAAAATGGACAAAACGTGAGTATTAGACTATGTGTATAGCAAAGTTTTTTGGAAGTGTTTTTTCCTCCAACGTTATTGAGGTATAGTTGACAAATAAAATTGTGTATATTTAAAGTATATAATGTGATTTGATATCATATACATTGTGAAATTATTCCTTCAATCAAGTTAATTAACAAGTTAATGTATCACAGAGGTGTTTGTTTTGTTATAGTTTCGGATATAGAAGGAAGGGTTAAATCTCAGCATTGCCTAAAAAAACAACTTTTTTTCAAGAGAATATTTTTATTATGTCAATGTGGGGAAAGTCTTTAGCCTTACTAATCATTAAACATGCAACTTAGAACAATTATTAAATGTAACATTTTCACAAACGTTATTGACAAAATTTGAAGATTGCTAATATTTGTGAGCAAGTAAAGTCGTTTTTATTTTTTTCCAGCTTTGTTGAGGCATAATTGACAAATAAAAATTGTATATATTTAAGGATACAATATAATGATTTGATATACATATATATTGTGAAAGGATTACCACAATCAATTTAATTAACACATTCATCACTTCACATAATTACCGTGTGTGCGTGTGTGTGATAAGAACATGTAAGACCTACTTTCTTAGTAAATTTCAGATAAACCATACATTATTATTGACTATAGTCACCATGTAGCAAACAGCTTTCAAGTGACTATCTCATATTCTTCATTCTTGAAAAAGTTGTTGGGACAGTTTCTTTAATCAGGTTTATTTTTCCTTTTTGGTTTTTACTTCTTTCTTAGTTTCTATCTTTTAGAGTCTTTCCTCCATTCTCAGACTCTGGTATTAGGTTTATTTTTTCATAGTCAAATCTGACATTTGTATATTTTACTTAACAAAATGCAGTTCTCATCCTCAGAGGAATTTTGTCACTGACTTTAAAAAAGCGTTGTCATTTTTTTATGACTTTTATTGGTTATTTACTTTGTTTCATTATAAGTTACTGGGTTCTTCCATACACCGTCTTATTCAAAGTCATATAACAACCCTGTCAGGAAGGTATTATAATTTTCATTTCATAGATAAGAAAATAGAAGACCAGAGAAATTAACTTGCCCCAGGCCATAAGCTAAAAGTGGTTGATTTCAGTCTTGAAACCAGGGTTGCCTGGTTTTATGCTCCGGTTTTCTTATTATAATATCATGCTACCATCTACCCCTTTTAGTTTCACTTGAGCCTTATCCAGTTACGTCTAGCTCTAAGCCACCAGCATTGTCTAATTTATTTCACAGCCAAACTAAATGCAGTCCAAGCAATCTACTTTTCCTAACTTATTGTGGGAAGATTTTGAGCTAGTATTTTTTCACTTAGCGGTCAAACCAAACTTTAATAAAGCTTCCTCTATAATTTTCCTCCAGGATGACTTCGGTTCAGGTATTTAGTTCTCTCCTTGGCATGCTCACTAGACTATTAGCTCCAAGATGTCAGTTTTGTGTCCTTTTCATCTTTGGATCTCTAATATCTTCCTATGTGTCCCACACGTAATAGACACCATATTTATTCAATTGAAGAACTCCCTTCTTATTCCAATTCAAACTTTCCCTTAGACCTCCTCTCCAACCTTCATTCATTCTAGTGGCCATCCTCAAGGTGATTTGACTCATGTTGTAGGGTATGACTGATTTAGTTTCACACAAATTCAAAAAAGTATTGCTCTTCAATAAGAGGCAGTTACTAAAAGAGGAAATTTTAGAAATAAAAGAAATGCAAATTAAAATAAAAAATTATATTCCACCTCTCAAATTATCAAAAACAGAAATAATGGTAAGTCGGTGCTGAAAAGACTTCAATGAAAGGAACAAGCTCATATGTTGTTAGTGGGACTGTAAAATGGTACAGTCTTTTTTTTGGAAAGTAATTGGTCAATATGATCTAAAAATTAGAAAAAGATATTCTTACATTTGACTCACTAATTACATTTCCTAAATTAAAAAAAAAGCTTTATATATGAAGATGATTATTGTACTTTATTTGTAAGGTTAAAATTATAAACTATCTAAACTTCAGTAATATTAAAATTATTATACAGACTATAGTCATTCATATAAGTAAAATATGTGTACATTAATTAAAATTATGTTGTAATTAATTTTTAATACTGTATAAAACTTCTATTTTTCTCAGGCGAATTTCCCATAAAGCAGACTCTGAGATAAAGACTTGCATATAGGTCATCTCTTTGGGATAGGATTCCATGGAGCCAGCTTGCAGAACACTAAGGAGTGAAGCAGGGACCACCAAAACAAGGATGTGTTTTCATGTTGTCCCTAGCTGACAAACTCTATCCCACCAGGGCTGTGGGAGGGGTCCTGTGAAATATATCTCAGACCCATCTTCCTCAGGAGGAAGCATTGATCCACTGGCCCCTGCCTGTCATTAGTCAAGGGAGACCTCATGGACACAACTCCAGACTGTGCATAGGGTTCCCATGAGTGTCCCTGTCTGTGGAATGAGGGAAGCCTTCGGGCTAGATGCAAAAGTCTGTGTGAGGCATTCTCCACCTGCTCTTGCATGAAGCTGCGGGGAACTGCCACTCTTGCAGGACTCGGAGGAGGGACTGAAGGAATTGTGTACTGAGACACAGATACACTTGTTATACTGTTGTAATGTGGGGAGACAAACGTGAGATCTAAAGTTACGTGCTCAATAGAATCTCAGCTAATTTGAGCATTCAATACTCTATGGAGTGCTGAAGAGATCCTGGGTTCTGTGAAAGCAAAACACAGGGCACAACTCTTCCTTTTGGGAGCATATTTTTTAGAGCAGGAGGAGGAGGGTTCGGGGGCAGGGGTGGGATGACAGACAAATCAATAAATAAGCAAAGTATTTAAAGATTATGATTACATCTAAGCTAGAAATGAACAGGTGTAAAGCAACTTGACAATATAACAATGCTTAGAAAAAAAATTAGGTAAAAAGACATCAAAGTGTTATCAGTGGTGGTCTCCAAGTAGTAGCTCTTATTCCAAGCCATCTCTGTGTGTTCCACAACTCTATAATGGACATAGATTTCTTTTGATAAAACCACAGTAAAGTGATGATTAAAACCTATTAAAAGAAAATGAAAACACTCCCCATTACCTGGGTGGCCCCGGAAGTGACACTGTACCCATCGTAGTCTGTACCCGGTCGTCCTCCCGCATGGCTTTGGGCTTTGCATTCCCTTCCTGCTTGTTTTTCACAGCCTTTCAGAAATTTCACAGAAGAGAACCAGATGTACAGGTCTGTGTGTAAGTGGCTGAAAAGGAAACGAACCCCCCCCAAACAAGGATGTTTCTAGAGTTGCTGTGCCCTCAACAAAAACTTGGCGAGCATCACTCCTGAAATATAACTTACCCCACTTGATGCTTGTTAACGAGGCCAGCGAGCCGTGAAGTGGGTGGGTGATTTTTAGGAGTGGGAGGTTTGGTGTCTAAACGTTTAAATGAACGGTTTGAGAGGAAAGTCAATTAGTGTGTGCAGCATAGCTAGCAATTGTTTAAATTCAAGATACACTATGGATAGACTTAGGTTTTCCGTTTTCAAGGTGCCTACTTCCACTTCGATTGGCGACTCAACATGGCTTCGTGTTCCCCATTGCAGGGTGTCACCAGTAGCACAAATTTCTGAGGGGCTCTGCCACTTGCCATCTGCTTGACACTCAAGGTCTCCAAATGGCCCCAAAAGGTGGTGGCTGTTTGCAATGCTCAGACTTTGAATTGCATTAAGTATGAGTCTGAATATTCTGTTTGGCTGACCTCTAAAAGAATGGCAGAGGAGACCAATGCAGACATCAAATGCCCAGCGAAGGGACCTTCTGGGACAATTTTTGCTCCCGTCCCGGATGCCAGTGTGACCAATTCAGCAACTGTGTCTTTCCCCAGGATAAAATGAATATTGTGTCAGTGAAGCTAGAATCAGAGAGTGATGATCTGAGAAGCAGTGAGAAGAAAGACACTGACCTTGGAGAGGTTTAAGGATGCCTTACGAATAGCTATCTGGAACATAATTAAAGGCATTTTAACATCATAAGCCTTGAAGAATGCGAAGCATCACCACTGCACACTGGGGAGTAAAAGATATTGCTTTTATAGCTGCAGAGCTTATGGTCAGAAGTGATATGAAATATTAGAAATGTGACAGTTTTATAATAATTTTATTCTTGTTCATTGTGATAATTTTCATTTGCAGCTTTTTACCTTTGAATATCTTGAATTGCATTAAGCCTTTCTCACTCCATCCTTGTCCTGTAATATTAGAAACTGCCGTTTTAATCTGAGGAATTACAGTAAAGTGCTACAGGCACAAGCAAACAGATAATGGTATTTATGATGCTCGTTATTTGAAGAATTAAAAGTTCTGAGTGCATTGTCTCTCAGTTAATAAAAGCAATAGAGCCCTGAGTGAAATATGGTCTTCCCTTCTTTTTTATAGTGTCACTCTCTCTTCATACATCCTGGTTCCTCTCTTAGCTGCTTTTTCTTTGGGGCGTGGAAGGGAGAGGTAGAATCCTTTCAGTCAAATAATTTACTCAGCTCTATTTCTTTTCCCCTTGTCTATATTTTTCTTTCAGATACCATGTGTCTTTTCTTTACTGAATAACATGAATTAGAATTAGTGCTAGAGATCATCTGGTTTAAATATTTATTTCCATTTCCCAGATGTGGAAACATAAAGTCACAGGCTTGGTAGCTGCAGAACTAGGATTCCGATCTATATGTCCTGTCCCCACAAAAGCAGTATTTAACATTCACTGAGCATTTGGGACACACAAAGCTCTAAGACCGTCACATGCATTGACTCATTTGTGTGTGTGTTCCAATAAAATTTTATTTATAAAAAGCAGGTGGTGGGTCAGATTTGGGTGGTGGGGTATAGTTTGCCAATCTTAACTCATTTAAGCCTCAGACTATCCATATAAGATCAGTTCTGCTAGTATTGTCACGTCCATTTTATGGAAGAGTAAACTGAGGCACAGAAGGGCCAGGTAACTTGTCTAAAGTTATGTACATAGTGAATGCCTCTATCTGAAGAAACTAAGCTATTTGACTTGGATCTACACACTCCACTGTACACAAGTGTCTGGAGATTTGCTCCACATTCCTTTTTCCCCCCTTCATTTCCCAAGGTTCTTTTTTGGAGGAAAAGTGTCTGGATTAGCATGTAGAATCTCACGCACATGTGTATGTTGTGGACTTGTTTTGATGACGATCTTCACCTTGTTCTC
>NW_011888786.1:6504902-6517672 GCF_000151845.1 Pteropus vampyrus
CCCCCCCCCCACAAACAAGGATGTTTCTAGAGTTGCTGTGCCCTCAACAAAAACTTGGCGAGCATCACTCCTGAAATATAACTTACCCCACTTGATGCTTGTTAACGAGGCCAGCGAGCCGTGAAGTGGGTGGGTGATTTTTAGGAGTGGGAGGTTTGGTGTCTAAACGTTTAAATGAACGGTTTGAGAGGAAAGTCAATTAGTGTGTGCAGCATAGCTAGCAATTGTTTAAATTCAAGATACACTATGGATAGACTTAGGTTTTCCGTTTTCAAGGTGCCTACTTCCACTTCAATTGGCGACTCAACATGGCTTCGTGTTCCCCATTGCAGGGTGTCACCAGTAGCACAAATTTCTAAGGGGCTCTGCCACTTGCCATCTGCTTGACACTCAAGGTCTCCAAATGGCCCCAAAAGGTGGTGGCTGTTTGCAATGCTCAGACTTTGAATTGCATTAAGTATGAGTCTGAATATTCTGTTTGGCTGACCTCTAAAAGAATGGCAGAGGAGACCAATGCAGACATCAAATGCCCAGCGAAGGGACCTTCTGGGACAATTTTTGCTCCCGTCCCGGATGCCAGTGTGACCAATTCAGCAACTGTGTCTTTCCCCAGGATAAAATGAATATTGTGTCAGTGAAGCTAGAATCAGAGAGTGATGATCTGAGAAGCAGTGAGAAGAAAGACACTGACCTTGGAGAGGTTTAAGGATGCCTTACGAATAGCTATCTGGAACATAATTAAAGGCATTTTAACATCATAAGCCTTGAAGAATGCGAAGCATCACCACTGCACACTGGGGAGTAAAAGATATTGCTTTTATAGCTGCAGAGCTTATGGTCAGAAGTGATATGAAATATTAGAAATGTGACAGTTTTATAATAATTTTATTCTTGTTCATTGTGATAATTTTCATTTGCAGCTTTTTACCTTTGAATATCTTGAATTGCATTAAGCCTTTCTCACTCCATCCTTGTCCTGTAATATTAGAAACTGCCGTTTTAATCTGAGGAATTACAGTAAAGTGCTACAGGCACAAGCAAACAGATAATGGTATTTATGATGCTCGTTATTTGAAGAATTAAAAGTTCTGAGTGCATTGTCTCTCAGTTAATAAAAGCAATAGAGCCCTGAGTGAAATATGGTCTTCCCTTCTTTTTTATAGTGTCACTCTCTCTTCATACATCCTGGTTCCTCTCTTAGCTGCTTTTTCTTTGGGGCGTGGAAGGGAGAGGTAGAATCCTTTCAGTCAAATAATTTACTCAGCTCTATTTCTTTTCCCCTTGTCTATATTTTTCTTTCAGATACCATGTGTCTTTTCTTTACTGAATAACATGAATTAGAATTAGTGCTAGAGATCATCTGGTTTAAATATTTATTTCCATTTCCCAGATGTGGAAACATAAAGTCACAGGCTTGGTAGCTGCAGAACTAGGATTCCGATCTATATGTCCTGTCCCCACAAAAGCAGTATTTAACATTCACTGAGCATTTGGGACACACAAAGCTCTAAGACCGTCACATGCATTGACTCATTTGTGTGTGTGTTCCAATAAAATTTTATTTATAAAAAGCAGGTGGTGGGTCAGATTTGGGTGGTGGGGTATAGTTTGCCAATCTTAACTCATTTAAGCCTCAGACTATCCATATAAGATCAGTTCTGCTAGTATTGTCACGTCCATTTTATGGAAGAGTAAACTGAGGCACAGAAGGGCCAGGTAACTTGTCTAAAGTTATGTACATAATGAATGCCTCTATCTGAAGAAACTAAGCTATTTGACTTGGATCTACACACTCCGCTGTACACAAGTGTCTGGAGATTTGCTCCACATTCCTTTTTCCCCCCTTCATTTCCCAAGGTTCTTTTTTGGAGGAAAAGTGTCTGGATTAGCATGTAGAATCTCACGCACATGTGTATGCTGTGGACTTGTTTTGATGATGATCTTCACCTTGTTCTCTTTCTGTGGCTGACAGTGCTGTTCACCACCATGCTTGGTCATTTAAGAGGGATGCGAAAGAGGTGGATGATGTAGTTCTTGCCTTTGAGAAGGTTAAAATTTAGTTGCAGAGTCAAAGAAATTAAAATAAAATCAGATCAAAATTTACTGAGTACTTACTACATGGAGTAGGTAGTCCAAATCTTCTTAAATTTAGGATCAAGTCAGGATCCATTTAATATACATATTTTTTATTATGGTGACATTGGTGAACGAAATCCAGTAAGTTTCAGGTGTATGATTTAACAATAAGACATATATATATAGCATTGTGTGTTCACCATCCACAAGTCAGGATCCAAAAGGCCATTCACTAGATCATTTGTTCAGAGGTCCCAAGATACTTGACAAGCAACCTCTGTCAGCATATTTGTGTCAAGTTTTGTAAAAGAACTCTAAGTTTTCAACCTTTAAACATTTTTCCAAAATATGCTTGCATTTTCATTAAAAAAAATTTTATTACAAATAAATTGATGACATGATACTGCTTCAGACATGCAATTAGTTAACAAAAGGCTTGATCTCCATGTCTTGAGAGACCATACCCTACCATCTGTTGATGACTGGCAGATTGCTTCACTTTTGCCTGAGTGAAAACCTTTGTATCTATGAAAGGTTGTAAATTGGATATATGTAAGTGAGGGGATTTCTGGATTATACTTACAGGTAATACAAAGATTGCAAAATATTCAAAACTTAGTTGCTGTCTTTGAGGAATAGAGAATCCAGTTAGTAAGACAAGGCATAGTCAAATATCTAAGATCCTTCCTGATTATTCTGTGAATTCATGCGAGGGTTAGATTTTTTTTCATGTCTGTAATCATTCATGATCTATCAACAGGTGAGCTGGTGAATGAATGGTATAGATGTGTAGTGTGTGACCACATGGGAAGAACTGCCTTCATAGGTGTCAGGAAGAAGAGTGTACTTGAGCTGAACCCTAAAAGATGGATAAGGTTTTGAAAGGTGGATAGGGATGAGGAAACAGATTGAGCGTTCCATTTCAATGTCAAAATCCATCTAGTGAATCATAGTCAGAGCAAATTTGAACTTCTCTTCCACTGCCACTACCCTATCTTTTCTGTACTTGCTACCAAGGAAGCAGTTGCTAATATTACCGATCAGATCAAAGAGCTCCTTGGGGGCCATACTGTTGTTACAGGTGTGCTTACAGTCTGTAAAGGCAGAAATAACATCTTTCCCTCTTCCTTGAGATTTCTCTTCATGTAATCAGCAGACCTAGGCAGGCCCCCCGATCCTGATAACCATGGTTACTTATTCTTCAATATCTCTCGGTACATGACTGGGCAGATAACTCAAGTCAAGGCCCACTCTACATATTTACTAATTCATTTTCTCTCTTCTCTATACTCTCCTCTCTGTCTTCCATCCCTTCATCCCTTCTTCTCCCCAACCTTTTCCCCCAACTGATTTGACAATGTATAATTGTCTAAAAATCGAGGTTTGCAAAAAAAAGGAAGGGAATTTAAGGCCCTTATTAGGTCTTCACCAAAAGCAAATTTGCTCAGATTCCTCCATGTAACAGAGTAAAATGGAAGGAGGATTTTGTGCTGCTATTAATTTAGCTGTTCTTTTATTCTAAACATATTGCTTCTGTATTTTGAATATGTCTGTCTTGAGAATTTTATAGGGAAATAAGGATATTTGTCAGGGTAAGATTTGAAAGTCCTTGGTTACCAAACCTTTATCCTCAGTCCCTAACATGAATATAGGGTTTATCCTGGAAGAGAGCACCTCAAGTTTATCTTTGTTATACTAGCAGGTAGAAAACTATCAGGCAACTCAATTATAGCAGTTTGTGATCATCTTAAAATAGGTATAATTTTCTTTACAGTATGTCTCTGATATACTTGGTAATTTATTTGCTAAGTGATTGAGATAAGATACTTTAAAAGCTCTGCCTCTGTCGAGTGACTGGGCTAGGGTGTGCATGTGTGTGTGTATGTGTGTGTGTGTGTTTATATACAAACATCATGCTAGTCAACATGGCAATGTTTGTTGATTTTTCTGAGGTTTACTCATTGTATAACTTGCCTATGTGATCTCAGCTTTAAAGCAATCCTCTTTTAGACCAACTTCATAATTATTTACAAAGACTAAATTTTATAACTTAAAGTTAGAAGAGTGGATACCAATCAAGTAGCATCTAGATTAATGTTTCTCAAATTATGGTCTGTGATCCAGTCTCTCTGCATTAAAACCACTTGAGCACATGTTAAAAAATGCAGAATCATTTACTTTAACCCAGATCTACTGAATACACATTTTATTTTAGGGTAAGATACAAGAATCTGTATTTTTAACATGCTCCTTATGTGATTAGTTTGACTATATCCAAATTTGAAAACAAATGATTCCAGGCTATGTTTGGGTTGAGCCTGTACATCTAGAACTGTGCATGTAGCCAACACAGAAGGGTCTGCACGACTGGCTAAACTACAGACCTGACTCCACCCTTGGGCCACGCTGCCTGATCGGGAATCTGTCTCTTCTCATTGGACAATTCTTTCAATAACTTTCTTCACTGCAGCCACAGTAGGCTTCTGCCATATCTGCAATCTGGCCATTTGCTTGAGGCTGATGCGATGTGATGGTGACAGTTTTAATAAAGTTTCTAAACATTAATTCTTTAAACTCAGCAGATTTAAAGGTAAGCCCAGGATCCAAAGTAGAATGTGTAGCAATTTATGCATTGGAAATAACTGGCAGAATATATAACATCTGCAGCAAATATTTAAGCAAATGAGAACACCGAGAGTTTTTGATAAGTCCTAGAATGGTCCTCGTGAATCAATCTAAATTCATGACCAATTTCTCATTTCCCAAGGAGTGGTCAGTTTATTTGACAGGAAAATGCCAGATATGTTTTAGTTTTTAGTTCTGTTTTCTGTCACTATTATCAGAATCGATTTGAAGCCATAGCTAAAAGCTAAGCCAACACTTTCTGTAGTTTGGCCAAGATAATAAGATATCTGCTTTCTGTAATGTTGATTCTTGAGCATATTGAAAATTGATTCACAGTGCCTTCTATCATCCAGCTTTATTTTTATTCACACTAAACTGCAGTGTTTTGGAAGGTAACAAGCAGATGACCAGTAATTTTCAGAAAGCATGCTTTATTAAATGGTATAATGCATACCACGCACTCAACACAGGGCCTGATGCCTGGTAGAATTGAATTTAATAGTAGTTACAACTATTTTTTCAGAAAATTAATTAACCCTACCTACTTCCTCTGCAATACAAGAGAATGACTCAACAAGAATTCAAGGTATAAAGAAGCCTACTTAGAGACGAATTTCAGCACTAACCTGCCCACGTGAAAATTACAGAATGTAAAGGGGAGTTCCCGTTAAGACTGGAATCTAACAGCATTGCCAGCCGACTTCTCTCTTTCCTGTATGTCCCAACTTCTAAAGCCTACAGAGGCTGAAAATGTCAGTTCCTCCCTTGCTGGGGCGTTGGCATGTATTTCAATCCTGACCAAGAGGACCTGATGCCAAACCCGATAAGGACACTTGCCAAAGATTTTCTACACTGACAGAAGAGAAAAAGAAACAAGAAGCAGATCTTTTTCCATTTTCTCTTGCTTTGCTTTCTTTTTTTATGTGAGGATGTGATGCTTGGTGCTATGGCAACTATCTTTAGACTATGAGGACAGACCCAAGAGCATCACAGAGAAGCTGACACACAACCCTGATATCGTTAAGCCACTGAATGAACCCTGGAACCACTCAGATTCCTTTTTATGTGAGACAAACAAATCTTTATGTCAAAGCCTTTAGGTTTCTGGTAATTACGTTGCCTGAAAAAAAGAAAAAGTACGCCATCTGATATACCTTTATAACCGCTACATTTCCCTTTTAGAACAGAAGCTCCATGAGGAGAGGGATCAAGTCTACTTCACTCCCAGGCACAGTGATTTCAACACAATGGAAGTTCTTATTTCTGTCTTACACAGAGACCGCTGCTGTGATGGCCGTGTGATGTTGTCATGGGTACAGGCTCCTTTTATCTTGTTGCTCTGCCATCTCTAGGGTGTTGCCCTCAGCCATCAAGTCTAAGATGGCTCCACACCATGTCTACATTCTAGCCAGCAGTAAGGAAGATAAGGAAGAGGAGTTGGGGGCCCTTTCTTTTTAAAGGCACCCTTCAGAAGTTGCAGGCATCACTTGGGTTATTATCCCATTAGTTAAAATTTAGTCCGCTGGCTACAGGTATAAGAACAGCTGAGAAATAAAGTCATTATTCTGCACAGCGATGTGCCCAGTTAAAAATTCCACTATTATGTTTGAAAGGAAAAATTGGATATTGGGACACAAATAAGTGTTTCTTCCATAGCATCCTCGATGAAAATAATAGGTATAAATAGATTTGAAAATATAAAAACCATGAGTACTTGGTTTGTGCCTGCCACTTCACTAAGTTCTTTTCAAAATTATCTCATTCAGTGTTCACAAGAGCCTTGCAGCATAGATAGCATTATTATCCCCACTTTTCAGATGTAGACAATAAAACTGAGTTTCAGCAAGTTGCCAAGATCATGGTCTAAATAACTGATGAGACTTGTGTTTAAACCAAATCTCTTGCCCCTGGTGTTTATCCTTTAAGATTGATCTGGCTCTCTACCAGCTGACCCCACCCCACTGCCTACCCTCATCTTACATTCTGCGTTATGTTTACTCTGTCTTCAAATTTTGCCTGTGAAATCCAAGGGCTTACTTTTTTTTTTTTTTTTTTTACTGGTTTCCTCTCATTCTATTTTTCTTCTGCTCCTGATTCTTATTCTCTGCTCTGTCTTTGTAGCACCAACCCCAAAAGGGTACACATCTTTTTCTCTCCTTGATTATTCCCCAATTCCAGTTATTAAAGAATCGTCTTCCCGCTCCAACTGACCCATCTTTACTCCTCTTTGTGTTGCTGGCACCGGGGCTCCAAAACCACCTCTCCGCCTTGCCTGCGGCTCCCTGTTGAGTCTTGCCATAAGGAGACGCTAGAGGGAGACTGTGTGCAAGACTGGAGGGGAGATGGGACCTGCTCCTCCTGTTCGTTTCTTGGTTGCTTTATTGAACTTCCCGTTCCTGTCAGTGTCACTCAGGGCATGATGCTTCACCGTGGAAGCTGAACGCACGTTGAGGTTTTTCCAACCCTTGCAGGACCAACCCCATCATCACGTGTCCTCAGAGATACCAGCTCCAGCCAGGCGGCGCTCCTTCCTGCAAGGTCTGAGCGCCAGTTTCGGTGGATCTTTGTTCTGTTTTAATCTTTCCCTTTGTTTTTCCCAGCCCTAGGGGTGGTAGCTACTTGGTGCAATGGCTACCTCCATAATACTTTACAGTCGTTATGTCGCGGTCAGTCAGTTTTGGTTTAACTTTTTTCCTTCTCAATTATTCATTGGCTTAGTTTTATTTATTTATTTTTTTGGCAGGAGGAAGTCAGATCTATGTATCCATTTTCAGAGAAATCAAGAAACTGCACAGAGAATCCTCGATTGAGGGCAGGACCCCACGTACATCTCTGCCCATTTCCTGCAGAGCTGGGCACAGTCTGAGGAACCAACGGGTACCTTCTTCGTGGCCCAGAAGCTGACCCGATTCTCCTCGACTCAGTTGCTATAGTGCTTGTGCATTGCTAAACTCAGGAACACTTCAAGCCTGAAGACGCCTTTGTTCTCAAATATCTCTCCGAGGAAGAAACATTTGAGTGATTGTGCCCACTCGACAGAAAGGAAAACTGAAGCAGAGCTAGGAAGTTGGCCAAGCTTTCAAATTAGACCCCAGCGGGAACAAGAAACAATCTGACACTGGACTGCTTTCTCCTAAACGCCTCGGACAAGGGAGGACAAAATTGGCCTTTGGGAGCAAGGTCGTTCCTCCTCCCTGACCTTTCCATTGGCAAACACAACCCTTCATTTTCCTGGCCTGCTCGACTGCCTCTGGCTCTCTCCACAGGCATAAATTCACTTCAGAGAAGGAAAATAAAAGTAAGATCAAAGCCTCATAGAATTTCACTTCTCGGGGAGGAGAAAAAAACCTAGCAGCCTGCTTCCCAGGCGTTATCCAAACCGCCTGGCCCTGCTGTCCGCGGTGGGTTGGAGGCAGTGGAGGAGTTGGCCTTGCTCTCTGCGGTCACTTGTGAGAGCAGGGGAGGCTCAGGCAGCCAAGATAAACAACCACGTGGAGGCATGGGGAGGCCAGAGTGAGCTGTGGGGCTCCCACCAGGATAACGGGAGCTGTACGTCTAAGTCCTTGCAAGTTGTAGAAAATTGAAGCACTATATTTATTTGGTGTAAGGCACTCATTTAGATGTTGATAGCGAAATGGCTAGGTCTGAACCTTTTGCCAGGTGATATTTCTTTGATGATGTCCAACACTGTGGATACACCATGGCTTGGTAATTGACTGATTGTATCTTCGAGCTTAATATTTCTTGATATTTATTTTATTTTTTGGTAATAGCAGATCTTGCCACAGGAAGGGCTGCTTGATATGATAAGTTGCTTTGAAGATTGAGTGATATTTAATATTTTGAGTGACTGCTTCTTGTCGAAGCAATTGGTTTCTTCAAGGACATGCTATACATGTTTAAAATGGGATGTCTGGAGCTGCCACAGAATAATCGACTGTGAAATAAGCCTGTTGGAAAGGACAATTACTTCTGGGGCCTCAAATTCAAGTCAAGTCTCCCGTGGCAGTGAAGGGAGGATCCTGTTCAGTGCTACTTGGGAACAAAAATGACTGTTTTACTATTTAACATGGGCTGGTGCCTACTTTATAAACTCACCACCCACATCACAGAGATGTAGGTGCATCCCAGACAGTCATCCCACGATGGCTCGTAGTGTGAATGGCTGTCGTGAACAACCCATCCATTCATTCATCTATCCATGCTAACATTAATTAATTATTCAAAAAGTGCTTATTGAGAACCTACTATGTGTCAGCTATATACATAAGTACTAGGAACAAAGAGACACACAGTATGCTCCTTAAGCATACAGTTAAGAGGAAAAGGAGTTTACTAACTTATTAAAACTATACTATATGCCAGAAATTATGTATCGTATTCATTCCCTTAACCATCTTATAAAATGTGTGATATCTGTTTTACAGAAGGTGAAACTGAGGTTTAGAGCAGTTCAATGACTAGCTCAAGGTCACATAGGTAAGGAACAGCACTGGGGTTCAGCTCAGGTTGAATACATGTGTCTTTGCTGCCCTAATGGTGCATTGAGAGAAGCCGAGTTGGGATGTAGTTGCGAAGTGATTGAGACTTTGTTCTCTCAGAGCCACAGATCTTGAAAGCCTCATGACTAATGTGGCCACTGTTATTTCTTTCTTTTAATGGAGAAACTTTTTTTTTTCTTTTCCTAAACTAATCAGATTCTAAAAGCTGCTCAGGAGGTTTTAGTGAAAGGTACATACTGAAGTCTCATCAAATTAGATGCACAGTTACAATGACGGTTTGCCAATACCCAAACCTGAGGCACCATATTGAACAAACCCCACAGAAATTTTAGGCAATGCTTGACCTAAAACTGCAGCTGATATTTGAAATGCCAAATGAATTCAAGAAATCCCGTGGATGGCTCCAGGATTCAGTAAGTCACAGCGAAAGATGACAACCGTAGGCAGTCCTTCTGAGCTGAGGGTTGCTTTTTCCTTATCAATATTTCATTGTTTCCTACAGATAAATGCCCTTATCAGTCATAAAGCAGTTTTCTTAAAATGCACGCACGTGCGCACGCACACACACACACACACACACACACACACACACACACACTCCAAAACAGGAAAGATTTTCTTAAAAAAATACTTTTTTTATCAATAAAATTTGTGATGAATATTTAGCTCACATTCTAAAATAAAATCTTTCATTTGTTTATGTTGATTTTTCTTCAGACTGTTTAATTCATCTTGATAAAATTTCTCAAACCATCACTTTTATTATCCACACTTTAATACTATAACATGTTTTCTGAATACTGTGGTTTGGATCACTCAAACCACCAGCTTCCTTCTAGTTGGAAAGGTTAAAAAGCTGAAAACGACTTAAAACTACATTTCTTAGGATTCTTTATGGGTAGGGCTCTGCATTTGAGTTAGATCCTACCAATGAGTGCTTTTGCACAGTAGTTAGAGGGTGTCATCTTCCTGGCCCTCCTGGACAGGGCGTGGGTAGCTAGGTGTTTATGTAGCAATCAGTATTCCACGGTTACCACCATCAGCTTCCCCGGGCATCTGAGGCAGCCGTGCTGGGGCAGCGGAGGCAGCTGCAGCTTCCTGACTCTGTCATAGGTCCAGTGTTCTCAGATACAGTGACCCTTCTGGTGGCTTATTCTGCTTTGATCCAGAAGATGTTCCTGGAGGTCCAGGCTGGAACTCACACATCCAGCAGCTCTAAGAATCCCATAAACCTTCGATTCCCTATGTAAAGTCCCTTCCTAAATAAAACACTTAGGGTGGTTTCTGCTTTTGAATAGAACTCAAACTGATATCGAAGTCTGAAAAGGCAGGTTGGGATCACTTGCTTGGGGCCACTGCATATCGCTAGCTAATTTTTTGGTCTTAACTTCAAACTTGCCACGTCTTCATTTTCACATAATGATTTCCTACTTTCATGCTTTTGTTCTTGTCATTTCTCTGCTCAGAATGTCTTGTTATTCTTCCTTCAAGCCTCAGTTCAGATGTCACCTTCCCCAGAGAGTTTTCTCTCATACAGTTAGGGGAAAATGAGGTATTTGTATGTTCAATACTTTTACTTACTGGATTTTGATTACACTGTGGCCCAGGAATATGGATATGAAAGCTCCTGCTTTCAAGGGGCGTTCAGTCTAACGTGGAAGATAAGCGAGTACATATATAAACACAGAGAAGTCCACCTACACTAACATATTGATATATCTCTCAGAGGTTGCTACAGTGTTGATGCTAATAAATATTTGCTAATGTAGTTTGAGATGACATGTGCAGGTGAAATCATTACATATAGTGAAACTCACATGGCCGTACCTGATGCTGTGCCAGAAACACCGGCCATTCTGCTTTATGGATTCAAAGTCTGCATTTCATTTCATCAGCAGGATAATGATTTGCCTCCGGCTTTGATCCCTGAAAGCCACTATGATTTCTTATGGAAAGAGAATATTCTGCCTCTTTCCTTTCTACACAAAATTCAACATTCTTTGAATTGATTATTTTTTTTTTTCAGAAAGCATTCCACGAAGCTCCATTCGAATATTTCTTTAATGTACCTAGCTAATTCCAGGATTAGAATTCCTCCCCCAGCTAAGAAAGAAAGAAAAAATGTTAGGAGGTTGGTATTAATGCTTACTGTCTCTCTCTAGTGAAATCAAGGGTATATTCATAAAAAGTTTAAATTGAAGTTTTTATGAAAACAAAATGGAAACCAACAAAAGAAGTTTTTTTGTTTGTTTGTTTGTTTATTTGTTTTTATTAATTACCTACCTCGTCTGCCTAAGACATGGCTATCTGACAGATGGAAACTACTATCAAACAGATACAATTCAGAGTGGTTTAGAGTCTAATTTTTTTAAGGCTTCCACCTATGTTCAGTTAATAAACTGCAGAATTTGAAACCTGCTTTCCTTAAATCATTTTCTTTGTTTCTTGTTGGGTAACCTACTCTTTGCCTGGCAAATGAAATGCCCGGCGATATCCATCGTAACTGTCCTCACTGTCCCAGTTGTAACGATTTAACTCCTCCTTTCCTTATCGCAAGGCTGACTTATTCTTTGTCCCCTCCTTGGGGCCACCACATGGCTTTAGCTTAACTTTTAGTCTTAACATCAAACTGATCCCATCGCGTCCTGTTTACCAATGGTTCTGCACCCTCAATCCTTGATGTTGGCTTCTTGCAGAGACATCTACTTCCTCAAACTCAAAACTGGTCATTGTTTTCCTGTTGAGCGAGATACCAGGATGGTCCAAATCTGCGTATTTTCTTTTTGTGTCTCTTAGAGAAATATGTTGATGTGCTAATCCTTGGGACTTGGTACCCTTATTTAGAAACAAGGTCTTTGCAGATGTGATCAAGTTAAGGTGGGGGTCACACACTGTTAAGGTGTGCCCTAATCTGACTGATGTCCTAGTAAGAGAAAACAGAAACAGGGGGAGGAAAATTCCATGCAAAGAGAAGGACGCACAGACACAGAAGGAAGATGGCCATGCGAAGATGGAGGTGAAGGTTGGAGTAATAGTGCTGCAAGACAAAGAATACTTGGGGCTACCAGAAGTTTGAGGAGGCAATGAAGAACTCTTCCTTAGAGTCTAGAGGGAGCATGGTCTTGCCGACACCTTGATTTTGGACTTCTAGCCCCCGGAACCATGAGAGAATAAATCTCTGTTGTCTTAAGCCACCTGGTTTGCAGTGATTTGTCACAGCAGCCCTAGGGAACTCATGTAGAAACTCAGACAAGACGGGGCCCAGTTGGCCCTGTGCTTGGGCACTGAGCATCAAGAAAGGCAGAAACCATCTGTGCCAGCCCTCTGTTTGAAAATACAAAAGTAAAATTTAATGCTACATTAAAGTTTAAGAACAGTTTCCACATACGTTGTCTTCACAATTCCATAAGTGGTGTGACCCCTTGAATTTTACAGATGAGGTAACCACAGCTGGATGTTGATTATCGTGATCAAAGTGACAATTCTAGTGGGTGGTGGAGTCCAGCTCATTCTTGGTTCTTTTGATTAAAAGCCTGGAGTACTTTCCACCACCCTATCCTGCCTAAG
>NW_011888786.1:6521527-6523886 GCF_000151845.1 Pteropus vampyrus
AGGTGGCTGGTCGCCAAAAGGCAAAGAGCTGGGGAGCCAGGTCTGGCCCTGGATCAGTCATCTGCCCACAGACTGAGGGACCACTGAGACAACAGGGCTCTGCTTCCGCTCTTCGTGCTGTCTGCCATCGGCCAGCTTGGCGGGGACAGTGGAGGCCAAGGCAGAGACAGCCCACAGAGGCCCTTATAGGTCAGCCTTCTGACCTTGACGCCTTTGGAACATCAAGTCCTGCTATTTTGTTGTTGCTCAACAGCGACGTGCTGGTGTGTTTTATTAAAGAAAATTCAAGGAAAGACATGCAAAAGCCCCAGCCATATGGCAAACCTTCTTGGACAGCTTTCATCATTCGGAGTTTCACAAAACCGGAAAGATACTTCCCTTTTCTTAAGGACGAGAGCGTCCTAAACTTCTTGGTGGACTCTACCTCTCGAGGTTACCATTCACAAGACAACCAAGGATGCCGTGGAGTGATGACCATTATTATCTCTGCCTGGATTTTTATTTAGTTATAAGGTACACCCAGGGCTCTGTCAAAAATCATCAATATTACCAGTTCCAGGATCTTCAGTGCTTAGAGGGAATTTATTTCCCCTTTGGCAAGGAGCGGGGACCTTATCAAATCCGAGGCACGTGGCGTGGAGTATGAGAATAATTTATTCAGTAAATTAATCGAGGTAAGAAAAGTATAGTTAAATGAGGGAAATACAAAAACCGGCCCAACCAATAAGCCAAATGAAAGTGGTTTGAATGTTAGTTATCACCTCGTAGCAAATAATGACTTACAATCCTGTTTCAAAAGAGAGGCCATTTTCCTTAGATAAATAGGTGAAGAAAGTTTATAGGACCTCAGTTTTAGTCCCCATTCAGTCACATATAGTTGTGTATCTTTGGTCAAATCACTTACACTGTCTGAGACTTGGTTTCTTCCTAGAGACTGAAGTAGCACTCTCGAATTCTGGGATGAGTTTCACTAGTTGATCCTGAAACGCATTTTTGGTTAGAGGAAAAAAAATTGCCTGATGAATTTGGAGCTTTTTAAGGGACTGAATCACTCTGTAAGCACCTAAATGAGCTTGCCGGAGGGCATGTTGATGATCGTACAAATGATTACAACAACCGCACATCTCTCACCCAGATGAATACTGTGGGGTTATACTGGGGTGTGCAAAAGTGAACCTGGCCATACAACGACATGCTCAAGATGGACAGTGTCTATTTTGATGGTAAGGGGAAAAAAGCCCAGGAAACCTCTCAGAGGCAGGAAGCAATTTTAGAAGTGCTGCTAAAGACAATGATATTGTTTTCAGTTTAATAGGTGATCTACCCATGAAATAAAGCTGCAGGGCCACGTTTGTCTTGGTTAATAATGTCAGTGGAATGAGGAGGTTTAGCTTTAATAACAGTAATAACTGTGTCAATGTAACTGCTGGGCTGAATTTCCATCTGCAGCCTCGTAATATATGACCTTTGTTATGCCTCTACCTGTTGATTTTTTAAAGACAAAATTGGCTTGTCTGTTCCGCTCAAGGGACAAAGCCTGAAATAGTCCATTTTTCCTGGATAAATCAAGGTCTTACTGGTGGCGATTTAATCTCACAAGTGTTTTTACTTATTTTTGGATTTGATTAAAATAACAGAGAAAGGAAGTTGAACATTAACAAATACACTGTAACTTTGATACTGAATCAGGTGGGCTTAAAGCGGGACATTTTTATTTATTTACTTCTTTCCTTACCTTTCATCACCTTCCTGCCTCCCCTCGTCCCCATAAAACAAATACTGACACCTGCCTTTTCTTCCTATGATGTTTTTCCTGCCCCGCCCTGATAGAGTTAATCATTCCCTACTCTTAGAATGTGTTTTTGCATTATGCCTGTCATACCTTTTTGAAATACATTTGCTAACACATCTTGTCTCCGTCCCTGGCCTGTGAGTTCCCTGAGGGTGGAGACTAGATTTGCCTTATCTCTGGATCTCTAACGCCCTACATGGAAACTCTTAGGGTCAGTTGAACCCTACAAGTTTGGAAGTTGCTTGAACGCTCAAGATTTCCTGATTAATTAGCAATGACACAGGGTCAGAGCTCCTGTTTGCTTGTTACTGGCCTCGAGTTTGGGCCAACCCATGTGGGATTAGCATCTCTATGGGCCCCGTGTGGTGACAGATGCCTTTGGCATTGTTTCTTCTCTGCCATGCCCAGGCTCATACACTGCTTTATTTTTCTTTCTCTCCCATCTTTCTTTGCCTCCACTAATTGTTTTTTTGTTTACCTTCTTCCATTTTGTTCCCCTCACTACCACTTTCTTTTGCCCTCTTTTTTATTCTTTTCCCCCATTTGAGGCCTGAAGGCCGTGTGTGA
>NW_011888786.1:6525071-6542207 GCF_000151845.1 Pteropus vampyrus
TCTGTCACATTCTCCACCTCTGTCCCTGCCTTAACTTTATCTGTGTACCAAAGAGGAATTAGTAAATCTAATAAATTGATTTTTGGTAGGTAACCAACGAGTGATACTGCACTCAACGTGTTATGTCTTCAAGGAAATTGAGTTGATTCTTGTTATTTGCGGTTATTCTGTTTTATAAAATCACTGTCAACACTGAGTTGGTGAGTACCGAACTATCGGTTCTAGTGGAAATACAGGGTTAGGCTCTTAGGCGCCTCTGGCTACATTTTTGACAACTGATCAATACAAAACCTTGTTTTACATGTATTTCTGTTTAAAGAAAACTTATTTAATATATATTGTTGATTGATTAACATTGAACTCACAGCCAACAGCACTATAACTCACACCTGAATGAAGCTTATCTAACACAGGTATTTTCTCACCTCATAGCCTTCTTGTACCTGGGCATGTTAGAAGTTTTGCACTACACTTGGCAGTGGGTGGGGCGTTTTCAACAGCAAAATCACTAACGTAAAGCACAAACATGTACAAAACATGACATGAAATAAATCCTTCCAAGGACACTTGTTGATAGGATGAGAGCTGAAATAAGCAGTCAGAGCATTGCCTTATTGGACATTAGTTGCAAGCATACACATTAGGTGACTCAAAATTTTTGTCAGTCTACACATATCTGCAAATGGCCATAAAAATGCTACAAATACTGATTTTGGCCAGTAAATTTTAACATGTAGGCGCATTCTCGGATACGGAATCGGCAAGTAATGATAGGTTGTATACGCGTTTTCGCAGAGTTCAGGCTGCAAAGCAGCATCTGTTCTAAGATGTCAGGACCGAATGCCCTCTGAGGGCTCAGTGCCATCTTACTGGTGATTCTCAGTTTCCAAACTGTGCACGTCCACCTTCCAATATGTTAAGAGCACGGGGTTTGGGGTAAGTCACACAGGTCTCCCTATGCTTAGCTGATCTATCTCAGACAACTCAACCACTTTGTATCATAGTTCATCTATGAAATATAAATTATTGGGGGCTTATACTAATATTTATATTCATCTCTCAGAAATTGTTGGGAAAACTAAGTAATACATGTAAAATGCTACCAGATCATCACATCTGGGTATATTACAAGCACTCTATAAATTTTCCAATTACATTTTGCCCTTATCTTCGGTTGTCTATTCTTCAATAGCTACCTACCCTTGATCTGTCCTTCAGAGTCCAACTAAAGTTTTTCCTCCATAATTTCACTCCAGAGTCCCCCTGGAGAGGACTCAGTATCCTCTGGAATTATAGTGCCGATAGTCCATACCTCTTACTAACCCTATGGTGCCTTACAGAATCATTTATATTGTCATTTGCATTTTTTGTCTATTTTTGCCCTATTATCTCAGTCTCATATACGTAAAACAAATTTGAATATGTACGATGTGCAGCACTCCATGCAATGCTCTGTGGGGTCCCTGACCTCAAAATGCTCAAGACCTCAGAATTATTTCTGACTATTTTCATACTTTCTTAGTGCTTTCTAATGGCTTTCCTAGGCATCTTTTCCTCCTTTTTTCCCGCAGCATTTATGTCTTCTTACTCTACAGCGTGGGCATGACAAAGTTTAACATAACCATTTTATAGATGTGCAGACCGATCATCAGAGAAGAGACATAAGTTGTTCTAGGTCACATGGCAACCACCCAAGTGTAGTGTTGATGACAGTGATGATGGTGACACTTGTTGGTACCCTGGTGTTTGTGTTATTCTTTCAACCCGTGAACCCCAACTGCCCTGGGAAAGGCCTTGAAAATTTTCTCCTTATTCCAAGTTAGCCAGTACCCAATGTGTTTGTTCAATTTTATCGCCACCCAGATATGACAGTGAAAACTCTGGCAGGGGGATCTGCTAAAGATTCCAGCTATAATCTGATGGTAACTATTCGAAACTCCAATTATGATGCTAATTTTAGCCATTAAAACAACTTCAACATCAGGGACTGTAGCACAGAAAGAAAGAAGGAGGCTAGAGGAAGATAGTGGACAGCAGGAAACGAAGCCAGAAACGGGTATGATGTAAAGTACATGTAGCCGATGCCTCTGGTCATCCTTTTTGAGTTCATGTTGACAGAGCTCTCTCCATCTCAGCATTCAGAGTTTTGCACTTTTCTAATATCAGACATTTAATCCTTTGTTCCAATTTAGGTCAAAACCACTCAAGCAGAACCCCGAGTTAATGTGTAAATTTTTCCCTAGGGTATACTTCATTTTGGAATGAAAGGCTTAGTCTCGTCTTAAAAGAATTTTAGGCATTAGTGAGCAGACTTGGGGGTGGAGCGTTAGCGAGGAGAAGTTTCCAAGTATTATTCCAAGAAAAGATCATGCATATCAATAGAATATACTCTGCTTTGTCTTTTTTGAGTCTCAATATTTGTAATATTCTCTTTTATCCAACCATCTGTCCCTTAGTCTGTTATTAGGAAAGGGGGCAAGTAGAAGACTTTGCTCTTCTAGGTCTTTTTCAGTCCCTACATTCAAGGACTCTAGGATTCCACCCTCCATCTTATCTCTTTACTATTCTTTCCAAACTCCCCAAATATTTGTATTTATATTATTAATAGTTTGGAATTATTACACAGAAGGGTTAAAATGAAGCCTCTCTCCTTGCTGCCTTATTCCTTTCCTATGGCCACTCCTTGTATCCACTGCCGGCCATATTTTGAACTATCAATCTTAAGCAAAATTTATTGACATCTCCCTCCCAACGCTTATGGAAAGATAAAAAATTAGTTCATTATCTACTCCCTCTGCATTTATCTTCCCAGTTTTTTAATTAGTAAGATATTAATTTTCAATTTGCCTATTGGTTACTCTTGCAAATTTAAATAACATGCTTCGACTTCTATTTCTTGGTCCGTCAACTCTAGTAAGACAAGGACTCTTGTTTTTGTTTTAGATGCCATTGACAGAAAATAGTCTTTGCTGGAGTTGTTTTGGTAAAAGACCAAGCCTAGTTTTGCACTGTGAGATCAGCATATCCAGGAAAACTACCTGTCACCAGATTGGCAATAAAAACTTTAGGACAAAGGCACATTGGAAACCAATAACACAGAAGGTTTAGTAAAGTTAAAACTGATAAACTCAAGGTAAAAAAAATCAACATGATAAACAGTAATTGGGAAAATCACTCACTTTAAAAAGAAACACTACCCAACAATTAGCCGAATTAGCACCTCTATTGATTCTTGGAAGTATTTTCTCCCATTTAACCTACTCAGATCAATTAGCTTGGCATCTGCCTCCAACTTCATATATCAATATAACTGTTTTCTCCCCAGCCTAACTGCTACTTAGGAGATAATCGGAGGGGTGGACCATTTTACAAGACAATATAACACGGTTCCTGGAGAAATAAATCGAGAGACTGAAGGAAATCAGATTTATTTCCAAAAAAAAAGTGGTACATCCCTCCCATGGTGCCTAATACACCAGTGGTTAAACAATTAAGTTTATTTTTGGATACGAAGTTAATTACTTTGAAAAGTCAGCTCTACCGTCATTGACAAATACTACCCTTAAAACTCTTAGAAATAACAAGGCAGTCACTCAGAACAGCTAAAATGGCAACATTTGACATTTGTTATTGCAGGAATTATGGTCTTCCTGCGAAGTTACCTGGTCTTTCTCATCTTAATTGAACCTTAGCGGGGCAGGCTTTAGAAGTTACCCGGAGTTGGGGACTGAGAACCCCATTATTTTCCTTGTTAGGCCCAGTGAATATTCCCCAAATGCCTTGATTAGCTGTCAAGCACCTTTCTCTCGATTGTTAAATCCCTTGATTTTCAATTCTATTTAGGAGCTAGGCTCGCTCCACATGTCAGAAGAACACCATCATAATGTCCAATGTGTGAATTGAAATCTGGTTTGCTTTTTGCAAAATTTAGATGCCTATTAGAAACAAAGGATCGCAAACAATAGAGAAGTAGCTGAACCCATGTGTTGTATAATGTAAGATTTATACAACCATTAAAAGTAATGTCTGCAAAAATATTTAACGATAATGAAAATGCTGCAATCTATAGTTAGGTGTAAAAAGGCAGGAAACAAAACTTCCCCGGGAATCTAATTTTATTTAAAACAGCTGCATATGAATCATCATCAGAAAAAAAAAAGACTGGAAAGAAATATGCTATGCTTATCTCTGGAAGGTAGATTTACAGATTTTTGGGGGTGCGTTTGTTTACATTTTTCTGCAGATAGTTATTTAACACACATATCTTTTATAATCTGAAGAAAGAGACTATTTTAAATAATTAAAGGGACACCGAAAGTTTAGAAATTCGAGGGCTCCAGGCTCTTCCGCCCCACCCTTTTCCTGCCTACTACTTTATGACCTACCCTAGGCAAGGAGATGGATAGCTCTACATTTCCCTTCACTTTGCAGTTGAGAAAGGCAGCTATCTACTTATCTTGGCTGCAGAGGAACATAATGAAGCACGATAGAATGATGACTCTAAAAGTGTTCTTGAGTTTAGAGAACAAAAAGTTTATATACTCTTTTAACAGAGTGTTTTCTAAGTGGTGGTGGGTCAGTTAGAAGCCCAGCTGGAGACAGCATATCCCTAAGAGATAATTGGCAAGAGTTGCCTGGAGGGGCTGTTGACAAAGATGGAGGCAGAGATAGAGGAGACCAGCGAGGGTCCTGGAACTGGGGAGAATGCCAGTCGTAGGAGGGGCCTGTACGAAAGTAGCCACTGTTTGTCTTTGTTGTGATAAGTATTCAACAGACTACTGCAAAACGATAAATCGTAATGAACTATCGATAGACTCAACAACATAGATAAATCTCAGAATAATTATGTCGAACAAAAGAGTGCATACTCTATGAATCCATTTCTATTAAATTCGACTTAAGGTGAAACTAATCTAAACGGATGGAAATGAGGCGGGATGGACAGCCTGGGAACGCTTCCTCCTCCTCCGGATATGGCTCCGGAAATTATTTTCCATCTTCAAACCTCCCCGTTTTATCCCCGGCAAGAGGAGATAAACCCAAACGGGTCTTTTCCAGCTTTGACGTCATCTTGGCTAGGGCATGATCTTTGGCTAATTATAATATCATTATAATCTCATGTGCATTCCAAATACTGCAGCTCCCATCACGTACCTGATGCTACGACAGTTCCCGAAACACCATATAAGGAAAAGTGGGAAGCCAGCTCCCCGCCTACTGGGGGGAGACGGCGAGGCTCCGTCAGGACCACGTTTCCAGGTTCCGCCTCCAAGAACAAACTCGGGAACCGAGACTTCCTCCTGCCTCTCTCTCCCTCCCTCCCTCTGCGTTCGCCCACACACCCCTCTTGAGTGTGTGCTTTTGCTTTATAAACCTTGCGCTTTACAGCTGGTGGTGTGTCTTGCCGTTGAATTCTGTCTTTCTGCATTTGTAATATTCTCTTTTATCCAACCATCTGTCCCTTAGTCTGTTATTAGGAAAGGGGGCAAGTAGAAGACTTTGCTCTTCTAGGTCTTTTTCAGTCCCTACATTCAAGGACTCTAGGATTCCACCCTCCATCTTATCTCTTTACTATTCTTTCCAAACTCCCCAAATATTTGTATTTGTATTATTAATAGTTTGGAATTATTACACAGAAGGGTTAAAATGAAGCCTCTCTCCTTGCTGCCTTATTCCTTTCCTATGGCTACTCCT
The DNA here is from genome assembly GCF_000151845.1 of Pteropus vampyrus. Taxonomy (NCBI): domain Eukaryota; kingdom Metazoa; phylum Chordata; class Mammalia; order Chiroptera; family Pteropodidae; genus Pteropus; species Pteropus vampyrus. Next base: position 6,530,766 of record NW_011888786.1, read on the forward strand.
TGTATCCACTGCCGGCCATATTTTGAACTATCAATCTTAAGCAAAATTTATTGACATCTCCCTCCCAACGCTTATGGAAAGATAAAAAATTAGTTCATTATCTACTCCCTCTGCATTTATCTTCCCAGTTTTTTAATTAGTAAGATATTAATTTTCAATTTGCCTATTGGTTACTCTTGCAAATTTAAATAACATGCTTCGACTTCTATTTCTTGGTCCGTCAACTCTAGTAAGACAAGGACTCTTGTTTTTGTTTTAGATGCCATTGACAGAAAATAGTCTTTGCTGGAGTTGTTTTGGTAAAAGACCAAGCCTAGTTTTGCACTGTGAGATCAGCATATCCAGGAAAACTACCTGTCACCAGATTGGCAATAAAAACTTTAGGACAAAGGCACATTGGAAACCAATAACACAGAAGGTTTAGTAAAGTTAAAACTGATAAACTCAAGGTAAAAAAAATCAACATGATAAACAGTAATTGGGAAAATCACTCACTTTAAAAAGAAACACTATCCAACAATTAGCCGAATTAGCACCTCTATTGATTCTTGGAAGTATTTTCTCCCATTTAACCTACTCAGATCAATTAGCTTGGCATCTGCCTCCAACTTCATATATCAATATAACTGTTTTCTCCCCAGCCTAACTGCTACTTAGGAGATAATCGGAGGGGTGGACCATTTTACAAGACAATATAACACGGTTCCTGGAGAAATAAATCGAGAGACTGAAGGAAATCAGATTTATTTCCAAAAAAAAAGTGGTACATCCCTCCCATGGTGCCTAATACACCAGTGGTTAAACAATTAAGTTTATTTTTGGATACGAAGTTAATTACTTTGAAAAGTCAGCTCTACCGTCATTGACAAATACTACCCTTAAAACTCTTAGAAATAACAAGGCAGTCACTCAGAACAGCTAAAATGGCAACATTTGACATTTGTTATTGCAGGAATTATGGTCTTCCTGCGAAGTTACCTGGTCTTTCTCATCTTAATTGAACCTTAGCGGGGCAGGCTTTAGAAGTTACCCGGAGTTGGGGACTGAGAACCCCATTATTTTCCTTGTTAGGCCCAGTGAATATTCCCCAAATGCCTTGATTAGCTGTCAAGCACCTTTCTCTCGATTGTTAAATCCCTTGATTTTCAATTCTATTTAGGAGCTAGGCTCGCTCCACATGTCAGAAGAACACCATCATAATGTCCAATGTGTGAATTGAAATCTGGTTTGCTTTTTGCAAAATTTAGATGCCTATTAGAAACAAAGGATCGCAAACAATAGAGAAGTAGCTGAACCCATGTGTTGTATAATGTAAGATTTATACAACCATTAAAAGTAATGTCTGCAAAAATATTTAACGATAATGAAAATGCTGCAATCTATAGTTAGGTGTAAAAAGGCAGGAAACAAAACTTCCCCGGGAATCTAATTTTATTTAAAACAGCTGCATATGAATCATCATCAGAAAAAAAAAAGACTGGAAAGAAATATGCTATGCTTATCTCTGGAAGGTAGATTTACAGATTTTTGGGGGTGCGTTTGTTTACATTTTTCTGCAGATAGTTATTTAACACACATATCTTTTATAATCTGAAGAAAGAGACTATTTTAAATAATTAAAGGGACACCGAAAGTTTAGAAATTCGAGGGCTCCAGGCTCTTCCGCCCCACCCTTTTCCTGCCTACTACTTTATGACCTACCCTAGGCAAGGAGATGGATAGCTCTACATTTCCCTTCACTTTGCAGTTGAGAAAGGCAGCTATCTACTTATCTTGGCTGCAGAGGAACATAATGAAGCACGATAGAATGATGACTCTAAAAGTGTTCTTGAGTTTAGAGAACAAAAAGTTTATATACTCTTTTAACAGAGTGTTTTCTAAGTGGTGGTGGGTCAGTTAGAAGCCCAGCTGGAGACAGCATATCCCTAAGAGATAATTGGCAAGAGTTGCCTGGAGGGGCTGTTGACAAAGATGGAGGCAGAGATAGAGGAGACCAGCAGGGTCCTGGAACTGGGGAGAATGCCAGTCGTAGGAGGGGCCTGTACGAAAGTAGCCACTGTTTGTCTTTGTTGTGATAAGTATTCAACAGACTACTGCAAAACGATAAATCGTAATGAACTATCGATAGACTCAACAACATAGATAAATCTCAGAATAATTATGTCGAACAAAAGAGTGCATACTCTATGAATCCATTTCTATTAAATTCGACTTAAGGTGAAACTAATCTAAACGGATGGAAATGAGGCGGGATGGACAGCCTGGGAACGCTTCCTCCTCCTCCGGATATGGCTCCGGAAATTATTTTCCGTCTTCAAACCTCCCCGTTTTATCCCCGGCAAGAGGAGATAAACCCAAACGGGTCTTTTCCAGCTTTGACGTCATCTTGGCTATGGCATGATCTTTGGCTAATTATAATATCATTATAATCTCATGTGCATTCCAAATACTGCAGCTCCCATCACGTACCTGACGCTATGACAGTTCCCGAAACACCATATAAGGAAAAGTGGGAAGCCAGCTCCCCGTCTACTGGGGGGAGATGGCGAGGTTCCGTCAGGACCACGTTTCCAGGCTCCGCCTCCAAGGACAAACTCGGGAACCGAGACTTCTTCCTGCCTCTCTCTCTCTCCCTCCCTCCCTCTGCGTTCGCCCGCACACCCCTCTTGAGTGTGTGCTTTTGCTTTATAAACCTTGCGCTTTACAGCTGGTGGTGTGTCTTGCCGTTGAATTCTCTCTTGCTGCATAAGACAAGAAGCTGGTCACCGGAGCAGAAATCAGGTCAGTGGTTGCCTGCAGCTGGGAAGGTGGGCGTATGGCAGGGGAAAACTGGATAACATTTGATGGTGATGGTGTTTCTTTCCTGATTGTGGTGGTGATTGCACAGGTGTATACATTTGTTAAAACTCATCGAACAGTACAGGTAAAAGGAGTTTTATTACATGCAAATAAAGTTGATAGAAAAAAAGAGAAAGAAAGAAAAAAAATGGAAAGAGAAAGAAAAAGGAAGGGAAGGAAGGGAGGGAGGGAGGAAGGAAAGAAAGGAAAGAAAGAAAGGAACAAAGAAAGGAAAGAAAGAAAGGAAAGGAAGGAAGGAAGGAAGGAAGGAAGGAAGGAAGGAGGAAAGAAAGAAAAAGAAAGGAAAGAAAGAAAAAGTTGAAGAGAAGGAGAGAGGGAAGGAGGGAGAGAGGGAGGAAGGAAAAAAAGAAGGAAAGAAGGAAAGAAGCCACTTCTAACAACTGGTCTGTGGAGAGGAACCTCGGGGTATAAAATACCAGTCTTCCTCCCACTCCGATCTCTTGCTGTCTCTCATGGACACCCTACCCAGAAGCCGGAGGACAGAGAGGCCTGTTGAGACGGGCGTTAAGAGTCAGCCTCCTGGGGCCCAGAGCCAGAGTGGTAAGTGGACCTGGAGGAGCAAGCAGAGAACACACAGCACAGAATGTTTCCATGCAGTGCGAGGCCCTTCAGGAACCACTGGGGAGAAAAATATCAGGTAGGAAAGTACCTCTCGGTTATAAGTCTTGAGAATAGGACTATTGACAGCACTGGGCAAACTGACTGAGGGACCCTTTCTACACCAGGAAAGTACAGTGTGAGACGTGAAAAATGTCATCAGGGCATGCCTCTCTATTTCCTGTCACTACGCATAGAAAGAAAACCCAGGTACTGCACGTTGAACCTTCTTTCTCAAGTGGCTGTACGTTCAGCTACGGAACCCCTGTCTGACAGTCCCAAGGGACAGGAATGCCCGTCTTTCTGGATGTCAACATCAAAGGTTGGGGCCTACTTCACACAGCCTAGTGGCCCTCAGTGATTCATTAGGTGTCTGTAGTCCCTTTGTATCCATTTATTTGATATTTTACTTACTTGTTGTCACTAAGTTAGAGGAATTTCTATTTAAATTCAATTCATGACTGGAATGTGACATCATATGTCATATTCATGCCAAATAACAATAAAAATTGTTAAAGTTATGACACACTTTCAAATTTAGGGAGATAAAATGCACATAATTTTTAGCATCTTTGGAAAGATTCAGTTAAATCAGAATACTTATGTCCATCTATAAAATAGTGATGCATACATTGATGTCCTCGGGGTATATAAGACTTCCTTTCTTTTCATTAAAAGTCCTCAGATTGCTCTTAGAATTTTTTTAGGGTTTTGTCTAATTTATTGTCATTTGTCTTTTTTCTGTCAGACTAGTGCCTCCCAGTAGTTGCTGCTTGTCTGACTATGCAACTATTTGAGCCTAATCTAGGAAGGTCTGAAAAATTAAATTTCCACATTTGTTAGAAGTGTGTGTAAACAAAAGGCAGATGGGCACCCAGAGACTAAAAGATACATATTTTGATAAATAAACTTTGTAATAATTTTGCCTTTTACTACATTTGTTTTAAGGTTTTCAGATAAACTCTGAATTTGTAAAGCTTCTTTTAGTTACATATTACTATATTTCCATTTCATCCTATCCCTTCTCCCATGTTTATATGTTTCTTATGTTTATTACCTACTTTACAAGGTTATGTTTTAAGTTTGTTTTTTTTTCAAACCATCAGCAGTTCCTACTTCCGCATGTGTTTGGGGGATGTGGAGAAAAAGCGTAAGACCTGAGCACACCCCAGCCGATGTTACAGATTCGTTTGTAGCCATGCTCAGTCAGGAATTCTTGCCTGTAAACTTCTACTCTGTCAACATGAGTCACTTGCTTTTCTGTGGGATCCCTGTGGTTTGCATTCTCTCTATATTTTTCATCTAATGATCTTGTTTTTGGAAAATGAGACAATGAGACCATAAATAGTTTTTAGCTTATTTAGATTAGTCATTATGAACCTGGGTGTTGGACCATGTACAACCTTAACGAGGTAGGTGGCATGATGCTTATTTTTCTATTGAAGAATTCAAGGGCTTGCAGAGATTTATTTACTTTCTTCAGACATCTTCATTACTCAGTGGAAAGCCAGGAATTATATACAGATTTGTCTGGCTCTATATTTTTTTAAAAAATAATTATCGGATTTATTGTTCTCTTATACCCAGAATTCTACACAGAGAAATACTCATGAGTGACAGGAAGACTGGTGTGTGCCTTCTAGATTAGAAGGTTCATTTTGGAGTCAGGAACTGTATCATAGTCACTTTCTGACTCAGTATCATCAAAAAAATTTTTAATTGAATGAAAAATCTGATTTCTGTACTTATGTTTCTATAGTTTTAGATTGCGGAGTAAAGTAAGAGAAGTTGCTTTATAAATCTCTGATTTCATATGTTTTAACTGTCAGTAAAGAGTCAGAATATTTTCATTTGGTTACTCAAAGAATATTTATTGAGCAACTACCAAGTGCCCTATATCAGTATATTAGTTATCTATTGCTATGTAAGAAGTCATCCTTAAACTTAGTGGCTTAAAACAGCACACGTTCATTATCTCAGAGTGACTGTGGGTTAGAAATCTAGAAATGGGTTAGCTGGTGCCCCCGACTGAGGATCTCTCACAAGACTGCGATCAAGGCATCTTTTGGGGCTGCAGTCATCTCAAGGCTTAACTAGAGGAGGCTCCCCTTCTAGGTTCATTCATGTGGCTATTGACAGGTGTGAGCTTATCCACTGCCAAGCTCACATGGGAGGGCTCGGGTCCTAGACGGATGTTGACTGGAGACGTCAGTTCCGTGCCATGTGGGCCCCTCCTTAGGCCTACCCAAGATAACAGCTTGTCACCTTCCAGAATGAGGGCTATGACAGAGATGTGTGTGCACGCGCGCGTGTGTGCGTGTGTGAGAGAGAGACAGACAGATAGACAGACAGAGACAGAGAGAGTCACAGAGAGAGAAACAGAGAGAGATAGATCCAGAGATGGAGATAGAGAAAGCATGATGGAAATTTTATTTTTTTTGTAACCTAATATTAAAAGTGACATACCATTACTTTTGAAGCATTCTATTCTTTAGATGGGATCAGTAGGTCCAGACAACACTTAAGAGGAGGAAATCACACAAATTTAGAAATATCAAGAGATGGGGAGTGTTGAGAGCTATCTGCGAGGCTGCCTTCCATAATCAGTCCCACTCAACTGACAAGTATTTGGTGACAAAGACCACCATAGTCCTAGAATCGATAAGGAGTTTTTGTGCAGTAGTGATGAGTGGGTTCTATGGCAGCCAAAAGATGGGTGAGTTATTTCTTCTTCCAAAGAAGATGGCGGTGGAGTTGAAGAGATGGCCTATAACCAGCAGAAATAGTTAATTAATACAAGTCTGCATATAATTCTTTGTAAAAATAAATGGATCTTGCTTACTACAGATGAAGCATGTGTCAATACCTATGGTTTACACTAGAAAAGTCACAGGTCCTGCAAGAAAGAGATTATATAGGAGTGCAGGGGAAGAGAAGATATCTGGGAAATTAAGGGACTACTTAAATCTAAAAAATAAAAATAAAAATTTACCTGAGAACCCAGCTATAATTTTTAGGCTTCAAAGAAAGTCTTCTAATTATTTTCATAAGTTTTAATTAATTATTTACTGTGCACCTTGTGTGTGCGACACTGTGCAAAATATTACAAACAGAATCTTCTTTTCTGCACACGATAACCCTGGAGGTAGTTATCATTATTCCATATTTACAGTTAAGTTCACTGTGACTCAGTTATGCAAACTGGCGTGCTCTTCGGTAGAGTTGAGATGACTATTGTCATTACAGTATCATTTACTATTTTTTCTTTGTATTTGGTACTTTTATTTAAATAAAATGTTCCAAGGTCTGTTTAAGGCCTTGGAGGTAGAGATGAAAGAGAAGAAAGAGTGCCCGGATGTCTTGTTGATTTACATTCTGATTGGATGAGGGGTGGGTTGGGCAGACAATTAAAAAACATAAATAAACCAGAAAAACATCAGGTAGAGAGAAGCGACACATCTATCTCGCGCTTTTGGAATATGAACTCCTTGAGAACAAAAACTTTCGTCATTTCGCTGCTGTATTCCACAGTGCCTGGAAAAGTTCTCAGCATAGAGCAGAAGTTCAATCAATATTTTCAATTGATCAAAAATAAAATAGCAAGTAATAGAATGTACCAAGTAGAAAATAAAATGATGACATGATAGAGAGGGTCTGAGAGGGTCCTAGGCAAGACTTGGAGGACATTTGTGCTGAGGTCTGAAAGACGAGACGGGGCTAGCCATGCAAATATCTGGATGAAGTGCATTCCAGACAGAAATGAACAGCCAGCACAAAGGCCCCCTTGAGGTGAGACTAGTCTAGGTGATTTGAGCAACAGAAAAAGACATGAGTGTGCTAGAGCATGGGGAATAAGGTGAATAAGAGGAGACGAGAGAGATAGGCAGGGCAAGGTGATGGGAGGCCCGGAGGCCACCAGGGAGAGTCTGGATTTTATTTTAAATGCGATGGAAACAACTGGAAGGTTTTAAATAGGAAACCGGAATAATAACAAGCTTTTGCAATAGTCTAGACAAGAAGTTAAGGCTTAACTTAGGGCATAGTGGTGGAAATGGAGGGAAAGGGGCAATATTACTCATTGACAAAATGCTTATTCATGGTTCGAATATGGGAAGTGGGTCTCAAAGAAAATTGGCAAATCAGGAATGACTCAACTTTTTAACCTTGTTTTTTGGGGAGTGTGCTGATGTTTCCTTAGATATGGAAGACTGAGATCAAAAGCTATATTTGCTGGGACTGCCTTAACAAAGTACTGTAAATCGGGTGGCTTAAACAACAGAAATTTATTGTCTCACAGTTGTGGAGACAAGAAGTCCAAGATCAAGGTGTTGGTAGGGATAGTTCTTTCTGGGGTCTGTGAGGGGAAATCTGTCACATGCCTCTCACCTAACTTCCGATGGTTTGCCGACAATCCTTGGCATTCCTTGGTTGAGAGATGTATCACTCCTATCTCTGCGTTTATTTCCACATTGATGTGAGCAGGTGGGGGAGCTGGAAGGGGAACTCACAGTTTCTCTTTTGACTATGTTAAATAAGTTTTGACTATTAGATTCTAAGTAATGATGTCAGTAACTATAGGAGAGCAGAACAGAAAAGAGGCAGATCACAGCTGAGAAGACTTCATGGAGAAGGGCCAAAAAGATGGGTAGAATTTCGACAATGTTTTGGATGCCCATACCATTTGGATAACTAAGTGGATGAGTAAATGTGGTATGACCGCAGAGAAGCATTCATTGTTTTTCCCTTCATAAAGGAGAAGAGAACCATGGAATTATTAAATGTGTTATTCTGATAAGTAACTTTCGCCATTTCTAGATGGAGGATGCTGACTTAGAAATAGCCCTTGCTTCCCAGTAAAAGCATCTCTCTTCCTTCCTCTGTTAAGAGAGCAGGTCTCTACTGCTGTTGATTCAGTCTTGGCCAGGTCTGGGATGATGCAATGAAGATAATGGGAAAACAAAATCATCGAATGGGGAAGGCCTCCTACCTCTAGTACGGCATGACTAGAAATGATTTGAGGGATCTGCTCAATATTTTAGTCCGATCATGTCACTTCCTTGATTAAAGACCTTTAATTGCTTCCCATTGCTTTTAGGAAAAAAAAAAAAAAATCCTAAACTTTGCCTAGAAGAACTCAAATGTGCTGGCCCTGCTAATTCTCTCCTCTCTGCATCTGAGCTTCATGTCCTGTATTTCCCAACCGCTTTGGAACTTGCTCCCATTAGCCTTGGGGACTTTGAAGACGCCACTAAGACCCTTGTAAATTTGTGTTTTCTTGCTCTCCCTCCACTCCAGCTTGTTAATTCCGCTCATCCTCCAGGTGACTAAAGTGCCTAAGCTTTTAATGGGCATCAGAACCCTGTTTCATCCTCCTCACTTGACATTCCACCCTCGTCTCCTTCTTCTTTTTGTAATAACTTTCAAAGGAGTCCGTAGGTTTTAAGAAAAAGTAATTCGTTTGTAACCCAGGCAATTTTAGGATATTCCTTGCATCACCACTAGGGGGAGAGCTGCACTGCCCAAGTTTTCATATTCAGAGCTTTGGTAGTAGGTTGTTCGATGGAATAAAGCACAAAAGAGAAAATTAAGGGCAGATGTCCAGCTGCCGTGGAGAAATGGGAAGTGAAGGCAGTATTAGTCCTGGGGGATAACAAAACAAAACAACTCAAGACAAAAATCAGAGAGGCATGGTCATCGGTGATTATACATATTGAAAAGTTGGAGCACTAGTTTAAATTTTAATAGTGAATGCATGAGTGGAGAAGGCATCTTTGCAGAGGGTCCTGCTAGAGGCTTAAGTGCCTTTGTGAGAAAACTGGAGATAACCAAGTAGAAGGCTTGAATGGGAATTTTACAAGACTCTTGATAGATAATCTGCAGATTTTAATTTTCGTTGCACATGCATGACAGGTCGAGTGAGTGGTGGTGACAAGCTTGAGCCTCGGTTCTGAAATCTCTGACCTTGACTCCCAGATGGATCACTTACTAGTTGGGTTGCCTCGTACAAATTACATTACCTCTCTGTGCCTTGGTTTCCTCATTTACAAATTTAGAATAATATAAGTTTAAGAAGGTTATTGTCAGAATTAATAACTCAAAACAATATCATGCTATGATATTATGCCAGGTGTTATTCTAAGTGCTTTATGTCTGAATCCTCTAGTTCTCAGAGCAACCCTAGAACACAGATTATATTATTATTATTAATAATAATTCTAGTTATTATTGTTATTATTACTCGTAGTAGTAGTATTTCACTACTGCGGAAACTGAAGCATAGTGGGGTTTAGAAATGTACCTAAACTCACAGCTAGAAGTGTCAGATCAGGATTTGAACCTACCAGAAAAATGCCTGCCTTAAATTAGGTACTTAAAAAGTGTTAGAAATTACTCTGCTTCTTACTGGGAGGCCCCGGCCTGGCTGTATCTGGTGGTTCGGGAGCCAGGCAGGTATTTTTCATAATCTGATTTTGTGTAAGAGGAGGAAAGGAGGGGTGGACAGCTCAGGGGAGTGGGGCTTCTCATCATTTCTTTGTCAAACGAGGTGCACTGCCTCCACTTCCGTGAGGCCGAGACGATCACAGTGCTGTTTTATTAGCCCTCAGCCCCTCCGCTCACAACCTGGGGGAGGATGAACACCCTGCCTCCGACCCACAGGTGGACATCTTTGATCCCACTGAGGACCTGGAGGAGACAGAATATGTTACACACGTGGGGACCTCTGGAAATAACTGAGGAGGAATTTAAAAAAGGAAAATCAGAATACCTTTAACGTACAGGTGACGTCAACAGGCATCTAAGAGTGATTACTCTCAAAGGGAATGCATTTACACTCAGTCTGTTACGTTTGGTGTTATAGGAGAAATCAGAATCTGTTTCCTTTTACTTAAACCATTCCCTCTGTATTACAGTATGGATGTTCCTAATTTATCGTACAGTATTTATTCCCTGGGACATCTACCTCACGTCCCTCAGAAATCCTCATTCTTGCACCACAGTTTGACGCTAGAGGTAGAAGCTATAGACAGGTACCAAGTTATAATGCAAGTAGAATTTATGGCTCAGTCTTGAAGCAAAATGGTGGTTAACTCAAGTTTTAAAAACACACTCTCTCAGGAAATGCCTTTCTAAAGGATTTGCTACACAAATCGAGACTATAGAAAAAGTGTTGTTAAAACCCAACATTTTTATGTTATATAACTTTGTGATGGATCCACTAAAAAGTAGCAGAAGTATGTGGGTATCTATTTGAGGCCCTGGAGGGCAGGACCGCAGCTGCTCATTTGGCTTTATATGATGCCCAGAGTATAGACAGTGTATTCTATTGATGTTCTTTAAAGATACTGGTGCTGATGATTTCTTTCTGTTCACTCACCAGAGAGCACAACTGGAAAATATATCTAACTCACCTAAGAGCGCATGACCCCATGAGATGGGAAAAATTCAGGTTCCCCTACTAGAGATATGGATCAGAAGGACCGATAACCAGCCTCAGAGATTAGAGAGATGTCATTATGTACTGTGGTTGTTACAAATTAACATTATTTCTGTCAAATTTATTATAGTTTGGTTAAGGTTAATGAAGTTGTAGTTCATTTCTCATTAACATGCTAAAGATGTAGAACAATAAATGATAGTTTCTGCCACCTCCTTTAGGAGGTATAATAACAAGAATTAATTCTGGAATGTGACAAGTAAGGGTGGGGTGGGGGAGATTGGATGAAACACGGTCAGAATGAGTGGCCACAGAGTATAATTTATAAATATTCTCTCAGATTGAGAAGACTTTCCTTGAGAAGGCATTTATAAATAATTACCCTTTCCTGGTGTTGTACAGTGACTTAAGGCTATTGAGGGTTAGATAAACAGGAAGTGGTGCTCGGATGTGTGAAAAGCTTTATTAGAGGTACATGGAGAAATGATTAGTAAGGTTGGATCAGAAAAACTTAGGGAGTTTCATTCAGCTTTGCCTGCTTTCCCAGATTT
>NW_011888786.1:6543127-6554921 GCF_000151845.1 Pteropus vampyrus
GGTTCTTTACTGTATTGGACTAGACATGGCTGGGAGAGAAAAATTGTCTTTGCTTCTGTAAGCTGGTATCTTAAAAGTGGTTGGAGAGAAGAGAGAATAATAATAATAAAAACAAAGCAGCAAGAATAAGATGGGAAGCAGGAAGCGCAAGACAAGAAAAGAAAGGAGATGGGAAAAGACGAAGCCGTGAAGGGAAGACAGGCGCAGACAGAGTCGGCGCTGGGACTAAGGGGATGGCTTTGGAACCGATGGGTTTCACGCTCGGCTCTGCGACTAATCGTGTGACTTTGGGAGGTTACTTAGCCCGTCTGGGCCCCAATTTCCACATCCATAAAATGTGGCTAACAATACGTGGCATCTCGTTTCCTCACCAGAGCGCGTGCTTTACGACAGCGTTGTTAGATGACGCAGACGAGGTGCTTGGCTCCGGGTCTGGTCACATGTCTACGAGCTTTAGCCATCGTGGTGGCGGTGGCAGTGGAGGTGGTGGTGAGGATGACGTAGTAAAATGCATCTGAAATTCCTTAAAACAATCTTTGGGACTTGATAAGCAATGAATTGGAGAAAGAAAAGGGAATATAATTAATATTTATTGAGGATGTAGTAATAATGGCCTCGACTTGTTGAGCAGTATGCTGTCACCACCATGACTGTGCAAGGCTGGATCATCACTTTTGCTTTACGGGTAAAAAATAAATCAAGGCTTAGAGGTTACCTGACCCACAGCCATGCTGCTGGGGTAAGGAGCGCACTCAGAGACGTTATTCTGTCTAGCTAGACAAGTTTGTGCTCCTCCTGTGATGTTGCCAGGCCCTTTAATAGTTTATTCAGTTATTGTTTACAGTAGTTCTGAGAGGTAAGTATTCTTCTTCTCATTTATAGAGAATTCCAGAAAGGGAGTAGAAACCATAATTCTTAGATTCTAAAGCCCATTCTCTTTCCACACTACAAATACAAGTGAGTATTTTGCAAACTCTTAACAGAGAGCTTTCTGCAGACCAGCATTGTCCAATGGAAATATAATGCAAGCCAAAAATACATGACGTGTCTGTGATTTAGAATTTTCTAATAGCCACATTTAAAAAAGTAAGAAAAAAACTAAAGAATTTAATAATATAGTCAACCCGATATATCCAAAATACTTTTTACTTAAAATGTAATTAACATAAAAATACTAATATAAGGCGTTTTACCTTTTTTTTTTCTTTCCCCTACTTTGACATTCAGTATATATCTTGCAATTCTAGCACATCTCATTTGGGACTAGCCACATTTCAAGTGCTTGAAATCCACCAGAGGCTGGTGGCCACCACACTGGAGAGTCTAGCTTTAGACACTTCCTCTGTCATCTTGGATGATTCTCCAAGCTATAGAAGGCATTGAATTTGTTAGCCACAGCGAGATTGTCCCTGTGTAACAAAAAGGAAAAGTATTAACTAATCCCGTCAATGAAATTTTGGACTACACTTGTTAAATCTACAAAAAAAATAAAATAAAAAAAGAGTATAACTTATGTTGCCCTTAAAAAAATAAATGATTTGTTCGCTTAAATAGAAACTTGGTTGCTTTGACCTTTTTATAGGCAAATTTTTCAAAAGGCAGGTAGGATTTCATGCAGAGCAGAAGAAAATATTTAGAATTGATTTACCAGATATTTAAGGAACACCAAACAGGGGAGTGAGGGAATGAGCATTGTGAAGATACCATCCAAGTTTTTATCAGCAAAGCCGTCGCTGTACAGAGGTGTAACATGATAGTCGCTATGCTCAGTTGCTGAGTTTGCTTTGGTTAAGAGCTCTCGCTTGAAGGTAGTTTTATGAACTCTTCTCAGAAACTTACGAGAAAAGGCAAGAAACAATATCACGTGCTTCTGCCTCTTTTATTTACTTGTGTCACATGAGCCCGATGTCAGAACTCTTAAATTTGGAGATGTTAAGTTTCACAATGAACTAGATAATAGTTAAAGTTGACAGGTCCAAGGAATTTCCAGAAAATGCTAAACCTCTGACATTCAGAAGCCACAGTTATAATACTTCACTGGAGTGTTTAATAGTTCTAGAGAGTCACAACGGGGTTCCAAGAACATGCTCCCCAAACCTGGACCATAATAATTTTTGTTTTTATGTTTGTGTTCAACCAATCAAAATACATGTTTGTGCCCAGGTTGTATGTAATAATTTTAGGCGTATCCACATGTTATTTCCTCATATTTTATCCCTTGCTTGATTTTTTTCATCCATACCATTGCTTTATCAAACTCTCCTTGATATTACTATAATTCCACAACAATTAGAAATACTAGTGATTAAATTGCTGAAATCTGCCTATGTAGAGTAAGAACATTTCAATTCTATCTGCATGGGTGTTAATTATTTTAGGCAAGCTGTCATTTAGGCTTTCTAAAGTGGATTTTGTTCTTGCAGTCAAGAACATTGCTTAGTGCAGAATTAATTAATCATTATAAATATAAAACCTGCAGTATCAGCTTCTGTGTTCAGAAAGGTTTCAAAAGGCAAGGTTGAAAGAGTCAATAGGCTGCTGAAGGGAATCTTACCACGCACCCCCCACCCCCAATCTGATAAAGGGACAATTACACTATGTACTTCATTTTTATATAAGCCCTTCAATATCAGTTCAAAAACTAGGAATGTCTAGTTTTTCAACAGAGTGTCCCGCCCCCTGCCCCCGCCCCCCGGTATCTTCTTTTAACAAACTTTTAAAAAGAATTGCTAAGGAAATGGCGGAAAATTGAAGTTGATTTTAGCTGAAGGAAGACCCTCCCCCTCCTCACCGGCCCCCAATTTCATTCTCTAGCACTATGTGGAATAGAACCTATATCTTCTGTGGGCTCTGAATTTTCCCAGATGCCCAGCGGCTTCTTAAGGGATGTTCTATGGGATGACCACAATAATCGTATTCGTCACATGAAGGCTCATGTGCTACAAGGGAAAAAGTTCACCATTTTCCATTGCCTTTCCCACTTTTTTTTTTTTTTTAAATAATTGCTCTTCGATATTGTGTCATTTCTCTGCTCTACAATGGAAGCAAAATTCAACCGAGTTATAGTGGAATACATTGACCAACACACTGATGTTATGCCTATATGGGTAAAGAGCCCAATTGGTATAGCAATCTAGAAAATGACTATATTAACTAACATTTAATTAGCCAACTATGTAATAGCCACTCTAAGTGCTTTAAATGTAATGGCCTTGGATAAGCGCTTTATGGTAATTGTCTCATTTAAATCTTACCACTCAGAAATAAAGGGTGTCCCTCAATGTAGAAAAATTTGTTCGTTTTACAATATAATTTTACTAATTCCTCAAAATTTAAAGGAGCATTTATTTATTTAAAAACATATATTGGGAATTGGTTCTTTCTGAGTCATTTCCTAAGAAAGAAACAAAGTGTACTGCTTCTCGAACTTCCATGTCTGGACAAACTACCTGAGCCTCTTGTCACACTGTGGGCTCTGATTCAGCAGGTCTGAGTGGGGTCTGAGATTCCGCATTTCGAACAAGGTGATGTCAATGCTGCTGGTTTGAGGACCACACTTTGAGAACTAGGACAAAATCTCTATTTAAAGCAATTTTGAGGTGATGATGGTCAAAAGACAATGTCATAATTGTTCCAAGGAGCTAGTTAGTAATTGCAGCTGATGGAATAAGGCTTAGCTTTGTCAAACAAATAACATTTGATACGTATAATGGGTAAACGTAAGTGGAGGGGGACGTTGCTTAGTATGTTCTTATTGGTTAACTAGTCGATAGGAAAGATGTAGAAAACGTCCTCAACCATGGCGTGGTCTCTACAGGGCTTTTGGCGCTCTCACAAGAGAACCCCTGGGGATCTGTGTGTGTTGGGTCCACACCTGCGTTGGACATTCTCTTTCAGTGCTTCCTTCGTCAGTAATTAAAGCATCTACCTGCGTCAGGGCAGGTGGTGACTGTGAAGTACGATGCCATCTCTGTGGCACAGAGAATCAATTATCGAAGAATCTCCCATTTTTTAGTTTATTTTCAAAGATATTTTATAATTTGTATCACTACAGTTATGTTTTTAATGGAATTTAATTGATTTCGAATCCAATTAAAGAAAATCTATTTTTAAAGAACATCTCCGCTGCTGCCATTCGGAAGTCATGCCAGGCTGGCACAGTGTAAGTCACCAGAGCATAATTTGAACGCATTTGGTATAATCAGCTAGAGGGAGTTGCAAGTGACCTATATTTAATATTTTTAAAAAATCTTGATGTGTTTTATTCCTCTCAAGACTATATATGTCAATGACCTGATGATATAAATAACCATTTTTACTAGAAAGAGTTCTATGGTCTTTTGGGTAAAAGTTATTCCTTCTGGTTTTGGGAAAGGGATATTTTTCTAGGACATAGTGCCCCTTTTTCCATATATTGTGTTTTTAAATTATGTTTTTTTCTTCTCCAATCTCACATCTGTTCTGAGCTCTTACAGAGGACTGTTTCGGACCATTAGGTTTTTTTCCTAGACTTGGTTCAGTTACATTACTCATAAAGCTAAACGTTTTAACGCGTCCTCCTTGTCTATTGAATAAACTACAATCATGGCTCTTCACAGTGTAGTCGAAAACTAAACTTAAGTCAAACTGTAACATTTGCCATCCCTCCCTCCCACATGACAACCTGACCATATCCTCATTGTCATTCCTCTTGTTCTTTCTGCCTAGAATAATAAGCCCTTTAATAGGGTGACTTGAAGACATTTTGAAAGAACGGTCCAGAGCCAACTCGAAGCCATGTGGTGACTGGGAACAAGGAGGGGAATAGACTGGTGACATGGAAAGAGCAGGTAGCCCTCCCCAGTCCTCCAACGAGCCTGTACACAGGTCATTCAAAAGAGATGGAAAGTTCCAGAATTTTAGTCAGTGAATCTAACACGACTCCTCTATCCCTAAAGCTAACAATTAAAGTCTCAAACCCCAAATGCCAGTTGGTCTCTCTACCATTGAAATTTTTCACTCTTTGCAATTTAAAGTACTGGCCTCAAATAATGTTTAAGTAGCAAAATAAAAGTTGCATTTTCCCCCCAGAGTAACAGTGTTCAAAAAGTCAACATACTGCAGCCCCATTCATTTTAAGGTGAGGCTTAACTGAAACGAAAGTCTCCTATAACTAATCCTTGTCACAGTTGAGTGTTAAACCAGTCATCTACAGGAGCCTACACATACAATTCCAAGTTTCCCAACCTCTTCACAGCACGCCCCCCGCCAAAAAAAAAAAACCCACATAACTATAGTAGCTTAATTTTTTCTCCTGGTCTTTCCTGCCGCCAAATGAGGGTCAGTATTTTCAGTAGCCTGGCTGCAGAAGAAATGGTTTTTCCTTTGATTTCCAAAGATGGGCTTTACATATGAAGAAGCAAGCCTGCCTGTCAGGTCAGCAAAGCTGTCGTGGGTAGAGAAAGTGGATTATCACAGAGAGCCTGAGAAAAGCTTTTGTCACCCACGAAGGAACACAAAGACTTCTGGACTTTGTGGGTGTCTGAACTAGAGAAAAAAAAGGGAGAGGCAGAGAGGGGAGGAGAGGAGAAGGAGAGAGGGGGCAGGGAGGAGGAGGAGGAGAAGGAAAAGGAGGGAAGGGAGGGGAGAGAAGAGAGAGAACAGACGGGTTCAGAATGTGTTTGTTGGCTTTCCTCTCTGGGGCAGCATCACAATTGCTGCAGATGAAAACACTTACAGGGTTGGACTCAAGGCAGCCCTATGGAGTCCCCCAGATTCCAGTGAGGTCCGGAGATAGCAGTTTAAAACTCCCAGGCCCCATCGGGTAGTAGGGAAATGCTGAGAAAACTGGTCCAGTGGGAAGGGTTTGTGGTGGGGTGGGGATGGGCAGTCTGGGAGTATGGGCCGCGAAAGGTACCAGAGACCACAATGGTGTATATAGTGCCACACCCAAAGGATTCAGGTGTATCCAGCCTCACCCCAGTGGATTCTGGTGCAGGACATCCTGGTGACCTGGTGGAACAGTTATACCACAGTGAAGGCCAGTGAGACCTGTGGGACAACAGACCTGAAAACTGCTCTTTATGGTAATACCATGAGATAAGCCGTGTAAGATAATTTACAGGTCCAAATTTTAGATGATAAATAGACTAGAACATAAACTTGCAGACGTGGTTCTAACTTGGACTTGGTGTGAAATAGTCTATTATTATGATAATTTCTGAGTCTTCTCTAAGGAAAAAGCTCAGCTGCCCTCCCATCCTTTCAAAGAGGCCATGAGATGGGGGAACCACCTCATGCAAGTAGAAATAAGATTGTCCCAAATAAAATGCTAATCTTCACTGCTTCCCCAGGTCCATCCAGAGAGGTAGCTACATTCTGACTACGTTGGAAGATGTTAAACATTTCTCCTTGAGTTTCTGTGACCAGCAGGGTGAGGAATGCTGGGGGAGCAGGGTTCCACCACACTTTCTGGAGGGAAGATTTTAGAAGGTATGCTTCTGAGCCTTCTCAACCACTCGCCCAGTCTTCTCCTTTGGAGAAATGTGACTTTTCTGATGGGTGAGGTCAGAAGGTGCTGAATGTGCGTAGCTGAATCCATTTACAGTTTCCCCCATGGGATCTGCCTGCCCACCACGTAGGTGTTTCGGCCTTTCATCTTCCACTTCTAAAGAATGGGCTGTGTTCTAACTTTTCTCACTAATAAGGAAAAAGTCATGCAGTCCAGAGATTCTGAGTAACAGTGTCTGACCTGCACATCTAATTCTCTCGCAGGTGGCTCTTCCCAAGGTCTAGATTTGGGAGGTCGTGTTGGGAAGTCATAATGTGACTATGCATTTGAAGCTGGCTTCTCCCTTCCACTTTTACCTAAAATAAGGGAGATATTTTCCCCCCATCTATGTAAATTTCCTGTTCCTTTCTTAAGAGATGGATGTGGGTAATAGGAGTGATTGTTTACGATATCAAACTCAAACATATATTAAAGAGTGTATCCAATATAAAGTGTGATAAAAATGCAAAGAAAGCATTTATGTAGTGAACAACAGCATCAACCTTGGTGTCAGCCCTGAATTCAGATCCTGCCTTATTGATTGACTAATTATTGACCCAAATACTCAACCTATTCGAGCCTCCTCTATAAAATATTGCTATCAAAACCTATGTCTCTGTATCATAAAGATTAAATGATATCAGATGTTATAACTTACTTAATTATCTCTCTGTGTCACTGTGGCTGGCATGTAGTAGACCTCTACTGTGAGTTATTTTCCTCGTTTCTCTTCTCTTGAACAAGTAATATTTATTTATCTTCCCCCTTCACCACCCCCACACATATACATCCTCTCTACATTCATAACCCTGTTTCATTTCATCATAATCACTTGACCTATTGCTAAGGGAGGAATATCCAGTGTGATATTTATCATATATACACTCAAAGAAAATTATACTTTTTTTTTTTCCCTTACCAATACAGCCTCATTGAAACTCTGGGTTTTTCCTTATGATATACCTGCATTTTAGAGTGTGATAAAAATGTTTTTTTAAAAAATCAGCCTCCTCATTTGCAAAATTATGGGATTATATCATAAGACTGGTAAGGAAACTTTGTGTTAAAAAATTCTATAATTATATAAAATGCCACAGTGTCATTACTCTTGAAACTATTTTGTTTGTTGTGCTTGTTCTGTGTAATTTCCCTAATAATTAGCCAAGGCTTTCATTTGTAGTGCTTTTATATTTTTCTTTCATTCTATAGAAAAATAGAAAAAAATAGAATTCTTTTCCTTTATCAGCAAAACCACAAAAAATATAACCTCAGTAGGTTATTATAAAAACCACAAAGACATACACATGAAAAGTCTATTTAAATATTCCATTGCAATGGATTTGGCCTGCATTTATTAATTATTCCATTCAGGGCACATTTACTGAGTTCAACTCTGCCATGTCCTGTGGGTACTGGGGCCATAGAGATGAATGAGATTCTTCCTGCTCTTAAGAGGCTCCTGAGCAAAAAAGGCAAAAGAAAGTGTAGAGTGGTCGCCACAGAAAACACATCGCCTTGGTAACAATCTGTACTGAGTCAGAGAAGCAGAATCAGTAAGAGATACATGGTGTGAATATAAAAGGGGCACTGTAATAAATCTAACTGAAAGTACCTTCACACGGTGATCTGATCACAAATTTCTAACTGGGCAGGTCATGGTGGGGAGTCACACCCCAGGCCTATAAATTCTTAAATAAAAGGTTTAAGCAAACCTTGTTCATTGTTCCTGTGCTTCTAGGTTAACACACCTTTGAAATGCCAAAGTAATCCTCTTTTCGAGACTCCTAGAAGGCATAACCACCCTCAAGGGAGCATTCGAGACCTCCCTTCCTGGCAGTAGTCCTCAGTCTGACTCAAGTAAAACTCTTGTAAAAATTCTCTATAGGTTTAGATGTTTCTTACATTGTCAATATTAAGAGATTTATTGCAATGAATCGGCTCATGCAGTTGTGAGGACTAGCTAGGCAAGTCCACGTTCCACAGGGCAGGTCATCAGGAAGGGCTAGCTAGAATTTGTGGACTGCAGTGAAGCCCTTGTCCACAGGTAGAACTTCTGTTTCATCAGAGAAACCCCAGCTGCAATTAAGGTCCTTCAAGGGTTTGAATTCGGGTCCACCTAGATTATCTAAAACGAATTATCTTACTTAAAGTCAACTTGTTATGGACTTTCATCCCACCTACAAAATACTTTCAGAGCAACACCTAAATTAGTGTTTGATTGAATAACCTCCAGCTAGAGCCAGCCAAATTGACACATAAAACTGATTATCACAATCATCATTTGCAAAATCCTCATGAGTCTAATGTAACTCTTAATGTAGCACTCTCTTAAAATCACAATGTCTGCTGAGCAAATATTACAAGAGTCTGTTTCCTAAAGTGCTAACGATTTACCTCAAAATTATAATCAGGAATTTTGCTCTGGCTTCAGAGGTTCAGGACTCTTGATGCTATAATGTCTTTAGGGAGGGATTAGGTGGAGAAATGAGTTCTGCATTACTTCCTCTAATCCATGTGTGTGTGGAGTAGGAGGAAAATACAAGTATGGAGTATTATAAAAGGAATATATAAATGGCCACTTCTAATGAAAACATATTCCTTTGTTATTTAATTCATTAAATTTTACTGGCTTCACTTTCCTAAAGTAGGTTCTACAGAACACTGGTTTCTTAAGATGAAAAGCCTGTTTGCAATATTGTTATGTATATGTCTATTTGTATTTATATAAACATTTACATACAAAACATGAACTTTATAATATATGTAAATGTATGTACATTTACATGCAAATAAATATGTTATAAATTTATGCATTCTGTGTATGTGTGTATATATAAAACTGTCTGTAATCAACTATGCGGGAGAAGTACTGGAACACATTTAAAATGTCTTCTTTGCTGCTGGATTTTTCCTAGTCTTAATCTGTCATCTTAATTGTCATCTTTAAGACAGAGATTTGGAATTTAGCTTTAGTCAAATTCATTTGATCATGGGACATCTTTATTCAAGGGCTAACTTTTTGGATCATTATTCATTGCAATGCACCTTTAAAATCTGTGTAATGAAGTATTATTTATGGAGTGGGGGATGGGATGGCTTAACAAGTAAGCATCTATTCAAATGCAACAGAAAGTTCTGTCATAAGATGCAAGAGGTGGAAGAGCTTAAAGGTTGTCTAGTCCAATCACTCATCCAATGGATAACACTTTTGTTTTCCTTCAATCACACAGCTGGTCAATACTTCATATATAAAAGAAACTGCGGAGTCTGACAACATGATCCATCACGGTGTCTCCATCATTATTTTGATAATGCCATTTGTCATTGTCAAAGGTCTCCAACAAAAATGTTTCTGAAAAGAAAACCAACAGACTAAGAATGAAAGCAGTGCCATGTAGTGTGGTTCACCGAGCATTGATTGAGGGTCTATTACGTGTAGCAGCTCAGCACTCTCTATCAGGGGAAGAGGGACATGCACCAACATAATTAGTATAATAAAGCACAAGTCATGTCCAGTTGTAAACGTATTGGTACAAAAATATAAGTGAGTGCAGCCATTTCTTCCAATTGCAGAATTGTGATGTTAAGAGACTTTACAGAGGTCATAACTTTGGAGGTCGACTTTTTTAGTAAGATTTCACCAACTTGAGTAGGACACGAAGGGGATTTTATGTGCAGAGGAAAAAATGAAGCACACGGTGAAGTCAGAGGACCAGATAATTTGGGGAACTGAGCGTTGAAAGCGATCAGAGCATAGGATGAGTATTAGATGGGAGATGGGAGGTATTATGGGTTGAACTGTGTCCCCCAATGACCCCCCCAAATATATATGTTAAAATTCTAACCCCCAGCACCTTAGAATTGATTTCACTTGGAGGTAGGGTCTTAATCAAGTTAAAAGGTGGTGATTAGCATGGGCACTAATCCGATATAACTGGAGTCTTTATATGAAGAGGAGATCTGGACACAGACACACAAAGAGAGTTAATGTAAAGAAATGAAGGGGGAAGTCAACCATCTATAAGCTGAGGAGAGAGAGTCTTCTCTCACAGCCTCAAAAGAAACCAACACCTGATTTTGGACTTCCAGAATTGTGGGAGGGTAGAATTCTTGTTGTTTAAGCCATCCAGTCTGAGGTACTTTGTTTAGGGCAGCCCTAGGAAACTAACAAAGGATGTGAGGCAGGAAATGTAAATTGGGACTAGACTGTGAGAGCTCTGCTATACCTGTATCCAGCATCTGAGCAGTGGGGCGCTTCTGAAGTCGTCCGAGGTGGAGTAGCCTAGTCAGAGCGGTAACTTAATGAGCTAACTTTGCAGCAGCCTGGAAAAACTTTAGGACGGAAGAGGAGAAGGTGGCAGCAGGAAGCCAGAGCCTGTGGCTTCTTCAGTGGGCCAGGTGAAATATGTCCAGGGCCTAAATTAGGCCAGGAGCTTTGGGTGGGACTTGAAAAATGTTGCACAGGTATATCTGATAAACCATAGGACACGGTGAACAAAGAATAAATCAAAACAGCCACCAGATTTGTAGGCCCCCCCGCCCCCCGCCGCCCTCAGATTGAATACAAGCAGGTAAGACTGCCTGGGTCCACAGGTAATGGGTTACTTTTGGATGTGACCCTCTCAGAGCCCAGGAGGCTTTGCAGTTTTTTTCTTACATTCACTTCTTCCCTCTAGGGACCTTGTCTACTGGCTTCCTTTGTGATCTATACCCATGCAGATTTCTTTCCCACCTAGGGAAAGATTTGCCTTTGCAAATCTCCAAGACTGGAAGACTCTACCAAGGCCCCGCCCACAACCCCATC
Organism: Pteropus vampyrus; assembly: GCF_000151845.1. Taxonomy (NCBI): domain Eukaryota; kingdom Metazoa; phylum Chordata; class Mammalia; order Chiroptera; family Pteropodidae; genus Pteropus; species Pteropus vampyrus. The sequence continues at coordinate 6,554,461 of NW_011888786.1, forward strand.
CCCTGAAGGGCTCATCCCTCCCTTCTGCTGTTGTCGCCCCTGTCACCTCCTTAGAGACTGCTCCCTGTTCTGAGCACTCTGCCCGCTGGGTTCTTCAAGTCCCCACCCTGTTTATTTTTAATTTTTCCTCAAAGCACTTCTATAGCTCTGTGATGAGATTGCTTATTTACTTATTTTTGTTGATCCTCAGCTTCTCTCACTTCAAATTTCTACCCCCTGAATATAATGCAAAATCTGAGTATAGAGACCTTGTATATCTCATTCTACAGGTTCTCTCTGGAGTTTAGCACTTAGTAGGTGCTCATTAAATAGTGGCTGAATAAAAGAATGTGCCAACCAAAAATGTCATTCTTTTTGAGTGACAGGAAATAATACAAATATAAACAATATAAACTGTCTAAGTGGTTATAATTTTCTGAAAGTTGAAACCATTTCAATATTTTATATCATTTACTTTCACT
>NW_011888786.1:6554971-6636601 GCF_000151845.1 Pteropus vampyrus
GCTGGGTTCTTCAAGTCCCCACCCTGTTTATTTTTAATTTTTCCTCAAAGCACTTCTATAGCTCTGTGATGAGATTGCTTATTTACTTATTTTTGTTGATCCTCAGCTTCTCTCACTTCAAATTTCTACCCCCTGAATATAATGCAAAATCTGAGTATAGAGACCTTGTGTATCTCATTCTACAGGTTCTCTCTGGAGTTTAGCACTTAGTAAGTGCTCATTAAATAGTGGCTGAATAAAAGAATGTGCCAACCAAAAATGTCATTCCTTTTGAGTGACAGGAAATAATACAAATATAAACAATATAAACTGTCTAAGTGGTTATAATTTTCTGAAAGTTGAAACCATTTCAATATTTTATATCATTTACTTTCACTCAAAAGGGATAATACTTTTGGTTGATATATTTAGGATAAAAAAGGTCAATCCTAATAATTTTAGAAAAACTTTAAATTTCAGAAGATGTAGCCACACATAGCAGTGAGTTATGAAAAAGGTGTTTTCGATTTCACATTTGCTCATGGAAAATATCTTAAATCACTTAATATTTTAAAAACTTTGCATAAAAATCTGGACAAGACAATGGAAAAGGAGTTTAGTGATTACGTCTGTTATTTGCTCTCCCTCCTTCAGCTCTATGAGTCTGTGATGGGCACTAGGTTTTGCGACAGCAGATAAGGCATCCTCTGACCTTTGGGTCGCTTAAGTGTTTTGACACCTGATGGCAATCTTTCATTCAAGTTGGTACAGCAGCAGCCATTCTGGCAGGTAGGAGAGAAGACACTTTGTTTTTCTTTCAGCAATCTTCAAACCAAATAGCTGAAAATGTTTCCCAGTGACAGACAAAAGTGAGAGCCTAATGTTTTTCCAGATGAACATGGTGGCTTTCATGGAGGGAATGTGATGTGGGTAGATGAGCTCAGTGAAAAGTAGAGAAGAGAGGAAGGGCCGTGATGTGGATGCATGGCCCAGATGCATTCGGGGGCTGGGGCAGACAACTCGGAGAGCAGGATGTCATGCTAACGGGCAAGAAACAAGTTCGGAGAGATTTGGGTTGTGTTAAAACACAGTATAATCTGGTCAACCAGCATTCCCTGTCTCTTTTCTCCTTCCTTGATTTCTCCACATTGCTTTCCACTTGCCTCCGGCTGGGAATAAAAGACACAGTTTTGGTAGAAGGGTAGATATTTCTCCTCAGCAAGACTAGAAAGAGCAGAATTGAATAGAAAACCTTTCTCATGTCTCCCTGTCCATTCAATGGGCCAATGTTTTCTGTGATCTTGATGATATAATAATATTAGCTAATAGCTACCTTTTATCAAGCATGTACTATGTGCTAGGACTGTGTGATATACTTCAATTACACTCATCTCCATGTAATGAAGAAATAAAGTCAGAGAAGATTTAGTAACTATCGCAAGTCATTTTGGCTGGTTGGTGGCAGAGTATGTGTCTGACTTTAGACCTAAGCATTTACCACGGTTTCGTTGTGGTTCCCCACAATCCAGTCTCCACAGCAACTGGGGTACCTTTAAACATGCAAACTAACCCCTATTGTGGCCTCCCTTTATACCTACAGTAAAATACAACTACAAGCCCCAGTTTGCAAGCCACCTATGACCTGGCTGGATCTCTGGCTTCTTACGGTTGGCTTGAACAGCAGAAGCTTTTTCCTGCCACAGGGCCTTTGCATTGGCTGTTTCCTTTAGCTAAAACGATCTTTCTCTTGATTAAGAAGGGTCGCTGGCTCCTCTTTTTTTTTTAGGCCTTAGCTTAAATGGCACCTCTATCAGAAAGGCCATCTCTTTCTATTACATCTTTAAAGAACATATCTTGTCCCTTTCTGTCACATCAACTTATCTTAATGCTCTGAAGAATCCTCGGTGCTATCTTTTTTTTTTATGTGTATATTTTTGCTTATTATATATTTTGCCCCCACTAGAAAATCAGCTTCCTAAGAGCAAGGAACTTCATTTCACTGTTGTAGCAAAGGTATAATAGCTATTCTGTAGCCTAGAATAGTACCTAACATATTGGCTGAATGAATAAATGGACTTAATAAATTCTCCCCTTGTCATTTTTTTAATTTCACATATTTGTTCTCTAGACTAGATCCCATAATAATCGATATAAAATTCTACGTCTGCCTTATAATGCAATTTGAGTCCACATTATAACATGTAACAAGTAAGAGTCTCTTTTATGTCTTGTTTTAATTTCTGAAAAGAATGATTATTTCCACTCTGATATTCTTCTAGTTTTCCTATCTTAAAAAGTGTCACTGCTGTCACCTAGTTGGATAAATCAGAATAACTGAGAATTATCCTCGATTTTTTTCTTCATCAATCCCCACATTGTCAGTCACCAAACTCGATTGATTTTTACCTCCTGAACATGTTTCATATTCATGTGTTTTCTTCTTTCTCGTTGCTATAATCTCAGTCCAGACTCCCAGTATTGCTTGCCTGGATTTCTGCAATAACAGCTTATTGCTTTTGCTACTTATGCCCTTCCACAGTCTTTATCTAAACAATAGTTAGAGAAGTATTTATACAATGCAAGTACAGCTCTGCAGTGCTTTCTTCTAATATTGGGATGAAGTCCCAAATCCTTAAAACAAAGTCCAAGACCCTCCCTTCTTGACACTGCAACAGCTATGGCTGCTTCCTGAACTTAAATGGTTATGTACATTCCATCCCATCAAGTGCTATTCTTCAAATGTGAAGCACATTCGATCTTCAGAACAACCCAGTGAAAGAGGCTGTTGATGCTTTCCCCCATTTTACAGATGGGAAAATCAAAGCCTATTGCATTAAAAGTTTGGCCAAGATTAGAATCACAGAGCGATCCTCAATTTCTTTCTCAACCCCATGTTCAGACAGTTCTATTGATTTCACCTCAGTGTCCCACAGAGTTAAAATAAGCAGCTCTAGGAAATGAAATTTCCCAAAACCTAGATCACATTTTATTTCCATCTCACTGTAATATATATATATTTTTTTCTCGCTCAAGTCGTTCTACCAAGGAAACAAAAAGGTCATTATTCAGGGTTGACCAGGTCCTGGTTTCTTCATAGATCAACAACATATTTCTGCGTCCTTAGAGCTAGAAGGCAATGGGGAAAATTTGAGGACAAGTTTCCTGCAGGGTTAGGATCTTTCCCATGACTCTGATCATATTTCATTGACTATCTTGCTTTGTATCAGATGCTATACTAGGAGGATAAAAGATTAATAACAATACTTTTTAGGTGATATTTTTGAGATAAATATACTTTTCAAGGTGTTTCAAGAATAGTTGTTTGGATTTTCTGTTTCTGATTCAATTCTTATAACAACTCCATTATGAGGGCACTATTATTATCCCCATTTCACACATGAGAAAACAGAGGTGCAGAGAACTTTAGAAATTTGGCTAAGGTCTCACAAGAAGTGATAGAACACAGATATTAACCCAGCCAGTTTGGCTCTAAAGCCAAATTGATTAAAATTAAACATTAAAAGCTCATGATTTTAATCATAACACTCTAGACTTCTCGATTGGAATAAGACACAATCTCTTTCTTTAAAAATAATTTTTTCATTTCTCAATTACAGTTGACATGCAATATTATATTAATTTCAGGTATACAACATAGTGATTAGACATTTATATCAATTACAAAGTGATCACTCCAATAAATCTAGTACCCATCTGACGCCATACATAGTTAATACAGTATTATTGACTATATTCTCTATGCTGTACTTTGCATTCCCATGACTATTTTGTAGCTGCCAATTTGTCTCTCTTAATCCTTCTTCGCATCTCTACATCCCCTCCCATCTGACAACCATCAAAATATTCTTTGTATCTATGACTTTGTTTTGTTCATTTATTTTGTTTTTTAGATTTCACATATAAGTGAAGTCATATGGTGTTTGTCTTTTTTGGACTTAGTTCACTCAGCATAATACTCTCTAGGCTCATCTATGTTGTTGCAGATGGCAAGATTTCATTCTTTTTTTTGGCTGAATAATGTTCGATTGTATATAAGTACCACTTCTTTTCCTGTTCACCTATTGATGGATACTTAGATTTCTCCCCATATCTTGGTTATTGTAAATTATACTGCAATGAACACAATGGATGCATATGTCTTTATGAATTAGTGTTTTTGGTTTCCTTGGATTACTACCCAGAAGCAGAATTACTGGGTTCTTCGTTGTCTCTTGTCGTAGCCTTTGTTTTAAAATCAATTTTTGTCTGGTGTAAATATGGCTATCCCGGCTTTTTTTTTTTTTTTTTTCATTTCCATTGTCATAAAATATCTTTTTTCATTCCTTTACTTTCAGTGTGTATATGTCTTTCGATCTGAAGTGAGTATCTTATAGGCAGCATATGTAAGAGTCTTGTTTGCTTTTCCATTCGGTCACCCTATGTCTTTTGATTGGAACATTTAATCCATTTGAATTTAAAGTAATTTTTGGTAGATATGTAGTTATTGCCATTTTATTTTTCATCTTTTTTATCTTTTTTTTCCCCCATTATTTTCTTAAAGAAGTCCCTTTAACATTTCTTGTCATGCTGGTTTGGTGGTGATGAACTCCTTTAGCTTTTTCTTGTCTGGGAACTCTTTATCTGTCCTTCAGTTGTAAATGATAACTTTGCTGAGTAATCTTGGTTGTAGGTCCCTGTTTTTCTCTTTGTGAATATTTCTTGCCAGTCCCTCAGTCCTGCAAAGTTTCTGCTGAGAAATCAGCTGATGGTCTTATGGGAGCTCTCTTATAGGTAACTGCTTTTCTCTTGCAGCTTTTAAGGTTCTCTCTTTATCTATAACCTTTGACATTTTAGTTATGATGTGTCTTGGTGTGGGCCTCTTGAGTTCATCTTGTTTGAGACTCTGTGCTTCCTGAGCTTGTATGTCTATTTCTTTCACCAGATTAGGGAAGTCTTCCATCATTATTTCTTCAAATAGGTTTTCAATTCCTTACACTCTCTCTTCTCCTTCTGGTACCTCTATGATGCAGATGTTGGTACGCTTGATGTTACCCAGAAGCCCCTTAATTTTTGGATTCTTTTTTTTTTTTTTTTACTGTTCTGATCTGGCGTTTTCTGCTACCATATATTTCAAATTGCTGATTCGACCTTCTGCTTCGTCTAATCTATTGTTGATTCCATCTAGTGTATTCTTAATTTCAGCTGTTGTATCCGTCATTTCTGACTGGTTCTTTTTTATGTTTTCTATCACCATTTTTAGGTTTCTTTATGTCTTTGTTGAAGTTCTCATTGAGATTATTGAGTATTTTTATAACCAGTGTTTTGAACTCTGTATCTGGTAGATTGCTTGTCTCCATTTTGTTTAGTTATTTTTCTGGGGCTTTGTCCTGATCTTTCATTTGGAACATGATTCATTGTCTCCTTATTGTCGCTGCCTCCCTGTGTTTGTTTTTACTTATTAGATACAGCTGCTATGTTTCCCAGTCTTGGCGGCTTTATGTAATATGTGTCCTGTGGGGGCCTAGTGGCACAGTCTCCCTGGTCACCTGAGCTAGGTGCTTTAGATGTATCCCTTGTGTAGGTCGTGTGTGTCCTCCTGTCCTCCTGTTGAGTTAAGCCTTAGTAGCTATTGGTGTGTCAATGGGAGGGATTGACCCTCATGCTGATTGGTTGAGAGGGCTGTCTGTGACTACAGTGAAGGAATTGTGCGGGGGCTGAACCTATGGAGCAGGATTCACTTCAGCAGGGCTCTGGTGTCTGCTCAGTCTGCTCTTAATGTGTGCCATTTGTGGAAGTGGTTGGGTAGTATGGTCTGAAGCTGGCCACTGGGTCTGTTGGATCTGGGGCTTCTTGGGAGGCGTTCTGTTGCAGGCCAAGTTCAGCCACTGCCTGTGCCCTGCTCCGGGTCACTTGATATGAGTTAAAAGTGATTTGCAGATGGTTTCCACTTGTGCTAGGTAGGTTTGGATGTGCCTGGAGAAGCTGATTTTCAAATCAAGGTCTGCTGCCACTAGTGTTGGGTTTGGAGCTGCTTAACAAAAGATATGGGGCATGCCAAGGCCAGATGCTGCTTTTTGGGGGCTTGTAAACCTTTGAGAGATTTTAAGAAAGTCCTCAACATGAGCCAAGGCAGGACGTTTGTGTAGAAAAGCCACTGGAAGCGGCTCGTGTGGGACCACAAGTTGAGAGGAGTGAGGTCTCAGGGAATCACCAGGGCGGGGCAAATGGTGTTAGCCAGGTTGAGGAAAAGTCAGATATTTTGGCCACTGTGTCTGCAGGCTGGGTGAGGGGAGAGCTCAACAAAAGAACAGTGGTTTCTGCTTGTACTTCTTTCTGGGAGAATCCTGCCCCTCCAGCTATCACCCTGAAGCCAGACAATTCAGTTCCTCCCCATACGTTCCTGGCACCTTTTGAGCTGATGATGACCCAGCACTGGAGCTCAGAGCAAGGGAGTCCATCAGCAGGTAAGTCCAGGCATGGGCCGTTGAAGAGGTATGCTTAGGACTCAGCGGCCCTCCATCGCAGCCACAATCTCCACTGGTTTTCAGAACCAGAAGTTATGGAGACTTCACTTCCTGTTACCGGAATCTTGGGCTGGGGAGCCTGGTGTGGGGCTGGGACCCCTCGTTCCTCAAGTACCTCCAAAGCTGAGATATCCCTTCCAACTTTTAACTGCCTCATGTGCGCATGACTCCAACCTGTTCTGCGTCTGTGCCCCTCTTATGAGTCTCAAAGTGGCTTCTTCTGCACGTCCTTAGCTGTGGGATTTCTGTTCAGCTAGACTTCAGGTGATTCTCAATGATGGTCATTCTGTAGTTTAGTTGTAATTTTGAGGTAGTTGTGGGAAGAGTCGTGCACAGTGTTTACCTACCTTGCCAGACAATTAATTGGAAGCCCCAGTACAATCCCTTTTTATAAGGGTTTTTTAGTTGGTGTGGAAGAGGGACTCATAAATATAACACGGTATGGTATAAGTGTTGTGATCCATTCAAACTTTTGTATAGTGGATATTTGTAATGTGCTTTTATTACATAGTATAGAGCAGAAAATATGAACTTGGAAGTTAGTTTGTTAACTGTGTGACCTTTGGAGAATTATTTAACCTCTCAGAGCAGTTTCCTCATAAAGAAAACAAATAAAATATCTATTTTAAAGTTTTACTATTAGCGTTAAGTAGGTTAATGTATATTCAGTAGTCAGCACATAGTAGGCCAATATGAAGACTTTTATAAGTTGTGGCAGTATTAATGAAAGAGTTATGTATAACATGTCAGATGAGCATGAAGGAAGAAAACATTAGCTGGGAGATGGGGGCGTGTTCCCCACAGCTGATGAAACACCTGAGCTGGGACTGGAAAGGTTCGCCATAACTTTATTCTTTTGTTTCCTCATTGGGTATCCAGATTTTTCTCTGGGGAACCATTCCTTCTTCAAGATGTGTATGTTTCACCCCCGTGCAGACATGGGCGTTGCTGATATTCTTCCTGTTACTCTAAGATGACTCTCCCATATATCGAAATAAATACTAGAGAAGGCAGGGAAGAGGGATGGCAAGAAGGCAGACCCTTAGCCATGCCAATGAGCCATTTGTTCAACCGAGCATGTGTCCCGTCGATCTCTTGACTTTCCAGTCTGTGAGCCAACACAAACCTTCATTGTCGAAGCCTGTTTCAGTCAAGTTTTCAGTTACTTGTGACTGATCCTCTCCTAACGCCAGGGAATTCTAGATGGAAAAGCTGCATGTGCAAAGGCTCGCAGAGGGGAGATCATGACAGGTTTGGAAATATTACATTGAGAAATAAGGCCAGAAGATGGGTCAGTGCCAGCTTTTCAAGGGCATCGACTTCCATGTTAATGAGTTTGGACTCTAGCCTGTAGGCTGTAGGGAGCAATGGTTTTTGAACAGAGAAGTGACAAGATCAGATTTGCATCTTAGAAATATGACTCTGGCTGTGAAGTTGAGTCTGGAGAGGAGTAGAGGAGGCTGAAAGCAGGGGAGAGAGCTAGGAGATAACTGCAGCAACATGAAGTGAAGACAGTAATAGTGGAGACAGAGAAGTAAAGACCTGGTATAATTTTCTTTCTAGATCCATCTTACTATTATTCACTTACTTAAATGAATTCTTCTTGGCTTTTCATTCTGGGTTCACAGACGCCTCACCAGTCACAGCTGCAGACTGGCAGACAGGGAAACTCTTGGTCTCCAGGTGCACTGCAGAGCCTTCAAAATCTAAGATATGAGACATACAAGCTTCCTAACTTTTAATATTTCCTTGCTGTCCTTCTTCCTACATCATGGTGATGCTCTTCAGCTGGACATTAACAAATGGACAAACCAAGTGTGTGATCATCACAGAGCACAGTCCACTAAGCCAATTTACGTATCTTTCTGAACTCATACATGAGTACCTCGCTTCTTTTTTGTTCAGGCAGGAGATGCCCCAGCAGGGACTACCAAAATACTGTCATAAAATTTATGTTTATTGCTTTTTTTTTTCCTGTATCAGAAAACCTCCAACTAGTTACTGTGGAGTTAATATTCCTTCCCACTTTCCTGAGGTATTTTCAATAGTGGAATATTGGAATTGTATGGGGGTAGAGATAGATAAACATTCGAGGGTTTAGATTTTAAGTAGATACTTTAAAAAGGAAAAAAACAAAAACAAAAAAACCCAGGCCTTCATGTGTAGTCTTTTTGGCATTCTGCTTTCATTTGCTGCAGGAAGATGAATGCTCAATTAAAAGTCTCTTAATAGGACCAGGAAAGAGTTGTGACTCATCTATGGTGTGTTAAGTCTTCTGCTGAACTACGAAGTTGTAGCTGGAACCACGTCGGGTCCTCTAGGGATTTAGACCCGGAAAACCCATTTCCAATCTTGTTCCACCACCACCAATTAAACCCATTCCTACTCCTGACCATGGGTCAATGGGGCAGTAATATCATTTAATTTAAAAAATTTTTAAGTACTGAAAAGGACCTTAAAATGACCTACTCTAGAATTCTTAGTTAATGAGTTCAGTTGGTTTGGCTGAGGCTAAAGATAACAGAAATCATGTCCCAAAATGTGGAGCTAGAACCCCTCCATGCAGGACCTACCACAAAAGATGTGCCTCAGTTCCCCATCTTTAAAGCAGAAATATCTACCTCTAACGGCTGTTCAGGGATTAAATAAATTAATATATTTGAAGCACTTCAAATGCTACTGGCATATATCAAGTGCCAGATTAAGTGTTATCCATGAGGATATGGTTGTTTGGAGCCATATCAGTTTTGCTTTGCTATCAAATTCCGGGATGGATGGGCTGGCTGGCTGAATGCTCAACTGGTAGAACCAATGCAAGTTTGCTGCATTGGGCAGCAGGCACTTAAAGAGTCTGTGAGGGTAAAGGAAGAATGAATATTTCTTATAAATCCATGTGGCTCCAGTCAAGAGTGATCTACATGGAATGGTCTAAAGTCTGGTCCAAAAGAGATGAGCAGATCAAAGCAGAGAAAAGCTGGAGATACTACTGGATTGGTAGAATCTGAGGACAAGAGTACTAGCCAAGATAGAGGCACATTCACCTTGCCTGTAAAACTGCAGGGCAGACACCCTGTGATGGAAGGACAGCCAATGACGCTTGAAAGCATCATAAGAGAGTCCGTTGTAAATATCTGACAACTTCAGAAAGAGTCGATGACAAAGCGACGTGATGCTGTCAGCTAATAAGCAGTTTTCTTTTTACTTTACTCTCTTCTCTAACTTCTCTCAACACTGGGGGTTCAAGGGAAGCCATGAGAAACCTTGTATGACAAATTGGGAAAAGAAGAGGAAGAAGGCTAGGAAAGAGATAAGGGGATCTAATTCCTTCTGAACACAGGTGTTTTTTGTTTGTTTATGGAGCAGTCTGAGCGGGAGGAGGTGAAGACACTAATTTTAATGGAAGATGTGCTGTTACCTGGAACTACACTTTTGAATTGCTGAACTCAGATAGTATTTTGTGACTTGAAGTGATAGAAAACTATTTGTATACTGAAGGAAGACCAACGTTATGAGTCCTGCAGAGGTTCTGGCAGAACTAGCTCCAAAAAAATGGGTCCAAAGGACAATGGGAGACAAAGGTTGCTTTGTGATTACACACCATGAGCTGTGCCTGTTCAACACAGCGGCTACACAATTAGCTGACATCTGTTGAATGCCACCACATGCCAGGCGCTGAACTGGTACTCAGGATATAGCAACAAAGACAAATGTCTAGTATCTTGGGAATTAGATTCTACAGGGAAAAATAGAAGGTGAACCAATATAAAATAATGATTACATAAATAATAGGTCTGGGGTAAATGTTAATAGTTAAACAACATGAGGGTAGGAGAAAAGGGCTGAGGAGAGGGTCAGTGTGGGCGGGAGGAACGGGGAAGTTCTCTTCTGAATTTTTTCTGTTTTTTTCCAAGCACTTGGATGGGACATCATGGGAGGAGTAAGGGGAAGAAAAGAGGGATTGGAATTTTAAAGAGAAGGTACAAAACTGTCACCTAGATTCATGGGAGAGAACATAGAATTGGGAACTGGAGTAGGATTGTCAGACAGTTTTAAGAATCCTCTTGAGAGCCATGGTAGAGATTGCAAGTGACATGAGTGCGCATTTGCGTATGTTTTTCTCCGGGTGAGTTTAATTAAACTGATGCAGGGATAGAGAAAGTGGGGCCCGGCCGGGGAATCGTGCTGGTGGAAAACAGGGGGAGGGACTTGAGCCTCCTGGAAAAGAACCGTGGAATCTAAGTTCGGTAGGAGAGGAAATGTGGACCGGAGGAGCGAAGGCTGGGACTGGTGGCTTGCTGGCCCCTGTGAGGGTTATTAATTGTTTGAGTCACGACCTGAGAGTAAGCTACGCAGAGAGGCGGTGCGGAATGGTGAGAGGATAATGAAATGAAGATTGTGGTGATGGCGAAGTCAGAGTGATGTCTTGAGGGCTGGGTGGCTGAGGTTGAGTGGACAACATCATGGGGAAGGGGGCGGCGGGGTCAAGACACCTCTAAGAAGTCAGAGCAATGAAAGAGCCGTCTCTGTGGCTAATGAAAGTCAGGAATCATGACAAAAGTAATCCTGGAAATTAGTAATGAACCGGGTACTAAAATGGTTAAGAGATAAGGGGGAGTGACTAAGGGCTAGATTAAGAAGGGGTGGTACTGGTAATACAGCCTGGCTGAGTTAAGTTTACAGCTAAGAGTTTCTAGGACAGGAAGAAGACAGTGATCTAGAAATGGCTAAGACATGTAAGAACGGCACCCTACCTCTAGGTTCAGTGGTATGAGGGGTATGAGAGAGAAAGGAACCACTACTTAAGAGAGTTTGTGAGATCCAGTGTCTTCAGCAGAGACTGAAGTTTCAGTGAGAATAACTCAGAGAAGCAGAAGGGAGTGATGATAAAGGGAGGAATTTGCAGACGATGGACCATGAATTCAGAAGACTCGTGGGAAGCAGTGGGAGGTGGGGTCAGATTCGAGGAATTAGAGGGTGATAAAGGATGACCTGGGAGATGCGGCATCCGCCATCGACTGACGTACATATGGAAGTATGGTAAGATAAATACATCTTGATGTCCTGGTTTAGGCTGATTTTGGTGGTGAGAAGCCTGGACAGGAAGGAGTGGAGGTCTTCCTTGGTGAATTCACAACTCTGGGTAGTGTGTCATGGTCAAAAAAAAGTGATAATTTAATCAGATTGAGTGATACTGGCTGGAGTTGATCCTTACACATCAGAAGCAAATAAGTTTCACCATATATATGCCCAACTCCAGTCAATTAGAATAGCTGCCTGGTGCCTTAGGGAAGCGGTACCCAAACTTTTTTGTACCAGGGACCGGTGCTCCTATGAGAATCTAATGCCTGATGATCTGAGGCGGAGCTAAGGTGGTGATGCTGGTGCTGGGGAGTGGCTGCAAGTACAGATGAAACTTTGCTCGTTTGCCAGCTCACTGCTCACCTCCTGCTGTGTAGCCCTGGTTCCTAACAGGCCACAGACTGGTACTGGTCCAAGGCCTGGGGGTTGGTGACCCCTGCCTTAGGGTGAGAAAGGGCTGAGGGTGTATTAATAAGGTCAGCCATGGACACGTGAAGGAGAACCAAGTTTACAAATTGTAAGTAGGCAACCTTTCATTTTTAAGTCTTTTAAAATAGATACAAAAAGGTAAGGGGTTTGCTCAAAATCACAGCATTTAATGAGAATGAGAACCATTCCACCAGGAACACATGAAAACCCTGCTTAGGTAGTCCTCACCATCATATAAATGTCATTTTGTATTTATGTTTAGTTGATGAAGATTAGTAATACAGTTACTGAGTCTTGGCTTTCCCACCATCAATCTGTGGAACCATGGGCTATTTATTTGACTCTGCATCAGTTTGGATTCTCCAAGAAGCAGACACCAAGGTGGGGTTAGATATGACAAAAATTTACTAGGGGAAAATGCCTGTAATGGATAAAGTGATGAGGAACAGGATGAAGAGGGGAGTTAAAGACAAGTCTGACATAGGGAAGAAGAGAGGGGCTCGAAGTGTATGAAAGGAACCCCAAGTTGCAGTGCAGTCGTAAGCAGATTGCCTGACGGATGAGTTCTGCTTCGGGCAGCAGTGGTCCAGCCCTAACAACCCCCCTGCTCTGCTCAGTCATCGGCTGGGAATAACCAACTGGAAGGCATGGCCTTGGGGCATAAGTACTGCGGGTGGGAGGCAGGGAGGGATGGAAAAGTTTGGCAGCTGTCAACCTTCTTTGAAACAAGTCCTCTTACAGCAAAATGAGTGTAGAGACACTATGCCTACCTCAGACTCTAAGTCTCATTTAAAAAGTTTTTATTATTTTTTAAATTGAAATAAAATTCACATAACAGAAAACGAACCATTTTGAAGTCTATGATTCGGTGACATTTAGTACATTCACGATATTGTGCAACTATCTCCTCTGTCTAGTTCCAAAACATTTTCATCACCCCCAAGGGAGACCCTGTACCCATTAAGCGTGACCCCCCATTTCCTCCTCCTCCCACCCCTGGCAGCCACTAACGTACTTTCTGCCTTTATGGATTTACTTATTATGGATCTTTCATATAAGCAGAATCACACAATATGTGATGTTTTATATCTGGCTTTTTTTCAGTTAGCATAATGATTTTGAAGTTCATTCAGACTGAAGCTTACAGGGCTTTGCTCCTTTTACGGTTGAATAATATTCCATTATATGGTTATACCATATTTTATTTAACCATTCCTCCATTGATGGACATTTGAGTTTTTTCTACTTTTTGGCTCTTGTGAATAATGGCCAACATTTGTGTTTGCATATTTTTTGAGTACCCATTTTTACGTCTTTTGGGCATACACCTAAGAGTGGAATCGCTGGGTTTGATGGTAACTATGTTTAACTTTTCTGCAAACACTTAACTGTTCAGAAACCATCAAACTGTTTTCTATAACTCATAAGTCTCATTTTTCTCATATGTAGTGGAAAGCGAATGCGAAAATGCTCATAGAGCACTGAGCACAAACCAGAAGTGAAATCCTCATAAATGACGGTTATTGTTCATAATGAATACAGTATGTGTACCCAACAGACTGACTTCCAAAAAAATGATCTGATAGCTTTATGGTTTTTTTTTTCCCTTTTCCTAAAGAGTGAAAGCATGAAGTTAAGAATATTTTTTTTACTCTTAAAGAGAGATGGACCGTACTTCCACTTGGCTCACTGTGGTTTGTGAAAGTGAAGAGCCCCTCAGGATTAAAAATATAATCACAGCTTGTATCTAAGGGTTTCTCCTGGAGATGAGTTTGTGAGATCTTCTCTCACCAGAACTACACTTTGTGCAAAGAATTCCCTCCTATCAGAGTTGTCCTCAAAATGCCATTTGTGGTTTGTCAGGATGGTCACTGCCTCTCACATCTCACCAAAATTGGGCAGGTTCTCAGAGACTCTCATTTTGACACTTTTTTTTTTTTTTTTTAAGGGGAAGGGAAAGGAAATGTTAGAAGATTTAAAAAATCAGTCATCACTTGGGCCTCTAGGGGAGAAAGGGAGAAGAGAAGCTTAATTGTTCCACAAGTGATTTGAGAAGAGCAAGGCAGGTTTCTCAGTGACTGGTGAGGATTCCTGAGGAAGGTAGTCTGATTCTCCTGTCTGCAGGTATTTAAAGTACAAAAAGCAATCTTAAAAGCATCTCCCCTTGTCCCGGACATAAATCTAAGTGATGACTGATACTATGACGTTATCATGACGACACCAATCGACAGTTTTCCTTTCTATTTTTGTTATTTGTTTTCTGATGGAATTGTTGTGTCCCAAGCAAGATTTGGGACACAGAAGGTCCTCCATGAATGGTTTTTGAATGAACTTCCCCCCCCGATGGTTGTTGCTGCATCTCATGATTACCTGAAGCCTGTTTAGAGTAGCGATGGAATACATGAGCTCCAGTATAGAACCTAGTGGGTTTGAACCCTGGCACTACTACTTAGGAGCTGTATAATTTTGGGCCATTTACTAAGGGCACAAATGAAGATGTCACTTTCTCAAGAGGTTGATGTGAGGAATACATGGGATTCTTCCTGTGACATGCTTGAAGAATGCACAGACCATGACAAGTTAGACTGGTGGTGTTAGCTACTGGCATTATTGTCTGGCTGGCCTTCCTGGCTTTGGTTTTTTTTTTTATTAATTCTTATCTCTCCTAGTAGAAACCATGCTCCTTGAGAGTAGAGACTGTGGTTTAGATATATTCAATACCTACCTAGCAACACACACATATACATACATGCAAATTCTACTTGATCATGAAAAGTGGTGAAATCCAGATTTTGCATAAACCAAAAAGTTTCTAAAATGTGTACAGAGAGAGAAAAATAGAAAACATTTGGCAAACAGCAGTAATCTCTCATTAGAATGTGATTCTCATAAGGGCAGGGTCATTCTCTCCAGCACCAAGAATAGTGCCTGGCACAGAGTAGGCATTTCACAAGTTCTGATGGAATGGCTGAATAGCAATCAACACTAAGAAATGCCAGAAATTCTTCCTGTGTTAATTCGTCTCACAAGACCATGAGGTGGAATTGTCCCTATATTAGTTAAAAATTGAATTGGGCTGCAAGCTGGTGAGAACTGACGATAATGATGTAAACAATAAAGGCTTAATTTTAACACTAATATAAGCAGAAGTCACTGGCTACATTTCAGGGACTCATTATTCAGGACCAAGATCTTTGCAATTCTTTCTGCTTTTCCTGTTGTCCCAAGGTGGTTGCTGCAGTCCAGCCATCATATCTTTGTCATTAATGAGAAAGGAAAACAAAACAAAACAAAACAGGAATACTTTTCTCACCAAGGACAGCCCCCTTTAAGAAGATTTCTTTAAAAACCTTATCTTTTAAAGATTTCTACTTACATTCTATTGGCCACCTCTATTTGCAAGCAAATGGAAAAATAGAGGACTCCTCAGTGTCTTCCTCCTCCCCGACCCCCTCCTCTTCCTTCTTACCTGGCTACAACATTGCCCCATTGCCCCAAGGATAATAAGGTTCGGTTCCGTTGTTAAGAAGGAAGGTGAAACTGGGACTGGGGTAGGTACTAGCAATCTCTGTCAAGGTTTCATTGTATAGAGACCTTAGAAAACTGAGGCTCAGCCCTATGGAGCTCCTTATTGTTTTTTACTGTGATTTTTGAGGGTTTTCTTTATCACATCACACGGTGACTTCGTTGGAGGATCCTCAGGATGACACCCTATTGCTAGTGATTCTCTGAGCAGCCATTGGCTTGCGGAAGCTGTAGATCGAGCAAATGGTTCTACCTCTTCTACTCATTGGTAAGAAGATCCAGGAAGTGCGGAAGTCTGTCTGGCAACCATTGGGGAATATTCTACTCTAGGTTAATTTTTTTCCCCAAGATTGCCTTGCTACACTATATGCATTCTTTTAAGGTATCTGAAACTATTTTGAAGACAAAAAAGGATGTAAATGAGCAATAACGCATACACAAATTCCCCTAAATATATAAATGCATAAATGGTGGCTCTGAGAGTTTATGTAATTAGTTGATGTCACGAACAGTTAGAGATGAGTCAGGACTCCATTCTATATCCCTGTCCTTTCCCCTTTCCCATGGGGTTCTTAACCCTGGCTGCACAGTGGAATCTGCGGAGAGCTTTAAAAATATCGATGCCCAGGTCATGCTCCAGACAAATTATAAATCGGAAGCTCCCGAGGTTGAACCCAGGCATCAATATTTTTAAAAACTCCCCTAGATGACTTTAATGAACATCTAAGGTTGAGGACCGCTACTCTTCAAATTCTCTTAAGCAAAATAATTGAAGTATAGAGCTCTCTACAGAGAGTATTTTTTAAAAGTTATTTTGACTTACCCCAGTGGTTTTCTCATCTGCTTCATTTTCTTCTAGTGGGACAACCAATATGTAAAACAGACACAAATGAAGCTTCTTTCATTAAAGATGGCACATGGTGGTGGGGGTGGGGAGGTCTGCCTCCCCTTTATCACCCTTCGGGCCACCCCATCCATTACAGGTGGTCCTTGTGGCCACCCACAGGACAATAACGGACCTACTTCAGTATATTCCACATAGTAGGTTTTTTAATGATTTAACAGACAACCTGACCATCACAGTAACATGCATGACTGGGAAAAGCCTCAGTCCTATGGGTGACTGTGGTGTGGTCTTCTATTCTTCCGTAGATAAGCTTCGATCTCCATCTTTTTACCTGTGGCTGTTCAGAGGACAAGTTGCTAGAAAGAGCTCTAAGGGTTAATATCAGAAACATACAAGTATTGTGCAAGTTATGCTTTCTCTCAGCTCATGTGTCCTCGTGTGTGTGTGTAAGCGTGTGCGCGCGCGTGTGTGTGTGGATGTATGTGTGTGTTATCCCCCTACCTCTCAGGGTGTAAATAGTCATGAGGATCCAGAAAGCAGAATGCTCAAACTCAAATGTCTATAGAGGCATAAAGCTGAACTTCCGTGTTTAAGTGGATCCTGTGGAGAGCTGTTATATGTTCAAATATCTTCCTAAAGATATTTGTATTAAAAATGGTTTCTTAACTCTGTGTTGGCAAACAAATACACACACACATTTTCTGGGCATAAGAAATTTTAATGAGGTGCCTGGTAAAATAAATAAAATAAAATTTATTTATTTTACTTAACTTTATATTTTAGCTATAGAGACTGTGAGTTGTTTTGTTAGGCGGACCCGGCCAGTGTATTTAGAGCACTGTTACTCAGTTTTGCAATTGGAAGATGAGTATAGATGCATTAGCCTGGAACAAAACATTTCGAGCCCTGACGAAGGCCATTCCTCCTAAGCCACTAAGAATAAATACAGAGTTGATCAGACAATGTGGGGACAGGCAAATTTGCATAGGGGCCAGGGTATCTCCTAGAAGAACAGGATGCAGCATGAATCTCTTTGATGGATTAAGATGGTCCCAAATGATTGGTAGGAAAGAACAACAAAGTCCCAAAAGGGACCACGATTTTTATAAAGGAACAGGGCGAATGAGTGACAGGAATTATCTGATGCCTAGATGTTGCCGTGTGACCAGTGGCAAGATCCTTCATTTCTTTCTCTCATTGCCATTTGGAAGCAGTACTGACCCCTTTAGATGAGCACATCCCCCTAAAATGAACCCTGGTACAATATAGCCATAGGGATATTTTAATAGTTAATTTGGATTGTGATGTTATTTCTACCTTGAAATTGATGAAGCAGGGCAAACAGGTGTCAGAATAAATATTCTTAATTAAATGAAGATGTGCCTTCCAAATATATTCGCTTCTGACTAATACTGCAATAGGTATCATAGGTACTGTGAAGATGATACAAGTCCCTGTTATCACAGAGCCGGA
This sequence comes from Pteropus vampyrus, assembly GCF_000151845.1. Lineage (NCBI taxonomy): Eukaryota > Metazoa > Chordata > Mammalia > Chiroptera > Pteropodidae > Pteropus > Pteropus vampyrus. The sequence continues at coordinate 6,572,828 of NW_011888786.1, forward strand.
AGCGCAGTCATGGGTAGGAGAGGATGAAGTTGGAGTAGATGGTGTGATGGTGCAGTGAGCTTAGCAGGGCAGATGAAACAGAGTTAAATAACTGTAACTCAAGGCAGAATGAAAACTGCCAGAGTCACATTCACACCATGCTGTGGATGCTCAGTGAAGAAAAAGGCCCATGTGGTTGGACTCAGTTTCCCAGCATTTGAAATCGCCTATAAAAATTTCATAATGAAGTAACCTGGCAGGTGGGTTGCAGAGTTAAGGAGAGAAGAAGGAGTGAGTGTCTGAGGGTTGATAAATACCACCCAGGTTTTCCCTCCCCGAGTCTGCAGCCAACTGAAGAGAAGATGCAGGATCAGCTTTGTGACTGATGAAGCTGGTGTAGGGGCAGCGTTGGTGTCTGTGCCTCAGTGGAGTTCCGTAAGACTAGCTTTTACGACTTAAATTTACCCACTGAGCTGAAGGCCAAGGCAGCAGCTGCTGTCCTAGTTGCTGTCCTGCTCTGTGTCACCAACAGTGGGTTTCTTACAGTGACAGAGGTGCTTCTTCTTATCTATCTATCTGTCTGTCTGTCTATCTATCTATCTATCTATCTATCTATCTATTTATTTATTTATTTGGCAAGGCGACCTTTGGTTGACCTCACAGATTGCAAGGACCCTGTCAGCTTACAATCCCTTATTTTTTATTTTTATGCCTACAGCACCTGGTCTTCCTAGGTGGTCTCCCATCCAAGTACTAACCAGGCCTCACCCTGCTTAGCTTCTGAGATCAGATGGGATTGGGCTTGTTCAGGGTGTCGTGGACGTAGGCTACGGAGGTGCATCTTAAAAAAGACAATTCTGAAAAACAGATGACAGAAAGGGCTAAGCCACCCTGGCCCAGTGTCTTTGCCTGTTTTTGTTAATTCCCGTCTGGCCTTCTGCAGGAACCACATGAAGAGAGAAGAGAGGCCAGCATTTTTACTCTAATTGAAGTTTTCTCATGGAAATATAAGGAGAGTAGGATGGAGATTCTCTTCAACCCTTTCACAAACTTTTCATCCCAAAGCAAGGGAGCAATTAGACCTTCATTACTTAATTGTGCTCAAAGAGCAGTTTTGACCCCCACCTCACAATTTTACTAAAGTCAGCCTTTGCCATTTATCTGTTGCCTGTCGTGGCAACTTCTCAAATATCCAGTAGTTCCCCCTTATCCGCCGGTTCACTTTTCATGGTTTCAGTTATCTGCATTCAAATGGGGTCTGAAAGTATTAAATGGAAAATTCAGATATAAAGCTATAAATTGCATGCTGATCATAAGCTATAAATTGCATGCCGTTCTGAGTACCTCACTGTATTTCGTCACATAGGCATTGTATCATCTTTTGTCATCACTAGAAGGGTGATTACAGTATAATGAGTTATTTTGAGAGAGAGAGAGAGACCACATTCACGTTACTTTTATTAATGTATATTGTTATAATTGTTCTATTATTAGTGTTGTTAATCTCTCACTGTGCTTAATTTATAAATTAAAATTTATCATAGGTATGTATGTATAGGAAAAAAACAGTATATATAGGGTTCCATACTATTTGTGGGGGTTTCAGGCATCCACTGGGGATCTTAGAACATACCCCCCATGGATAAGGCACTGACTACTATATTCGAATAGATGACTTGTTTTCTCTTAAATTCCATGCCCATAAGTGTTTTCCAGTCTTTAGAAGCATGGGGCAGGTTATCAGCCTTTTCCATCTCACATTAAAGTTTTACCTCTCACTTGAGGATCATTTCCCTCAAAGAAACAAAGGTTTTATCATTCACTAGAGTAACTGCGTGCACAAGATGAATAGAGAGCCACAAACCCATGTTGAGATGCTACTGCGAGGCAGTTAGCTAGACTCATCCCCCAGATAAACTGAATCCAGCAACCCAAGTTCCTGTAAGGAGAGTCTCTGCTCATTCCTTGACAGGTGAAACTTCTGTTAGGTCTAAGAATTCCCCGGGGGTCCACACCATCGTGTTTTTCTCTGCGTAGTCTGAGTGTTCCTGTCTCTTTCTCCTTAACCATACCTTGAGTCCTATGTCTTTTTTAAAAAAATCAAGTCCCAAATACTATGGCCCATAATATGCACCCAGTAAATATTTGTTAAATGAATGAATGAAGTCATTTATCAGAGCAGCATAATATTCATCTTGAGCACATTCGATGTGACAATTCTTTTTTTTTCTTTTTTCCCCAAGGTGGGGCCACAGGAGGCCAGTTTATTGCAGTTAAATACCTCTCTCTCCCTCTCTGTTTTTCATCCATTTTTCCATAAAGGAAACTAAAACACATACGTACATCGTGTAACAATTGTTGTAACAATTGTTGGATGAGGTCACTTAAGGAAATTCCCAAGTGACAGAGCACTGTCCTAACTCTAGTCAAGTGTGTGTTTACTGTCTATGTGCCGTGTGTGGAGTGAGCACACGTGAGTTTGTGGATAGTGACAGTCCTATCCTCTGTACTTTCAAGTATAAATGAAGTTTGCCATGTTGTACTTACTGTCTGTCAACCTGACTGGCTATTGGGTTCTGCAGTAGTTTTATCACTCAGGAGCCCTGAATCTCTGAAGAGTCCTGTGCTGTTATTATATAGAGAATCAGAAAGAGTTCTGATAGAAAAAATATGCCCCTGTCATTTTCCTTGTCAGGTTCTTAGGAAAAAGCAAAATATGTTCTGTAGGGATTTCTGCTGAATCCTCTCACTTCCCAGAGCAGGCCTGGCTAGCAGTGGGTTCTGAGGCCTGGGACAGAGGAAGATTGTCTTACAGGATGGCAGAACCCGACTTAGGGAAATGGAGTCTATATTAGTTTCCTAAGGCTGCTGTAACTGGGTGGCTTAAGACAGCAGGAATTTATTCTCTCACAGTTCTGGAGGCCAGAGGCGGCAATCGGGTATTGGCAGGCTCGGCTCTGCCTGGAGGCTCTGAGGACGAATCTGTTCTGTGCCTCTCTCCTAGCTTCCGGTGGTTGTGGGCAGTTTTGGCATCGTTTGACTCGTAGACACATCACTTCCATCTTTGCTTTCATCATGACGTGGAACTCTCCCCGAGTGTCTGTGCCCAAATTTATCTCTTATAAAGATACCAGTCATTAGATTAGGGCCCACCCTAATTCAATGCAAACGCAGTTTTATTTAGTTATATCTGCAAAAACCCTGTTTCCACAAAAGGTCATATTCTGAAGTTCTGGGTGATACAGATAGTCAAAGGATGCTATTCAACCCAGTACAGGGCCCAAGAAACTAGAAGGGAATTCCATGAAAACAATGCAGTCCAGGTTCAGGATATAGGACTTGTGATAAAAAAAAAAAACAGGAAGAAGAGAGGAAGCACGCGCACCTCCCTATGAAGCAGTGGGGGTGGAGGGAGCACAGATTCTGTGACCATCCCGAGTGGCAACTGCTCTTTGCTGTCAATTCTGGTGAATCCATCGGGCTCTCCGCATCCTTCATGCTGTCTCTGGACTGGTTGCTTCGACACATGTGCAAATTATGCATGTTTTTAATTCCAAGAGAAGTCCACTTGCATAAAACAAGTGATGAATGTCGACTTTCCTGAAGATTTCATGAATGAGGGCTTTAGGCTTTGCACTGCGTAGGAGTTTAAAATTCATGGCATACTTTTTTTTTTCCCCCTCCTAAGACATTGCTACAGATAGTTTATCTCTCTTGCCTTCTTCTGTTCTCATTCCAGAGTCTATCTGGAATTCTTCTCACTCTATTATTCATAAGAATTGAGTTTCCCCTCTGGCTCCTATTCCAGCTGCATACACGTATTCATCTAAATACTCTCCAGAACAAAAACTCTCTTATCATCCTTATCTGACCTATTCAGTAGGCAGTCAGAATTAGTGAAAACAAACATGCTTTTTTTTTTTTTTTACTGGGCCCCTAAAACTCGGTAGCAGGCTACTTCGCTGGTCAGAGCAGTTATATTTCCATCTTCATATCCTCTACAGCACCTCTCATGGTCCTTCCCACATGTTAGGTATTTAATAAATGTTAGCTAATAACACTATTGACGGCTAAGTCTGAATTTTTGTCTTTCCACTAAAGGCTTGTGGTGCTGAATAGGTGACACCTTAGTTGTATTTTTTTGAAATAAGCAAATTTCTAAATATATTTGCATTTGTTCTAAGACAGAGTCATTCAATCCAAAAATATTTTTGAAATGACAACTTTGTGAACATTAGGAGATTCGGAGAAGTATGAGATAGAATTTCTTTCTTGCACAGTCTTAGATTCTAATTGAAATTATTTTTGTGCATGGAGGAGGAATAGAAATCCTCGTGGTTTGCCATGATAGACCTGACATTCAAATTCTCGCTCCGCCACAAGTTACTTGACTTTGAACATAATTTAACCTGTCTGAGATTCAGTTTCCTTATCTATAAAATGGGGTAATAATAGTACACAATAGGATTGTTGGGAGAACAATGTAAGATGATCTTCCTATTTGCCAGGATTTGCACTCAATGAGTGCTAGCTGTCATTACTATTACTGTTTGATATTAATAATGACGACAGTAAGTGCTCTGGGATTTCCAGAGGGAAGTCATTTTTATTGGAAGGGCTCAGGAAGGGCTGCACAGAAGATGAAGTTTTCGAAATGGTCTTATAGGAATGATTAGGATTTACAAAGGCTAAAACAAGATATTCTTGAAGGGATAATGGATTTAGTGCAAAGGCACAGAGACAGCTTGAGGTGGCCCCAGACCAAAGTGTAGAAAGAAAAAGGTATTAGAGAAAAAGTAGCCATTATAAAATGATGAGGCGAAGGTCTGTGGTCACATAATTGCATCTCGATTTTGGTCTTCCCATCACCCCAGGCCAGACATCAGTCATGTCAGTCATTTGTGATGTACTCTAAATTCCAGAGGTGTAATCACCTGGTAGAAACAAGCTGGTCAGAAGCATGAAGCTCATAACTAGTTGAACTTGTCCAATTAAAGAGTCCTAGAGCTTGATGTGTTTTCTATGAGTTCTTGCAAGCCCATGTTTGAGTCCCTTCTGAAAGTTTAGATGAAAAGGAAGCAAACTTCCAAAATTAGAATCGTAATTAAAATTTGACTTTGATCAGTAGCTGCCGAGAGGGTCATTAAGAGCCCTGAATACGCTGACACAGGGGGGTGTTGAGCGGATGAGGTGAGGACGGAAGCGGGGCGATTGGAAACAAAAAATTGTTAAGAAGCATTATCGAATTGCAAATATCAATTATTATGAGTCTATGGATGAGCGATTATTATATTAAAAACATTCTTGGCAGGCAGCCCATATGGGCGTAGATAGCTGTGACTCCATCAGGCTTGGCATTAATTTGATTTTTGCAAACATGTTTTTGATTTCTTTTTCTTTGATTGGATTCAAAGAACACTGGACAACAGCTGGGTAGAAACTGCATCTAACCCTCTGTAAAACTTGTAGAAAGATGATTTCTGCCTCCTGCAAAGCTTGGGACACATCGTCTCAGAAGAGGATGTGTGAGGGAAAGAGGAGGGAAAAATGGGTAAAGATGAAAATGTTCTCACACTGAGCTCACAACATCTCACACTGAGCTCACAACAGACAGGGCTACGGTCTCCAGAACCAAGGAGCAGCGATCAAGGAGGGACAGATGAAGGAGCTCAGGGTTTGCTTTTGTTTCTTGCTGAAAAATGATGATTCACTGGCAGGAATGATGAGGGTCGATGTGGCAAAACAATGCAAGAAAGGTAGTGGCTTTAGCTCCCCGTGAGCCAGCTGTGTGTCGTGGCTGCCAGATAGACTAACGTGATCATGGGCTGCAATTCTACAAGGGAGAAGAAAGTGGTCCTTCCATTTTCTCTGCACACCTGGAGTGACACGTTCACTTTTAAGTATGTGGAATGCCCCTTGTCTGCCTGGTGCATTCCCATTCATCTTTCCAAAGCCAGCTCAAGGTCACCCCTTTCATGACACCTTTCCTAGCTCCATGCTCACTAGGCTGTTTTAATCACTGCCATCTTGTGCTGGCTCGATTGTACTATTACACTCATTAGTTTTCACTGCCATATTGCTTGTATGTCTGTCTGCCCTGGAGGACAGGCTTCATGTCCAATTCGATTTTATATCCACAGTCTGGCTCTTAGTAGGTAGCCAGTACAGGCATATCTCATTTATTGCATTTTGTTTTATTGCGTTTCGCAGATGTACTTTTTATAAATCGAAGGCAAGATCTTCCACTAGCAAAAAGATTATGACTCACTTAATTGCAATACTCGCTTTATTGCAGTGGCCTGGAACAAAACGTGCAATATTTCCGAGGTACACCTGGACATACTTATGGAATTGAGTGGAACAGGCGAACTAGAGCATGTTTAGCAAAAGCCAAATAGAACGGTGAAAGGACTTGAAATATTGAAACCCAGCTGGAAGCAGATCATGCTGTAGTTAGCAAATTGACCAAGAGTGGGCTTCTTCCTAGTAGGGAAAGAGGGGCTCATCCCCTTGTAAGGAGTCCTACGGGAAGGGTCTGGAGATTGAACGAGAAGAGAGACTTCAAGGGAAGCCAGATGTGACTCTAGCTTGTCCCAAAAACGAGAATGACAGAGGTATATGTAAAGGGAGAAGATAATCATGTCATACAAAGAAAGGAGTTATGACTTTTCTTTTTTTCCCATTCTTTGGCAACATGTGTCCATATATATTCAAAGGAATCCAGATAACCAAATACACAACTGAATTTATGCAGGAAAGGGAAGTATTTCCTGTGGGTCCTGTGGGTCCACAATAATCAAGTGTCCAAGAATGATGAAGGCCAGGAACACGACATTATATACAACAGATGTCAAAACGTTAAGTCAAATCAAGGAGACTGTTGACACCTCAGTTACCGAGAGTCGAAGGATGTATAGAAGAGTGAAATTCTGTGGCATGGGGAATTCCAGCTTCTGCTCACTGTATGTCAATGTATTGATTGTCATATGTATAGTTTTATAGCTCTTTCTGCATAACCTTTACAAACAGTTACAAAAGTGCTAGAATAACAATTGGGCAAGTGTTTATCGTCCTGTATTTCAGGTAAAACCTGACAGAGGAAAAAGGAGAACGAGGGAAGAAAAGGAAACGTAACACACAGTAGAAACTGAGGAAAGGTGAGCCAGCCTCTTAAGAAGTCATGAAAGGAAATAAGGAATAATTGAAGAGGAATGTGCTAAATGGTCACATGTATAAATGACTAATATCAAAGAGGTAGTATGCCTTTCTATATTTCCCCACGTGGATAAATAAAAGACCAGTGGGATATCAGATAAAAATTTTGGTTGCAATTAATATAGGTTGACTTTGACTAGTTTTAGGCAGAAATCAAATTTATGAGGAAATGTTGGGTGCTCACAGATTGTAAAATTAAAGTTGAAGAATCTGGTTTTTCAGGAAACCAGGATCTTCAGGGTACTGCCGTTAGCATAATTGGTTCTAACTATATTTCTCTCTTACCCACTAACACTCAGAATTTAAATCCTTGAGGCATAGACTTAGATTATCAAAGCTTGGCTCACATGAGCACTTCTTAGCTAACGGAGACGAGGTCACCTTGACTGATTGTCCCATTAAGGCAGCATTAAATGGGAAAGAACAATTCCCCAGAGGAAAAGCAAGGTATCTCCTTCAAAAGAAGAAGAAATGCAAAACATAGAGCTAAAACATTAGTCATCTGCTGTAAATGCATAGACTATTCCAGAAATTCCCTTTAACTCAAGGCACTCAGACGGAGGTTGAGTATTTGTTAAGCACATTGCAGGAAAGATTCAATAATTGAGTAATGGACTATATAACCTCCTCTCACCCTGAAATTCTACATCTCTGATTTTGGAAAACAGGATCAAGTCACGAGACTTCCTTTCAGATCTTTATTACTCTGCATCACAAGTTTATTTGCAAATATCCAGGATCAACCCATAGATACACCAAGAAAAATATATTGCTATGCAGCTCACCATACAAATAGCTTATAATTAAAGAACCAGACTAATGTAACATCTTTTTACTTACAACTTTTCCATTGCTAGCATTCTTCAAGCCTTCAGTTATCAGGCAATTTAGTTATATACAATAAATACATACACATGTGTGAGGATATTTAAATATTTTTTTCTAAATGTAAATTAAAGATCTTTATTCAACTGCTCTGGGTTTTGAGCCTTGTTTATATTGGCTAAAATTTGCAGCTGAAAATAATTCCCCAGATAAGGTCATTCTTTCTCATTTGAGAAGTACTGGAGAGGCTATAACAGGGTTCTTTTATGTTTGAAGATATTTGGGTTCTGTTACTGGCCAGATATTAATGATAGTTTCTATTCTGATTGTATATGTGATCACAGAATTCTAAAAGTGGAGAGTATGTTGAGATGTCTTCTCATACATGTCCCTGGGACACCAAGAAAATTACTTTCGATGGAATGAAGAGACATAAAATTTCGAGATGTGAGATCTACTTAGGGAAAGGTAGAGAGCATAATATGGTCTGAAAAGGGTTTCTCCACCATTTCTAAATGGAAAGAGTAGCCTTAGATATGCAGCCCAGGTGTCTGCAATAGTAGGCCCTCAGGGGCCATCTGCATGACATGCAGATGTTGAAGTGGTTCTCAACCTATGTGCAGTATCTACCTGCAAAATATTTCAAACTGCTCTTAGTAACAGCAGTTTACTAAACCAATAGTTCACAGTGGTGGGAATACTTGGGGTCATCAGAATCTTGGGGATACAGAGGAGTGTATCATAGTTTCCATGTGACTTGGCTGTAACTCCCTCACTGTACCTCATCACTTCCATGTTGAGAGTAAATGGTTTAGGGGACAAATAATAGATGTTCAAAATTGAGATAGTCTCTGAAACCTGCAGAATGTGGACCCTGAGTGTGTGATGAGCTTACCGCTGAGAAGTGAAAATGAACAGCATCTTCATATTCCTCTGTAAGTCTTCAAGGAGTCGTAAGAAACAAATGAACTAATTTTTATAATGTACATGGCACAATGACTAGAACAGAGTAGGCATGAAAGAAATGATATCTTCTCTTTATCTTCACCATCAACACTGTTTCCTTAGTTATCTCTGAAAGCATCTCATAGTAAAATGCATTTTACTCAAATTTAAATTTGTATCTCACTATGATAACCAGATATTTAAGTTAAACCTTGATCTTTATCACTGAGAAATTGTGATAAAGTCATGCATTCTTGTGTATGGGAGGACAAAAATGATTTTCTCTTTTATCCATCTTAGGCTCATTGGCTGGGGCCCTGTAAACTAAAGACAGATTAACAAGAGAAAAACAAACAGAAGTTTATTAACATGTGTATCACCCATGCACATGAGAGCACTCAGTGATGAGTAACTCAAAGGGGATGATTAGAACTTGAGCTTACGTAGCATCTTAGCAAAGAATAGTAATTTTGTAGAGAAATGACAAGACAAAGGACTTTGGGCTTCTAGGGGAGACACACTCTGGGGAAGCAAAAATATGGGGAGACTATGGGAGATAAAGGTGAGTTTTAGCAAGGGTTTTTATGTCGATTCCTCTGCCGCAGTTTCTGGGCTGATGAGGATCTAGAGTTGTCTCTAGTGATTAACTTCTGTCTTTCCTTGTACGGCAGGGAACGGGAACACTTTTGCAAATTATATCCTGCTTTTAGGCAAGTAGAGGGAGGGCAGAAAACTTTTCTTGAATCTGCTTCTTCTCAATTGCCTTTAACTCAAAACAATCCTTATGCCAAACTGACTTATTTTGGGGTAGCATATCCTGCTACCTTTCACTTCTACAGTCTAGTCTATCTTTGGCCATACGGTCCTGTTGCCTAGTTTTCTAGAGAGTGGAAGTCTTTTCTCTCTGTGGCCATAATCACTAACAATATAGTTGGATGCCACTTGAAGGGACTGACTGGTTGCCACAACTATTTTCATGCTTTGTGACTTTCTAAAAAGAAAGTATTTTCCTAGAGTGCAGTCTAAGTTTAGGAATAGCAAAAGCAGTCAGATACTCAGTGTAATTATAGGTTAGGTTTGCTGACCAGATATTCAAATCATCTTCTTTTCATGGGAGGAGCGTTTGGTTGATTAAAACATTTGATGCTGCATCTGATATAAACATCTCAGAGACCACACCAGAGAGATCTGGTCATGGAAAACAGCTTTCTGAAGTCAGGGAGTCAACTTTGTCCATATAAATATTCTGAGAGGGAAAGATGCTCCAGACTCGAGACGCATGTGTATGGATGACTAATCTTTTGTGACATTTTCTTTTTCCAGTTCATGGCTCTGAGACAATAGCTGGAAGTAGGACAGCATTTTTTGCCCCTTTACCACCTGGACACACATGAATGATAATGCTCAAAGCTGGTGACATTGGCAGGATTATTAGAATTTCTCAATGTGCTACTGAAACTTCATCTCTCTCTCTCTCTCTCTCACTCAAAAAAAGCAGGTATATGTGCAAATGAGTAAAAGTGGCATTTTTTTTTTAGGGCAGGTTCCACCAAAGAGAAGTTTTAGGTAGTTCGTAGATAAGAATCGAATAACATTGACCCACATAGTCACTTAATCCTATTTAAATTCTCTTTCATTTCTTCAGATTACATCAAGGGGAACAACTCAATTTGTTGCTAGTGTTTCTTTAAACATCCTAGCTCTTATTATCTTCCTTTTAAATTGAGCGAAGACCAGCTCTGACTCAGAGTTCTCAGCTAGCAACAGTATCTATCTGAAATTTAATAACATTGTCTGATAATTTATTTTTAACTTTATTTTCAGTTTTGGCAAATAATACTTGATTTTCATTTATAGTAGTGACATAATGTTTCTTTCATAAACAAATTTAAGTAAAAAATGATCTATTTTAAGAAAAAAATTCCAGTAAATAACAATAAAAGTATGTCCCACTATACATAATATATGCTACAATAATAATGCAGTGAGACAGAAAATTTTGATAGTACTACTTGAATGATAGAAGTTTAGGAAATATTGCTATAGGAATAATCTTGAATTGGTCCTAATTTTTCAAAAATAAGTTATTTTCAATTTTTAATACTTAGATGATTATTAGTAACAATTTTTTAATGACATATTTCACAAATGTTGAAGATGTTACAGTGTATTTTCCCACTCTGGTTTAGAATTACTGACCTCTGTGAACTTATTACATAGAAAACATATAGAATGTTGGATTATTTCTACTTTAATCATTTGAAACATGTTTCGCATTTATGATCTGTGCTCTATTTTAAAAACAGTAACAGCAAATGATTCTAAAAAGCTCTCGGGGAGGTGCCTAGTTTTCTATGCAATGATCTCTTTCTCTCCTCCATTGTAACTAAGTTGTATTTAGATTTGTGGATGACCAGTTAATTATATATTTTCATGTGGCAAAATTTTTGCCCTTGGAATGTGATTATGCCTCCTCCTCGTTCCCTATCTGCTTCCTGACAGTTGGCAACTAGATGTGGTAGAATCCCACATTCAATCATACAGATAATATGCCTGAGGAAAAGTAGAGAAGCCAGATACAGGAGCCTGGGTATCTGAGTGACCAAGTGGAGCAGAGCAGCTCACGTTGCCCAGATTTCCACACTGGAACTGTTCCTTTAAGCACCCGTACTTTGTTATAGTAGCTTAGCTTTTACTCTAATATAATACTCCTCCATCACCCAAACAACTCTCTATTAATACTAGATATAATTAGTTGGCATAATAAGAAAAAGTGGGAAGGAAGGGGTGTCACTATGTGCTTTGTAAATAAATTGCATTTGACTCCAACACAGAACGAGTCTGGGGGAAGAGTATTGTGGAGCAATTATTTAAGTGCACATGATCACAAACTAATAAATATCAAATCTGCCACTTTACTTCTTGTATAAGTCAGAGATTGACTTTGAATAAATTAAGAGAAAAAATTATTAGAAATATTTAAGAAATCTCATATAACCATGGGAAAACTTGAGAGATCCAGGTTTCATGGATTAGGTGGACTAGAGCCTGGGCATGAGATGGGGGCTAGGTTTGGAAGGTGAGAACTTGGATTTCTCCCAAGTCTTTTTTCTTTATTTGTGCCCTACTCAAGACTCAGATTCTTGGGAGAGAGAATCTATTTGACCAGTCTTAGTTCTTATAGTTACTTCTCCAGACAAGAGTGTGACATCTTCATTGTCAGGTTCACCATGCAATGGAGGATGGGAAGTTCTTGAAAGAAAGTTTGAAGCTCTTTTACTCTACATTTAGTGGTGTGTTGGAACCAGCTCGCATTGGCTCATCATAGCTGCTGTGCACAACTCTTTCCAACTTCATGCTGAGGGCCATTTCCCTGGGGGCTTGAAAGTGGCTGTGCTGGGAGTTTTATACCATGGCAGTGGGCAAATAATACACATCAGGCTCTTTTCTCCAGAGAGCCAGTTGTAAGACATTTACGGACATACCATTGCCTACCTTCCTTTCCTTTTCACTGCCTGATATCTTCTGTAGTATTCCTTATTAAATAGCCTGGCCCCATATCAGACTCAAGAGAAATTGGAGTTTTCACTGACTTAGGAAACACATGTGAGGAAATTGAAATTTCTTTTTTATAAACGTGCCTCCAAATCAACATATCATATTACTTGTTTTGAACATTAATACCATCCAAGTAGAACATGGGTCTTATTAAAATGAAGTTTGGGGATGCTGCTTCAGCTTGTATAATTCTTAGAAAGGCATTTTGTTTTGGTTCGGGAAAATAAAAGCACTAATTTAGTGTTTGAGTGCTCTCACCATATATTCTTTGATCATTTTCTATGTAGAAGGATAGCCTTAGAAGTGCCTAGAATCCAACAGACAATCAATGAATATAGAAGGCATAAATGAATAACAAAACTAAGCATTTGGTGGAAAATATGATAAAATATATTTTTCTTTCATTCTTTCATAGAATTTAGTGTAGCACTAAGAACATAATTTAATAAATACATACTTGCTTTTAAACTTTAATTAGAGAATATTTCTCATGTGGTTTAACAAACTGTAGTTAAATGAAACAGCTAGATATTTGGTTAACTAATTTTAATTTTGATGATCAGAATTTTTTATTTCTTTTTTGATATGGTATTTATTTTATTTATATAATAAGTTTCTATGGAGTACCTGTAAGGTTCCTGAGTTTCCAATTATAAATTGAGGGTAGAATATATAAAGATCATATGCCTAAATAAAAACTTAAGGCTATGGCAATTTTTTGGAGTGTTTTAATTCTGATTTCCCATTCCTGAACAGTTAGAATTTTTTTATATCCCTCAAATAGAGGAAAGCAGTCAACCAGTGTCATGTGAATAGTTCAAGCTGAAGGTATCTTTCTAAAAGCAGAACAATTGTTTCAGGGTAACAATTCAGTTATTAAGGGGATACATGTAAGTCATTTATTATGCACCAAACGCCGCTCTGCATAGTTCACAAATATTAACTCAATTAATTCTATCATCCTGATTTTACAGACATGGAAACCAAGATATAGAAAGGGTAGGCAATGTATTCACGATCACACATGTAGCAACGGGAGGTCCAGATTTAAATCCAGGTGGTCTAACTGCAGACTCCAGGCTCCTCAGCTAACGCCACGCTGCCTCCCGGAGGTGACTCCAGGGTCTGTCAGCACAGAAGAGGAGCCATCAAAGGGAGGCGAGGCAAGGTAGTGATCGTGTGAGGGTGCAACTGTGTGTCCAGAGTGGTTGGAGGTGTCTTCAGAATGCATGTTTACGAATGCAAAGCCGAATTACGTTAATCTCAAATCAGACATTTGCCAATGTCTCTACCAGCAGTAAAATAGATTAAACAACAACAACACTACCACCAAGAAGCACTGGACAGTAATGAAAAATAACAACAAAAAAATAGACTGCCACCTCCCACCACCAAGTAGAAAAGTATCACAAAACTAATACTGAGCACGAAACTGATGTTAATGCTTATATGCTATAGTATTTCATTTATATAAAGATAAAAAATTATATAAATGACAAAACTAACATGCGGTCAGAAGTCACAGATGTGGTTTCTTTTAAGGAAGAGCAATGATGAGAAGGGGTAGGGGGCCTTCTGATTTGTTAGCAGTCTTCTTCTATTAGTCACATGGATATGTTAACTTAGTGATGATTCATTAAGCTCTATAGGTATGATTTTTGCCATTTTTATATGCATTTTATACTTCCATAATAAGCTAAGAAATAGTGACTAGAGGAACAATAAGAAAAAAATGGTAAAATTGAGGCCAGATTAAAAAATAAGAGCTAGAATTTAAAATAAAAGTTATCTATGAACAGTATATGTATGAAATCAATCAATCAATCTTGATCGATTTAGCTATTGAGGAGTGGCATACTTTTCTGTAAAGGGCCCGATAGAGTAAATGTTTTAGTATTTGTGTGCCATATACGATCTCTTTCACATATTTTATTTTATATTATTTTCGCAATTCTTTAAAAATGTAGAAACCACTCTTAGCTTGCTGGCTATAAAAAAACTCTGGGTGATTATGATGTGTCAGTGTAAGTTCATCATGATTATGATGTGTCAGTGTAAGGCCACTTTGGGTGATTATGATGTGTCCGTGTAAGTTCATCAGTTGTAACAAATATATATGTCTGGTGGGGACTTTGATAAAGGGGGAGGCCATGCATCTGAGGGGGCAGAGGGCATATGGGAAATCTCTGTACCTTCCTTTCAGTTTTGCTGTGAACCTAAGACTGCTCTAAAAATATAAAGTTTTAGTAAAAACAACAAAACAGATAGACAAACAAAAAGACCACAGGCCAGATTTGGCCCAGTGGCCAATTCTTTTATCTCTCAGCTAGCTACTGGCAATGCTAAAATAATTAAAATGTAGTTGTTCCCTCCACATCTATGCATTTATTCATTCAACATCTGTACTGAGTCTCTTCTATGTGCTTTAAGTGGACAAGACAGCTGTATAAACCCATAAGTACAGTGCAGTGTGATGAGTATCCCAACCAAGGGAGAACAGTGCTTGGGGAAAAAAAAAAAGTGTTGCTATGTGCTTGAGGTCAAATTTCAACTGCCTTTTAGGTGGGTAGGGAATAAACAGCTAGAGAAAAAGGGGAAGGCATCCCATATAGGGGATGCATCATGAGTAAATCCACATAGGCATAATATAAACATATATTTATATGTTAAGTTTATTGTATTATATAACTTTGTATGACTGGATCATCATGTGCGTAGGGTGACAGAAGACAAGGCCAAAGCAGTGTTTCCCCAACTTTTTCACATCATGGTACACATATACTTAATTTGAAGCACCAGGTGAAACAGATAGAGCTGCTAGTGATGAAGTAATGAGCAGCGACTCGTGCTTCCTCAGGCCCCACTAGGCTGCTTTGAGCTCTGAGTGCAGCACTCCGGTCATTTACATCCTTTGGCACTTCATTTGGGAAGTTCTCGAGTGACTGGGGAAATATTGATTGAGTGAGTTGGATTTAGGTCAAGAGGTATTTTGGTGGCTTTGCCTTGCTCAAGGCTGAGGCTCAAATTCTGCTTCTGTTACTTACTTGTTGGGTGACTTCTGCAAGTCCTTTTGAAATCTCCTTGCTTCCATTTCCTCTTTTTTGTAAAATGCTAATAGTACCTGGAAGGGATCTTGTGAAGCTTAAAATTAATGAGATACTGTATATAAACCTTTTGCTGCAGAGTCAACATTCAACCAATTATTTATTTCTTCCCCACATCCTTCCAATTTCCCTACCTACAATAAAAAATACCTTGACAAGAAAACTCATGCCCTTTTCAACATCTTTACCCACTGCCTGGGCACAGTAGGGCTTTTCTGGCATGGAGAGAATGATAAGTGAAGAGGAACCATAAAATGATGAGTAAACCTATTGTTTTGGCACTCTTACATCAAAAGATGACTTCTTTAAAGAGAGGTCCTTGTGTTAGCACAGAACTAACTTCCTTCCTTCCTTCCTTCCTTCCTTCCTTCCTTCCTTCCTTCCTTCCTTCCTTCCTTCCTCCCTTCCTCCCTCCCCCCCCTCCTCCCTCACTCCTTCCCTCCTTTCCTTCCTTCCTTTTCTTTTTTTAAAAAGCAAGGATGCAGGGCTTAGGGGGCTGTTCCCAGGAGGTGAGCTGAGGACTCTGATTAAACACGGCTTTGGAGTAAAGTCTCATCGGCTGATTTCAACGGGAACATCTGTGAGTTCATATTGGCCAAGTCCTTAGAGAGTTTTTCACTGCTGAACATGCTACTTCCCAACTGTTCGAGATAGTGGCTCAGAGCTGTGTACATATTTGGAGATGCATTCTGCTGATTGGATTATTTTTAAAGCCTATTTCTTATCTAAAGTATTTCCTTTAATTACTTCTTTTTGGCCTGATGCTAGGTCTCAGTGAGGTTGTTCCAAGTCTAGAATCATGTCATAATACTCTTCACATTGGAAGAAGCCATCCCACCACTTTTCACATGAGGGAATTGACACCCCTGGTGGAGAAAAATTGCTCAAGTCACACAGATATCTCATACTTTCTTCTTTTCCTCCTCCTTCCTTCTCTCCTGCCCTTCCTCCCTTTCTTTTTTACCGAATAACTCCCAGATCCCATGCACTGTTTTCAGTGCTAGTGATACAGCAGTGAAGGAAACCCATTATTACTCCAGGCATCATAAGTGATTGCATAGAGGAGCACACAGGATTCCAAGAGAACCGAGAAGAGGGCCAACTAAATTAGACTTGAGGAGTGAGAGAAATTGACTTGAGTGGCGTCGCAGAGGATGTGTTGGATGTAAGTGGGCTGTGAAGGGAGAGAGAGGTGTGGAAGCAGATGAGAGAAATGATCTTCCATACAGAAGAAAGAGGACTGTGTATAGCATCAGATGTACATTTCATTTTCCTGAATTCATTTATTTATGGAGAGAGCTAGAGAGGGAGGAAGGGAGAGAGAGAGAGAATTACAGAAAGAAAATAAAATTCAATATGAAGGGTGACTCCTGCTGCTCTTCTAGTCTGTGCCTGTATGTGTGCCTCTCTCCCAGGCCAAGGGACTCATAACCGAGTCTCACACTCAAGGAGTATAAGGGGCGACCTCACAGACATCTCTACTTCTCAAAGACATGTGCTAGCATCTCACCAAAGCCAGTGCAATTCAGAACTGTTTTGATTATACGTGATTTTATATGCTGAGTGTGAACTGAAACCCCTATCAGATGCTTTTCCACCTATAAAGGCATTCCTACCACGTACTTATCCATAAGGGTTTTCGTTAAGGAGAATTGGTTGTCTGGGTTAGCTTTAGGAAATGCAATCTTTTCTATTGATTTCACAAAGATAAAATTTATGGCTGCCATGCACCACCTTCTCTGATCTCTTTTATTGGAGGTGGTGTTGAAAAAGCTGTGAAGTTAATAAAAGAAGTTAGCTACGGGTACAACTTTTACTTTCCCAGCCCGCATTGGAGCCCAGAGCTCGTGCGATCCTTAGACACCGCCTCCCCATAGGTCATGCCCAGGGGCTTCCATTATATCCAAGCAGCACATGCTCCTGAGCATCTTATTAATGATGTTTAATTACATTGAAATTAATGATGTTTTTCATCTGATCCTGGACTGATTTTACAGCTGGGAGATAAGCTGGGGTGACTTTGGCTGTTCCGTCTCTCCATCTCAGCAGTCAAGTGCCCCCTTTTATCTCTGTTGACTCTGCTTTTTTCCAGGTGCCCATTTTCGCCACCTGCACTTTCTTCTCTAACTACCACCCCTCCTTTTTTCAGTAATAATTAGCTACCCCAAGCCACAGCAATGAGCCATTTCCACATGAGGATTTTTGATGATAGGGCCAATGTGGTTTTTCTCAGCAGAGCTAATTTGCATATATCCTGGCCATAACTCCATTAGGTTTTAAAACACAGAGATTGTCAAATGAGCACTATCTGATAGCTCAAACAATACAATAGTTTTAGCAGACTCTAATCTCATCATTGTATACTTGAATGCTCTGGATTTTGCTGATAAAAATCTTTGCAGAAGTGGAATGGAGTATTCAATTCTCAGGTTCAGGAATTGTTATTATTTCCCAATGAAAATAATGGGGATTGTAGATGGGATTTACTGAACTTGAACTGTATTGATGATTTTTGTTTTGTTTGAGCAAAAAACAGGTGTTGGGGGAGGGATTAAGCATTTCTGTTGTGAACTGTAATACAATAGCTTTGAGAATGAAATGCTTAAAAACTGAGAATATGGCATGATGATGAAAGTGAATTGGATAGTGGAAATTCTCTCAGAGCTCAAAGTCTTATGCTATTTAAAGAATTGAAGAGCAAATTGGAAATATACTCTGGAATTTTTGTTCTTGGGAAATGATAAGAAATGCAGTCCTTGAAGGATGCTTCATTGTATTGACAACCCAACTATTGATTTGTTAGGGCAGAAAAACCAGAAGCATTACAGCAAATAATTTCCTTAGTTTTTTCCTGCTTATCTCAAGCTCTTTCTTAATCTTCCCCCAAGACAACCCCCCAAACAATATCATCGTCATCATCATAATAACAATAACAAAAATGAAAATGGAAATTCTTCACTGCGTCCATTTAGGTAAGTTTCAATATAATGGATAATTGAAAATTCCCCAACTGGGTCTGCATCTGATACTAGGATACACATCCCTTTCTTCCTCCATACTCTCTTGGTTTGTTCATTTATTCATTCACTCATTGAACATATATTTATAGACACCTGCTGTATACCAGATATTACGATAGGCGCTGGAGAAATAATGGTTGGTCAAAACAGTCTCTACTCATACAGATACTATAATCCAGTAGATATTAACCAATAAATCATCCAATAGAAATATAAAATTAAAATCACGACAAATGCTAAGAAGATATATGATATATATAAGGTATATGGTTCTAGGAGAACTTATAGAACTGAGGTTTGATCTAACCTGAAGGACCAGGAAAGGTTTTTCCATAGAAACTGCTATAGAGCTGAGATCTAAAGAAACAGCAGATATTTGTTTGGCCAGGAGGAGGTAGTGCAGGTGAGTTTCCCAAATGGAAGATGCTACATGTGCAGTAATCCCATGGTGAGAGGGGAAATTGTGTGATACCCCAACTCAGTCTCAATCTCTTCAGAGAAGAGTCTGGTAGTCTCTGGTTATTTCTCCTTTCCTTTGTGGGTGGTGATACCCTTTATACTTCAGGTGGAATTTTCCTCCTTGAAAAAAATGGTCTCCAAGGGAGAAAAAGTATGGAACATCCACATCTTTCCTTATGCCAACCCTCTCACTCTCCTTGTCGGGATTAATGAAGAAGGGGTAGGCTAAGAGGTCCTCTCTGGACATGAGCTACGAGATGGACATCGGTGCATGAGGGACTTAGCAGTCCAGTTGCAACATATTTTGTTGGCAGGAAGATGAGTAGGCAGAGTCCTAGGATTAGACTCAAAAGACTGGGCTTTGCAGGGTGAGTCATTTAACTTCTCTGAGTCCCAATTTTCTGCATCTAATGGGTAGAGAGTTGTGAAGTTCAAATGAGACAGCAGTGCCAGAGAACATAATACATTTACTTAAATACGTAAGAAATCATTTTATCATTATTACTTATTCAAAAGTTGTGGGCAGGTTTGACACACTTTTCAAATAGAATCTCAAAAGGAGAATTTTTATCAGCGACCAGAATATATTTTTTAATGTATGTTTTAAAATAGTATAACGATACATACTGGCTCCTCAAAATGAGAAGAATAGTACTAAAATTTGGCTGAGGTGCGGCACACTGTTGCTTCCTAGTGAAATGGATCATTTGAGCTGTTCTGCTCACCAGTTTGACTCTATTTCAAGTCTTAGTTCAACTTGGTCACGACATGTGGACAGAGCTGGTGTTTGCCTAAACAGAATTGGATCACTTTCTAAGATGATTCAGATCTTCAAAGTACTTCAGCTGAAATATCAGATGAGTGAAGCAGTCATCTATGCTTTAAACAAAGACGATCAGCATGGGTCTCCTCCAGATCTGACACAAAATGACAAATTTTAAGGTCTTATGGGCCTCACGGTTCCTATCTTCAAGCAGACTGGAAAAGGGAGAATGTCTAAAATTCATTCTAGCTCTAACATTCCGTGCAAAAATGGAATTATTTACAGAAAGAACAAACTTATAAGCATCTGCTGGAAATTTTGGAGGAGGGAGAGCTTTAAAATTTTCCACTGAGCTAGGAAGAATGAGTAGAAATTATTTCTACAGTACCAGTTATTATTAATATTCATGGGAGGTCACTGATAAGAAATTTATTTGATGTATCTTGCTTATTGTCCTATTTTAGTCAACTTAAAGGTTAAGGACTTTTTTTTAATTTGTATAAATGACACTTTTTAATAAAAAATAACTTTTCTAAAACAAACAAATATTTAGTGAGAAGGTGGCATTGTTTTATTTTTAAAAAAAAATGCTTTATTGAGGCATGATTGACATACAAAAAATGTACATATTTAATGTATACAACTTGATGAGTTTGGAGATAGTTAGACACCCATGAAATCATCACCTCCATCCATGTCATACACTATTCATGACCACCAAAAATTTTCTTCCACCTTTTTATGTATTATTATTATTATTATTATTATTATTATTTTATGATAAGAACACTTAAGATCTACCTTCTTAGTAATATAATACAGTATATAATATAGTATTGTTATTTTATCTGTGTACTATGCTATAAAGTAGATCTCTAGAACTTATTTATTTTGCATAATGGGAACTTTATACTCCTCAGCTAACACTTTCCCATTATCCGCCCCCACCCCAGCCCCTGGCAACCACCATTCCATTCTCAGTTTGTATTATCAACAGACCTGAAATTTTGTCCTGGCTCTGTCTGTGTGACTTTCGGGACATTACCTAGACTTTCTAGGCCTGTTCTCTCTCTTCTAAAACAAAGGGTTTCCGTGAAGATAAATTAGCATAAATGAGATGCACTTATGAAAATCTCTTGTGCATATCTTTGTGCACCAAATAAACATTTATGCCTTGCCTTTTTGTTTTGTTTTCCACTTCAGTTCACATGAGTATATTTGATCTTACGAGCTTTTGTATTTTAACTGACCTCATCTGAGAACTTCTTTAGTGGAATGAAGACCTGCCAGCAATCGTTCATAACATGTAAAATGCTTGCATTTTCTCAACACTACGAGAGTGAAATAAATTTCCATTACTTGCAATTATTTCACTTGTAATAATTAGATGGCAATCTTATGACTCACGATATTGCCTTATATTGAAATATGAGGAAGAAAAAAGAAGGTGAGGGGAAAATGAGTATGAACTATTAAAAAGTTCCTCATTCATCTCTGAAGTAAATTTGGTGTGCTTGTTTTCGAAAGAATTGCCGCTTCAAGGCAAAAAGGAGAACATCTATTAAAGGGAGAAAAGTTTCTAAAGAAGTTGAGAGGTTCCTTTCATTTTCTTAAACAAATCCTCACTGCCAAGTCTTGGCTCTTGGAAAACACGGTTAGCCAGCTATAAAGATGTAATAGAAAATAGTAAAAGCAATGAAATGTACAATTAAGGATCATACACCCCAGATATATCTTCTAGTTCATTAGTCATCCTCCTATCTCAGCCCAGGAGTTTTTTCAATCTTTTTTTACTCCTAGACTCAACCACAGTGAAAACGATGATAAGGTTCACTCTTTTTTATAGTGTTTCCTTGCACAAGGCAATGATCTCTTAAAGATGAAGCTTAATGTTCCCTCAGGAATTGCTGTCCATTTCAGACTTTTTTCCTGCTCGGTTGCATTTTCTTTTTCTCCTTCAACGTGGTAAACTAGATCAGTAGTCATAAGGATTTTGACTAAATTCACCAGTAGAGGGAGTTCAAACCAAATTGTGTGAAACTTGGAGGAAGGAATCGTTCTAGAATTTTTGAGTTCTAAGTATCACGTGCTGAATTCAAGGGACTGAGGGAAATAGTGACCGAGTGTAGATGGAGGCATTCATTGATTCACTGAGCTGAGATAGGTGCTGGAGATGCAAAAAAGGAATATGAAGGAAACTGTACCCCCCTCAAAAAGTTCACAATGGCGGAAGGACTATCTGAACAAATTGACTATAATGCCCCAGTTTTGGTTTAATTACAAGATGTCAACAAAATATCAGAACTGCTAATCTATCCAAATTGGTGAACGGGGGTGGGAGGAAGGTCATGTTCATTGTGGGTCCTAGAGTGATGAGAAGTCACCCTTCTCTCTAAAGCATTATAAGCCAGAAATGAGGGGTTATGGATTCCATAAGCCTGGGAGTCAGGTATTTAGCAAAGATCCCAGAGACCTCGGGGGCTCCTAACTTTTTTTCTGCCATCGAACGGCTCTGTAACCTTAACCAGTCACTTAATTATTAGAACTTTAGTGTATTCAGCTATAAATGAAGTGAGATTGGTAGTTAAGAACTTTAAATTCTCTTCTATGAGGGGTGTGTAGAAAGATGACCTCAAGGGATGGGGATGGAGGACAATGTCGCCTGGCCTGTTGTAACTTAACTGGTGGAGTCACCTTCTTCTTGCCCTTTGTCACTCACCTTCCCAAGTCACTGTCTAGCATTGTGGTGCTCTCAAGTCTCCTCAAATCACTCTTCCTCATTACTGATATGAGGTGTTAAGATTGTTCTTAAATGCAAATTAGGAATAGCCCAATTAAAAACCAATATTCTCATTTGGGATAGGTTCATTCTGCTTAAGGGACCTCCCTTTGTTATTTCAAGAGCATCCATGCTATCTCTAGTTTAAAAAATGTAACCGTGTATTGTAATGGGTTAGTTGTCCAGCCGGCTTTCTGAAGAGAGGAGGAAGTCTTATACTTTCTTCATCCCACACTCAGCACAGAGATAGGAACACAGCAAATGTTTAATAATTGTTTGCTGGATGAATGAATAAGTGAATCAAAGAGTAAATGAATTCACACTTTGCTGAGAGCCTGATGGTTGTATAGAATCCAGATTTACCCAGGTAATGATAATTTTGAGCACACCAGGAAGGGTAAGCTCCAGGCATGACTATGATCTTTATTTTAAGTGCAAATAGCCTTCATTTCGTAGCATTTTGAAGTTTATTATCATAAAAACCTTCCCCTGAGATTGATTTGTTCCTCGAATCAGTATCTGTGTCAAAATGCCACAAACACAGTTCAGCAGAAAAGGCAGTGAAAATTATTCAAGGTGGGCCAGGAGAACGTATCAAAGCAAGTCTTTCATGATAATTAGGATCTTTGAGATCTAATGACCTTTCAAGTTTCTTGTAAGGCTAGATGAATTGCTTCTTAGGTGGGAAGGTAAATCTTACTGCTTTCTCCTTGCCCATCTTGAGTAATTTTCACTGCTCTTTCTCCACTTCTAATCTTTCCTAACTTGCACCATAATCTAAAACTATGATCATACACTCACTGACCTACAGCAAAATACACTCGGGTTGTGTTTACATGAATAACTGTAACATTCGTGAAAATAAGAACAGATATATTCGAGTACCAGGGTAAATGCTTTCAGTTATGTTATCACACTGAAGTTCAGTATTCTTGTAAAGAAGACATTATCGTCCTTATTTTTTTGAAGATTAGAAAGTTAGAGGGTGAATAACTTGCTGAAGGTTTTGCAGCTGGTGTCAGAGTTAGAACTCGTACCAAGTTCTAACTTTGATATCTGTGTTCTTTCAAATACTTTATGTTGTCTCTCATGATGTTAAACTCTTGATGGTTAGAATAGTTAATCTAATAACCAGAATCTATGAAATAAAAAGACAATTGTAAATAGTCAATACATAGAAAAATCAATTACTTGCCCTCATTTTTGGCTTATGATAATCTTGTGGGGCACTCTGAAAAATCTTCAAATTTTAGGTTTTCCCAGAAGAAAATTAGGGATACAAGAGATTTTGGAAGACATTTATTAAGAGAATATTTATTGAACACCTACTATGCGCCTGCATTTCAGAGTGTGGGGTATAACAGAAAAGAGTAAAATCCTTGCTCTCAAAAAACTTAGGACATATTAGTGAACAACACAGACAAGATCCATGTCCTCGTGAAACTCCCATTCCCATTGTCTCAATTACAATTCAGGTGGAAGCAAATTATCCCAAATTATGTGAATAATTGCTTCAGTACTCCATTTCACTGCTCATGTGGACTTGACCAGCTTTAAATACCCATTGAGACCCCGTATAAACATTTCTTTGAAAAAGAATTAAATTTAGAGAATGGAAGAGACAACAAAGTGTTTTAAATTATTTTTTGGTCTCTGTTTCTCAGTGAACAATATTGAAGTAATGTAATTTCTGCTTTGGTTAAATGGTAATGAGCCTTTATGCTCCAATATTATATGGGAATTAGAGGATCATTGACAATAATTGTGTTTCAAAAGTTTGTGAATTATTTAGTGAACTAAAGATTTGCTTCATTAATTCACCCAAACCACACACGTGTGACCAGTACCTCTAAAAGTCATCAGTGTGCATAAGCTGAGCCCATTGACATGGTAGGTCAGTGACTTACCATGACATGCCATGACTTTCTTCATTTGGGAAACAGATTTTTTCAAGGAAAAAATTAGCCAGCCACATATCCCACATTTATTGACTAATTGCTTCTTTTCCTTTGCATGCTTCTAGGTGCCTGTAGATGATTTATTCCAAGGAGAGTGAAATTTTTTATCTTTGAATGAATCCCATTATCAAGCAGCATCGCTTGGTTGATAGGATACTTCAATAGCTTTAGTTATTGGTAGTGACAGAATATTTTAAGTATATAGCCCATTACCTGCAACCTTTGGGAATCCTGGAATTTAAGATTTGTGGCTTTGATGTGTTGGGTGTGATCTTGGACATCCCTGAAGTGTAGTAATAACTCATTTTTTTGAGGTGTGAATTCAAACCGGCTGTCATGGAAGGCAAATGTGTAGGGTAATTGAGGTACTTATGGAAATGATTTACATTAACTATGCACACAAATCACCAAAGGACCTTACTAAAATTCACATATTGACTCCACAGGTCTAAAGAGGGGCCTGAGAGTTTGAATTTTTCTCTGGGGGTGCTGATATGATGTTGGCCCTTAGAGCATAGTTTATGTCATGAGGAGTAGTTAATGAGTGAACCTGGGGGACTAACCATGAATCACAACTCAAGGAAGATTTGTTGTTTCCTTTTATTGCTGCATACCCAGTAATTTTAATTAAGGTTTTAAAGAAACAACTTAAAAAATTATAGTTGTAATTGAATGCATTTTTGCATAGAAAAGGTATGCTACAGTGATGTTCACAATTCGAGATTAAGAAACTCACTTGAAATATAACCATCATCAATGTTAGGGGTTTACCGTGTGCGTTGGAGAAGTCCTTCATGTACATTCTCTTATTTGGGCCTTTCCATCTTTGTGGAGCAGACCAGCTCGATATTTTGCTAACACATTTTTACAGATAATTCAAATGAGAAACATAGCAGTGAACGACACCCTTGTGATCACACAGTTCATTGTGGCAAAGCAGGGGTCTGAGCCCGAGGATCCCTGTTCTTAATCTGGCGGCAGATCCATCTAACTAAATGGTGTTCATTTTATCCTTCTAACACCCTAGAGATTCATCGCCTTACTTTACATAATGTATTTTCAAACTAAAACGATTATATATGCTCATAATATACTTACCTATTATGAATGTCATTACTGTTATCACCCAAAACAAGCAATGACAGTACTTCTGACGAGCACTTATTATGTTTAAAGAATATTTTGTGTGTGCGTGCAATGGCTATGCAAAAGAATATAGGAATCAAGGCCTGCCCCTCAAGTATCAAACAAATGATTTTGATAAGAACATAAGGGAGATTTGAAATATCAAATTATAAATATCAAATTCAAGGAGTTAATGCAATTTTTTAGATGCTTAGTGCCCAGTGAACACTCAAATACTGTTACTATCATGCAAGTGTCTTAACAATAAATGCTATAGAATATTGAAGCATCCAGTGGTCAAGGAAAGCTTGAAAGACGAGGCAAGATTTTTAGTGGCTCTTGAGAGTTAAGAGCCAAGCTCTGAGGTTCGGCTGCCTAGATTTGAATTACAGCCCAACCATTCCTATACTATATAAATTTGAGTTAAATAACTTGATTCAGTTACTCCGAGAAGTAACTCTTAGCCTTAGTTTCCTCATCACTAAACTGGTAAGAAAATAATAGGCTCTACCTCAGATGGCATTGAGAGAATTAAATAAGACACACAAAACAGTTAGTATTCTGCCTAGTATATGGTAGATACTCTAGTCAGAGCTCGTTTTATTGAGCATTTACTATGTTCTAAGCACTACTTACTTGTGTCAACTCATTTCATCTTCACAGCAACCTTATGAAGTATGTGCATTAATATTCTCATTTTAAAGATAAGGAGGATACTGAAGTTCAGAGAGATTAAGTGACTTGTCTCATTTTTGGAATTGTGAGAGCATCTGGCCCCAAATCTGTGTTCTTCACTAAAATATATCAACTCCATAAATGTCAGTTCTACTACTGCTACTACTACTACTACTACTATTTTTTGTTATTTTTATTGTTGTAAATTTTTATTATATGCCAGTAAAACTGTAGGAAAACTAAAAAAAAAAAAAGTAAGATTAAGAAGAGTGAGGACTACGATGAGTGAAGATGAAGGAGTGGACATCTATCCGGCCTGATGGGGAGCCCCTGAGCTACTTCGATTCAGGTGAAGAAGGGCTTGTGGGCTAAAGGCGTCAGAGACCAGATTGGAAAAGGCAGGTTGGTGCCAGACCAGAGATCTTTAATATCACACAAATAAGACAGGGCTTTGTTCTGAGGAAAATCAGGGATTTTGAATCTTTTTAGTAAAGGAATGATTAACTTGCATTACTATTTAGAGTCAATTAAAGGAGAGAAAAGGGGGAGAGGCAAGGAAACCAGTTAGATGTGTACTGGATGTTGGTGCATTTATTCATTTACTCATTCATTCATTGATCACCACCCATGTGCCCCACCCACTCTAAGGCACATTAGTAGTGCAGCTAAAAACCCCGAGCTGTGCTCAGGACAACTGACGCAATCACAGACTGACAGACACACGCTCTACATTAAGAAATGCACACATAAAATGTGGCTATAGAGTAATGAGGTTTATCGTACAAGGCTGTTATGGAATTTATCTTATTGCTTTATGGCCTTGGCTCATCATATACAATAAATATATCAGAAAATAAAATCCAGAGAATCAGTCGCATTCTTTAGAAGTTCTTCTATGTGACTCACTTAGCGAGTATGTGATGGAAGGAACTTTTATAGTGAGGAAATTCCTATCAGTCACAGCTTTTTTAACTGCCTATTGATGATATGCACAGCTCCATAATGGCAGTGCTAAAATTGGCTTTTACTTCCTTAAACCATCATTGTATTGAACCATGTAACCAGAAAATCACAATGTGGTGATCTTTTTCTACACTAATCCTTCCATGAGCGCTTAATGACTTGTCTGTTCATCGTGGAGATAATAAACCTTGCATAGAAGCAATAGCTGTCTTGGTGACTTTGCATAAATCATTATTTGTAAAAGTGAAAGAAAACCTATAGATAGGAGTCCAAGACTGGAGTTGCTCAACTTTTAAGAATTATCTCTGATAATTGCAGTGACTGCATTAGGAATGCACTGAACAAAGAGATGCAGACCAAAAAGTAGATATAACCTCTCAAAGTGATCAATATAACGCCTTCCAACACAGGAAGGGCAAATATTAAATACCCTAGCTAGGTTCGAGCAAAACAACATTGTCATAAAACATCTGCTGGGGAGGAAAACGGGAAACAAGCAAAGAACTATGGAAACACAGAGAGTAGCTCTTCCACAGGTAAAAATCAAGATGACGTGTCGCGAGAGAGTATACCTGGAAAAAAGGTATGTTATTAACATAGTGCAACTTGTAATTTTAAAACTCGTTATTTCCAATAATTTAAAAATATGATTTCAATTAACATAGTTTTCTCAAGGCAGGAAACATTGGTTTCCCAAATGAGATTTGTCCTGTCCTGTTTTTCAGCTTCTCCCCTCACACCTGAGTCACTGCTGAATCACTCCATTTCCTAGCATCCTACTAACTAAGAGAACACAAACATTTTATTGAAGCAAATAAAGATAGAATTTTCCCCAAACACAGATTCACAAGAAAACAAGGCACAGATAAATTGGAAAGAGAAGTAGGACATAGCACTATATTTAGTCAGTTGCCTGATTTCCATTAGACTTATCCTAATTTCTTTTAGACTCTTGTCCCAGGGGCTGATTTTTTGTTGTTATGGTTCCAAAATCAGACAAGCTTATAGGCAGGTAGCTCAGCTAGCACAAAATACCCTCGGATGAATCAAAAAGAAGTCAGGTTACTAGCTGCCAACCGCAGAAATGGAAGAATAAACCCCGCACTGCAGAGTTTGAAGCGGATAGAATATCATACTGATGGATTAGCACATGGTTCAGAACCTGCACGGGAGGATTTTTTGAATCCCACCCCATTTCATTATTTATACTCTTTGCACCCTTTTACACTTTCTCTTTCACGCCTCCCCCCAATTCTCTTCCTATATCCCTTCTATCTTTATCTTTTCTTTATTCCTTCTACCTGGTTTGCTACGACAAGCCTCTAACTGGTTTCCCTGATTCTTTCTTTGCCTGTGGTCTGTGCTCAACACTGTGACCAGTGATCATTTTAGGACACAGGTCAGTTCATATCCGTCCTCTGCAAAACACCCTGCCTGGCTTCCCATTCCACCCAAATCTAAGCCAAAGCCTGTACAGGGGTGTGAGGTCTCGCATGATCCAGCCCTCTGTTCAGTTGCTGAGCTCAGTTTCTTCCTTCTCTCTTCCATACGAGACAGGCAACCTCCCAATGTAGAGCTTTTTGATTGGCCCTTCCCTTAAGCTGAATGACCGACTCTCTCACTTTCTTCAAGTCTTTGCTTAAATCTCACCTTCTCAATGACCACTGACCACGCTGCTTAAAATTAAAACTGAGATCAACCTCCTAACTTTCATTAACCCTGGCATTCTTGATTTTTTTACTCTGTTCTTTCTAACATATTACACAATTTGCTTATTTATTATGTTAAATGTTTATTGTCTTTCTTCTCCCATTAGAATGTAAGCTTCATTAACATGGGATATTTGCTCGTTCAATGGTTTATTCCCTGAGCTTAGAACCAGTGCTCGAGAAAAGCAGGCACCCAATAAATATATTTGTTGAATAAATGAAAGTAATCTATTTTCAAGGAGAGAGACAGACGAGGTAATAAAAACATAATACAATTGATAAGCGTGATGATGGAGGTCTGTAGTTATTTTAAAAGTTAGAATAGAAATCCCCCTTCTTGGTTAGCATGGGGATGGAGACACACTCGAAGGAATGTTCAAATAAATGATAACAGTAGTGTAGGTGCTGGAAGCTTGATCAGAAGTTCACCAGACAGACTAGACTATCAAGAGGAGGAAGGGCATTCAAGATAGAAAGGGCAGCATATGTCAAAGGGACCGATGTGTGAGACACTGTGAGTATATATTGGAAAAGAGGGTGCAGACAATTTGCCTCAGTGTGTTACAGGAGACCTGCAGGGTAGAGAATGGAATTGAAGTTGTGTAGGTGGAGCCATGGAGAGGAGTTGGGCGATAATAGGTCTTACTTGCAAAGCTAAAAAGTTAGATTTATCTTGAAGACAACAGGGATTCATCCAAGGACTTTAAGCAGAGGAAGAATGATCAAATTTGAATTTTAAAATGCAGTGATAGTATTTGATGGATGGCTAAGATTAGAGGCTAAGAAGTCATTTTCAGGATACTGGTAGACACTTCAATCAAAGCAATGGAATCAGAGAGCTAAGGGGTCATGTCTGAGAAATATTTAAAAAGAGGACTTCGCATAATTCAGTGACTGATAGCATATGATGTGAAAAGAACAAGGATCAGTCTAATATAATTCTGACATTTTTAGTCTGAATGACCAGTTGGATTGTGACACTATTAGTTGTAAATGGAAAATTAAAAGATGAGCAGGCTTAGGGAAATAATGTTTTCTAAAGAAATGCTGAGTTTGTGGTGCTAGAACTCCCACAAAGAGTTGTGAGGTAATTAACAAATAAATGAATTATGTGGGTGCAAGTTAAGATAGACATCTAGGGGGATAGTAATAGATATTTGAACGGTGATGGTTAATGACAGTTAAATCACTATAATCAGTGTCACGATGAATGGGATATTGCACAACTAGTCAATAATTGGGGAAGAAAAAGAGTGGGAATAGGTGTCATGGAAGCCAAGGAAAAAGTAAATGGTCGCCCTTGATGAGGCACTGTGGAAAAGCCGTGCAAGATAGAGAATGGAGAGCACAAGTATTTGCTCAATTAACTAAGAAACATTTTCAAAGGGGCTGTGGGGCTAGGATTCAAACTACAGTGTATTGAGAAATCTAAGGGATGTGATGGGTTGGCGGTTATAATTACAGATGAGTCTTCAAGAAATGAATTGTGAAAGTAAACAGAAATAAGACAGTGATTGAATTTTGATGTAAGATGAAGAGAAGGTAGTTCCTCATACAAGAGAGACTTGTTAGGTAGAGAGATTCAGTGTTGAGGGAAAGTTTGAAAATGTAAAAGAAAGAATAAACTGTTCTTAGCCTTGCAATAAGAGATTTATTCTACTTGGGGAATGATAGGATTTGGGATGCAGATTATAAGAAGAGCCATCATCCCCTAAGAAGAAAAAGGTTACTTGTTCTTTGGAGTTTAGAGATGAGGCTGGTGATGTTTAAATTAAATAAGTTAGAAACATTAAAGTTTTAAGAAATCAATATGTAACTTTCTCCTGCTTTGTTCTCTGAGTTCAGAACCAAGTGAAAAATAACAACGAAGCAGAGAAATAAAACTCAACATGAAAGCTTTATAAATGATAGATGGACTGGAGAATGCAGCCATGAGGCATGGGCACATAGACTGGTCAATACTCTAGCCCTGAATTAGGCAGACGTGTTGAGACTGGACATCCGAACATCACCACGTCTCTCAGCACAGATCGACCCCTTACTGAAGGGCCAAGAAGAGCTGAGCAGGTGACAATGCGCACCCTATTGTAGACATGTGGATCTCAAAGAGCGAATGGGTTGAAGTGAGCTCATTCACTACTTTGCCATACTAGAGAATCAGTTAATTCTGGAAACATGAGGCCTGCGATCTAGGGAGTCCCCTTTCCGTCAGGAAAACTGGTGAGATTGAGAGAATTCTCACTTCTATTATTTGAAGTGGAGAGTAAAGTCTTTCTGTGTTTGAAGGAGGTGAGAAAGGAGTAGGAAGGCTGGGGAAGCGTAGTGAATATCTGTAATGGCCGCTGTGAGGAATGGAAGAGAGATCCAGGGACACATGCAAGAATTGTTGAGGGAAACTGAAGTCCAATGGAGGACAGAGAACATGTATTTGCAATGGAACTTCTCCAGAAGCACCTGGGAGATAATGTGCGGGAGATAAATGTTTTACTTTATATTGAATTGAGGACTTTCATGGGACTTGAATGGTAGCAAAAGATGGTTGAAATAATACATCGTGAGGTCTAGACTGGTGTTTCAGGTCTCTGTTGCTGTAAAACAACTCCTAAACTTAATGGCTTGAAATAACAATAATTTATTATTTTTCATGCCCCCAAATTCAGACAAGGCTCAGCTGGACAATTCTTCTGCTCAAATGACATCACTTAGGTCAATCTTTTGCCTGCATTTAGCTGGATCTAGAATGAGCTGGAAGGCCTAAAATTAATTTATGCACATATCTGGCACGTGTGGTGTCTCCCTCTCTCTCTGCACACCCCTCTCGTTATTTAATTGTCTAACTATAGAGAAGTATAGAGGCTGGTTTCCCTTGAGAGCACAGAAGCAGAAGTTTCTAAAACTCTTCAAA
This sequence comes from Pteropus vampyrus, assembly GCF_000151845.1. Lineage (NCBI taxonomy): Eukaryota > Metazoa > Chordata > Mammalia > Chiroptera > Pteropodidae > Pteropus > Pteropus vampyrus. The sequence goes on from NW_011888786.1 coordinate 6,604,810, forward strand.
GTAAAGCCTGAAACTGGCACAATGTCACATCTGTACATTTCATTAATTACAAGACCAGCCCATATTCAAAGAGAATGATTGAAATAGACCCCTCCCCGCTTTATGAGAGGATCAGCTTCATGTACAGATAGGAGGGCAGTCGATGACAGCCATCTTCGGAGACTATCTCACATAATGGGATAAGAGGAAGAAAGAAATGGAGCCAGGTTCCACAAATGCAAAGAGAAAGCCTGGGATTTCACTTGCCCATAGAGGTTAATTATTGGACTTTATTTTATGGATGAGGTTCTTCTACCCATAGAGGGAACTGTAGTATTTCTGCTGCAAGACAGAATATCTTCGACGGTGCCATGGATTTTCTAGCACAAGTTTGAGGACTTAATGGTGGGGCGGGGGGACCTAACGTGTTCGAAATTTCATTTTGATGTTCAGACTCAGCTCACTCTGAAGAGTAAAAGTAGTTTGGACATGAAAGTGTCACACTAAATTTGGCCGTGTGTGGCCTTTTGGAAGATGGTAATGTTAGGGTTTGCCATGAAAAACATAAGAATTCAAATCTCATGGGTATGACTGCTGTTCCGGAAGTACATGATATTGCTATAGCAGATGTGGAATACTCTCTTTTTTGGGGGGCCTGCACCCTTCGTGGCAGCATTCAGCTTCCTTTTGAACCCAGAATGATTCGTTATTGAGAGCTTATCATGCATGGCCTCATATCTTTTCAGGAACTTCTGGTTCTCCTTGGATTTTCCTACCAGAATCTGCTCTTTAACTTGAACCCTTCATGCAGTTCCTCTGCTTCAGTTTCTGCTGTGGACATGAGTCTCTGTCTCCAACTCCGTTCTTGTTCAGAGGAATGGCAAATTTTTTTCATGTTTTGATTTTAGATCAACTAATTTCCAAGTCTGAGCTCCCATCTTTTTGGCCTATGGAAAATTGAACTCCATATTCTTGGGGCTTCCCTTCACTTCTTCCCTGAGGTTGTGCCAAGGTCCTAGGGTCATTATAGAGTTCTAATGCACCAGTTCTGAAATACATACGCCCAGCCTCCATGGGCCACACTGCATTTAAGGAATCTTTGGTAAGGTTGTGAGCCCTGGGCCCTAGCATCTAGCCTCCCTGGGATACCATGTGGCCATTCACTAAAATTTTGCCCCATCTCCTAAGGAAGTAGCATGAAGGTACCTCAGGATACAAAACCATGCAACGTTATTTTCCTACCAACTTTCCCCAGCTCTTTCCTGGGAAGTGTCTTTAGTTGCTGGGTATCCCTCTTACTTCAGCCTCGCTATTCTTAAGGAGGTTAGGTTTTTGATTATAAAAGCCAGGTATCTCATCACAGATCTTTTGGTTTGAGACTGTTGCCTACTTCAATGGGGTCAAAGGACATGGGAAAGACAGAAAGAAAAAAAATATAAATTAATATTGCAGAAGTCTTCTTGGCACATTTTCCAGTCACTTCCAATCAAAGATAATTTGTTCACGTGTCTCTACCTATCAAAGGGACCACTAGCTGATCCATTCAACAATGCTTTCTCACTGACTATGATCATTCAAAAGACTGAGAGAAGGCCTTGGAGCTCCTATGACACTCATCCCTGACACATGTGTTCATTTCAACAGTGGCCTTGTGGAGAAAATGCCTAATTTCATTACTCTTTTAAGGAAATGACTCAAATGACATGCATTTCAATCTAGGTAGAATCCGAGAAAAATATCGAGGCAGATGAGGGTAAGGGCAGGGCAGTGCAAGATTATCTAATTTTAATACTTAGATACTGGACAAGTCAGCCTGTTGTGGAATGGAGTCTGTTGATGTGCCCACATTGGCATAAATAACAAAATCGCTGACATCTGAATGTCACTTTACGATATCTGAAGCACTTATCTATCCACAGTTCCGTTTGAATCTGGATTCTACACTCACAGAATGTTGCCATAGAAAGGAGTTTATTTCTCTCTCTTCTCATATATTACAGGAATCCCATTAAAAAAATATAATGGACCTGAACAATTACTTGTCCTTGAACAATTCAGGAGATGGAGCCCACTACTCCATGATGCCAAATATTTTACATGTACCATTCTAATTGTTCAAAAGAATTTTGTTTTTAGCTGAGCTGATAACTACCTCATCCTAAATTCCATTCATTAGCTTCAATGTGGAGTTTAAGAAAAAAAAAAAGAGATCCAGTCTTTGACATAGGCACACATTCATCAAAATTACAGCTTAGCCACTTACTGTGTAGGATTTGGGGCAAGTGGCATGAACTTTCGAGTATCCATTGGCTGTAAAATGCTGATAATCTGCCCACACAGAATTGTTCTGCGTATTAAATGAAATGGTGAACCACGAGCTTTCCAGATACTAGCTCACTTAATCTTCACCCCATAGAGGACCTTACCTGTTGTTTCTTGTTGTAATGTACCAGTTTTTCATTCGGGCTCTAACACACAACTTCCACTGTGTGTCGGCTTCATGCAAACTTCTCTCCTTTCACGCAGTGTTTCCAGCCTGCTAAAATCATGCAACCAAATAATCTCATGCTTTACAACTGAGGGTCATTCACGAGTCAGTATTCTCTGAGAGAGGGCCTACTCAAAGTTAGGATGTAGCCCATGCGTGAGCTACTCAAAGTTAGGATGTAGCCCATGCGTGAGTTTTGCATCTCACTGGCTCAAGAGTCTTTCTCTTTATTTCTGAGTTCTGTTAAATTCTAGATTATTGATCTTGTTGAACGTTTGATATTTTCCTCTACAACCTGTTCCGCCTTCTACATACGACCTCACTATGCGTAGAACCGCAGTCTTCCCAGTTACTCGCCTAAATGCAACACTTAATCAGTCACTAAGTTCTGTGAATTCTACCTCCAAAACACATCTTAAATCTGTCCCCTTTTCTTCATCACCTCTACCACCTGGTCCAGGCCTGGAACTATTGTAAGAGCTTCCCAAATGGATGATGTCAAGTTAACTAAAAAACTTATAAAATGAAATTGTAACTCGGCCTCTATTTAAGGAAACAGAGGTCTATGTAATACATATAGGAATATCTCTATCACCCTGTCTCCCCCACCTTTTTTAAAATTTTGGTTTTTAAGTAGTAAGTTTCAAGTTACCTGGATAATTCAGTTATGTGGAACCCCTCATTTCCTAACTGTGCTGCACAAAAAAGTTTCAAGTTACCTGGATAATTCAGTTATGTGGAACCCCTCATTTCCTAACTGTGCTGCACAAAAAAGTTTCAAGTTACCTGGATAATTCAGTTATGTGGAACCCCTCATTTCCTAACTGTGCTGCACAAAAAAGAGGACTAATGTAGTGTATTTATTCAGATTGATTTTTGCAAAAGTTTGTTCCCACATGCAGACTGTGCTTGTGACTCATGGAGCCTCTCTTTTTGTTCTGGCTGCTTTGAAAAGCCAAGCAAAAGTTCCTTCAAGCCCAGCAGTTAATTGTCACAGTGATGCCTGTTTGATGACTTCATATTTATTTTAAGAGGAACTGTGTCCCGTTGGGCCTGCCAGGATGAGTTAGCTGTGAAACGCATTCCTAAATAGCTAAATGATTCAGCGCAGGATCCCATATATGAAATTGACTTTGTAATGCGGCTGCATGTCTCTCTGTTGGAAAGTCTATCTATTTCAGTTCTGAGCTTTATTTTATAATTCAATATTGCATATGAATAGGTAATAGAGAGAAGCTTTCCTGCCTCACAAAACTCATGTTACAACCAAGACGTCGTTAAAACTTTGCCCAAGTCTTTGGAAGCTTCCTTTGATGAGAACTCAGTTATATGAGGCCTTTGTATCTGAAAAACATTCAGAATTGCACACTGCAGTTAGCAAATAACAACTAGGATGCTCTTGAACCAAGAAACCCCCAAGAGGGTACTTACCTCCTTTGCATCAATAAAGTACAACAGCTTCTTATCAGAGGCTGACTTTTGCTTACTGCTAGAAATCTGGCTAAACCTAGTTTCTAACCACTTAGAGATTTCAAATAATTCCCAAATTATACCTTCCTTCAAAGGGAATATTTTATAAATCAAGTGTTTAATGTTAGAAAAATAATAATTCACACACTTGTATGCCTTAGAAGCCTGTTTTCATCAGACACGAAGGGAATAGAGAGCAGCACAGAATATACCTTGGCCCCTGGCCTCCCCGTTCCCCCAAAAACTGCTCAGGGAGTGTGCTTCTTTTTAAAGAATAAGGACTTAATCAGCACTGAACCCCACAGTGGCTCAACTGAGCATTTTGCTCAGTAAACAGCATATTAAGGATAAAAATGGTGTTTTTCTGAGATAGTGTGAGACCTGTAATGTAAGGCTGCTTGCTGACAGCTAAGGGCCAAGCATCAACTTAGTTTTCTGTACACTCTCCAGTCGTGCTTTGTTTATTTCTACCAAAGAACCCAAAGGACTGTGTATTTTATTGTTGGCTCACTGTATTTTGTGGACCACGTGATAATGGGGAGGGAAAATAATCCTTTAAAGCAGCGGTTCCCAACCTTTTTGGCACCAGGGACTGACGCTCCTATGAGAATCTAAGGCCTAATGATCAGAGGTGGAGCTGAGGCGGTGATGCTAGTGCTGGGGAGCGGCTGCAAATACAGTGAAGCTTCGCTCCCTGGCCCGCTACTCACCTCTTGCCGTGCGGTCCTGTTCCTAACTGGCCAAGAACTGGTACCGGTCTGTAGCCTAGAGGGTGGGGACTCCTGCTTTAAAATGACAAAATGAGTGATTGGGTGGGATGAGAGATGCCGAATGTTGCCAAGGACAGCCGTCTCAACAGAGAGATTAACATCCAGTGCTCTAGATATCCACATACATAGGAACCTGCCTTCTCTCTGATGCGTCTCAAATGGTGCTGTGTACCATGTGTGGGAGAATTAAGAAAATAGACACTCAAATAATTTTTCTGAATTCTGTGGTTTAGATTAGGAGCCCCAGGTGAAAAGGCCTGATTGAGAGTCATGCCACTCAATTTCTAATTTTGTTATGTCACAAATCCGTGAAAATTTGCGAAAGCCGTTTAATTTCACTGAGTATCATTTTCTTTACCTGAGAAATACAGAAGAGGAGCTGGTTGATTTCTGAGATGCTTTATTACTCAAAGAATCTTAGGTCAATGAGGAGGGTGGTATTATTCAGAGAGGTTATTTATGTTAATGACATACTCAAAAGTTTTGAACCTTCAGAGTCAAAAATTTTTGCGTGAATTTGTATGCTGGAGTATTTTCCTTTTTCCCTGGATCAAAAGTACGAGAAAGGAAGAATCACAGAATCTAGTCTAGTCTTGCAGCCAACATTTGAATTTCTTCTAAAATTAACCACATAACCCATACTTGCATGCCTCCGTTACGGAATACCCACGGCCACCAAATTTAGTCATCCCTTTATGAAGCACTCTAACTCTTCAACCCCGTGTAGTAAGTATGTCATTTCCCTGTGTAGTATGTCATTTCCCTGTGTAGTATGTCATTTCCCTGTGTAGTATGTCATTTCCCTAGCCTTGCAATAGGACTATCCAATAAGGTTACATTCTTTTTATACAAAAGTAATCTAACCAGAAATAATCTAGTTACTGAAAACTAGCTTTTCTCAGTGCCTCCACCCCTTTATTCTTATATGCACCCAAAGCAACACCCTGGAATCTTCCATACCCACACACTCATCTTGCCATTGTGCATGTGAACGTGTTTTTGGGAGGGAAGCCAGTAAATGCCTAGTCTATTCAAAAAGTGCCACCCTGGGGACATAAATCGTTCTCCTGAAAGAAATGTTGTTGACAGTTATACCCCCTACCACCAAGCTGGGGGACATAGGTTGCTGGTGCCTTCAACATGGCCCCCTGGGTGACTAATAGGCCTTAGCCCTCCCAGTTTGTTTTGAATAATTGAGTCTAATTGTTCTTCACGGAGGGCCTGCCTGACAGCAGCCAATCCAATCTATTCTGTTTGTCTATACCACCGGCGGTGCAAGAGCAGCTGACGGGTGTTTTGAGTGGGAGGCACAGGGGCTGGGGAACCCCTGCTGTTTCTGGTAGACTCTCAGTAAGTTTAAGGGAAAAGGTGACCAAATTGTGTTCAGAGGTGTCTAGCAAGGGACGCAGGCCCAGTAATCATTTAATCTACTTGTGATACTTTGGGATAGCTATATAGCAGGGTGTTTTTCTTAAGGAAAGAAGCTCTAGAGATGGCTGTGAAAGACGAAAGGTCTTCAGTGCCCCTCCCTCTCATGTACCTCACAGGTTCTGAGCTTCTGGGTTTGTTGCTCTCTCTCCACTGACACGAAATCAGTGTGCCCCTCTCCAGTAGCTGGAACTTCACTTTTTTTTCTCCAATCATCCTGCACCCAGACCTTTTGTCTGGAACGGTCTGTTGCAAAAGATGTTTTTATAAAATATACAGACATCTATTATGTACTTCCCTTTTTTTGGCTTAGGACACAGTAGAGGGACTCAGTGAGCAGTGTACACATTATCCTTATGATCTAGTGCCATGTCAGTCCAACAGGAGAATCCATGTGGCCGAACCAGAATTCACTCTGAATCTCTTAGGCCTCTCTTTGATCAGGATCTTGAAGGTGTGTCAGCTAGGTCACTCTGGGGTTGCTGTTCATTGGAAGTAAGGAGTGTCATGCCTAGGAATAGTCAGATGGAATCTTGAATTTTCAAAATATATAATGCCCATCACTTTCTTCCTAACAATTACCCAAGAAGCAGATAAGTGGAGGTAATTCTTCTGTGAACAGCTGCACTTAGTACAAAACTGACTTACTTATTCACTAAGTAAGGCATGTGGTCTAGGAGGAGTTGCGAGAAGTAGAGTTAGAAAGTTTTTGAGTCAATTTTCGAAGAGGTTGTTGCCGTCATCAATGATACCAGATGCATTTGGATGGTAAGAAGCATGACAGGTCCATTGGATACCTTTGCTGTCATTGCTGAGTAGCTTTGGTAGTCAAAGGTGCACTATTGTTAAATGGCAAATGGTCCAGAAAGGCAAAAACACAACACAGCTTCATTTCTCAGGTCACAATGGTGTGGCCAGAGTTGGCTGATTTGACTGACACAGTGAATCATAACTTGAAAAGTGGTGAGACTTCAGCAATAGTCCTGAAAGAGGTTGATGGTCTGACAGTTGATCTATAAAGACCAGGCTGGGCCATACCCTGTGTGCTGTGGTCCCCACACTGCAAGACACACTGGTCAGTTTTTGGTAGGATTCACAGATCTGGCATGTGGTGGCAGCCTCCATCTCAGATATAGGGGATCCTTTGCATTGTGCTCAGCCCATGGTGGTGATTGCACCGTCTGTCCAGCACTATGATGGGATCCACTAGATCCAGCACTAGTAGTAATCTGGGAAATGCGGGATCCAGCAGCAGCTCGATTTCTTTTTCTTTTTTTAAAAATTTTTTTGCATAAATCTGTGCTAGCTCTTATGTGCAGATTCCACGCTCAGATGTGCTGATGTGCAGTTTGGGTGTTTTTTGTTGAATTTTATGTGTTCAGCTTATTGTTGTTTCAAGGGGAAAGAGATCTGGGGACATCGCTCACTCTGCCGTGTTTCTGATGTCACTCTAGCTGCTTAATTTCATTTGGTCATCGGAGAACCACCTCCTACCATGGGCATCTATATGAATGACTTAGACGCTCTGATCATTAGCTGTGATTTGGCTCCACAGGTTGTGGCTCCAGAGAGGGTCATATTTAATCAGCCAGTCTATAGTTTTCCAAGTGGCAGACTGAACAGCTAAGCTGTTAGCAACAGGAGCCCCAAGCTCAAGAGTTAGCAAGAGCTGAGAATGGCCTCGACTTTTGCACACCGGGCCAGGCCACTGTGTCTACTTTCTGTTCTGTACAACCAGTGCTGAGGCTGAACAGCTGTACTATCCAGTAGATACCATCAACTTTTCAGTTTAGCTGACCCACAAGTGAACCAGGCCCAGGAATTTAAGGGAACTTGTATGTATTGAGGGCTCATTGGGTCAGCAGCTCTTTGGGTTATAATGTTCCCCTACCTCAAAAAAAGGAGATAACTGTCACTTTTTAACACAAAGTTGATAAGCTGCTGGGGCAAGATTGGCTGCATTCTTAGATATATATTTCAGTGTGATGAGCAAGACTCGTTAGACCTCTTCTGCCTTGCTAGCCATTTAGCCCGAATTGACCCCCTCTAAAATGGGGCTGTGAGCCTAAGAGTCACAAGGATTCCATGGTCCAGGAGTACATTTATATCAGCAGCATCAGTGTTTCTAAGGAGTTATCTTCCCTGAATTTTTCTCTTCTCTTGGGTAAATAAATAACTGGTTTTTGGAATGACTTCAGTTAAAACCTTGGATTTTCTTCACCATCTTACACAATATCCTCTGAAATGTTCTAATTTGCCTGAAATCACGGTATTTGGAATTGAATGAGTACACTTGGCGTGTTATGAGTAGCACAGAGAAAAAAATACTGTCATCTCATTTGTTCAAGATATGTATTTATGAAATGAATACAGCTTAAGATCGCGTTGGCTTTTTGGGGAGGGCAGTTCCATTACATCATAGGTACTCACTTAGCTAAAATAATTATTTTCATCAGTGTTCTGCTAAGCCAAATTATCCCTGTGCTCTACTTGTGTAGTTGTTTGTTGGGGGACCCCAATAATAACTAGATTTTTTTTGTTGTTAAATTTTAGCATGCTACATTTAATACAATGCTTCAGTCTGTCAAAATATTTTTCATTTTTGTTTCATTACTCAATGAATTTGTAATTTTCCCTCAGTTTCATGTTACTCTCACATTTGATGAGTCTGTCTTTCCAGGTATTATCCAAGGTAGTGAATTTAAAATTTACATGAACAGGATGGTTTTTGAAGTAAACTGTTATGCAGAATCCTAAACAGAAAAGATACATTTGTCATTATCATTTTATTTTGAAAATTGAATTGTTAATTTTTCTTCATTATGAAGTCCTTCATATTAGCGAAATGTGGTAGTTATTGTTGAGCACAAATTTCAAATGTGTTTATGGATGACAGCTGAAATCAGGTCAATCTCATCATCTAATTTACTTGAATATTTTGTTTTTGTTGCACAGAATTGAAAATATTATGATTGAAACAGAAGTAGTTTTAATAGCTTGTTTGTTGGTTTGTTTGGTTTTTAAGTCCATTGTTCTTCCAATCTCAAAATACTTGTTGAGTGAAATGAATCAGATGTTTGAAAGAAGTGTAGTAGAAATATTTCTTTTAAAATCAAAACTTTGATAATATTTAACAACTATCCTCACTCATTTATTCAGCAACTATTTCTTGAGACTCTGCTACATGACCAGCACTGTTTTAGATGATGAGAGTACAGTGATGTATAAGTTAAAACAAGAACTGATAGACACAGACAACAGTTTAGTGGTTACCAGGGGGAAAGAGGGGAGGGGAAGAGGTAGGTAAGGGTAAAGGGGGTCAAATATATGGTGACGGAAGGAGATTTGACTTTGGATGGCAAACACAATGCAGTATACAGATGAATTGTACTCTAGAAACCTATATAATTTTATTAACCAACGTTACCTCAATATATTTAGTTTAAAAAGATTTTAAAAAGTAATTGGCTCTGGAATTCTACATTTGAATAAATTGATACAGAAAATAAATACACATGCGTGTACATATGCATGTAAATGCATATAGTTCAGTGTAGAGTTTGTGTGTGTGTGTGTGTGTGTGTGTGTGTGTGTGTGTGTACTAAAATTCTATATCCCTGCAGCAGAACAGAGCTGGAGAAAAATACACAATGTGCTGATTCTTCTTGCTTTATATTTATTTCCACTCACTTGACTCGCTGCTCTCTGGAGTTTATATGACACTTCCTTTGACCACTCACTCTTCTACTTTTCTAGACGACTATTGTACACTCTCTTTTCTCGTCTCAGTGCCTAACACAGTTTTGATATCTTCGCCTTCAGCCAGTGACCATGCTTTCTACCCCACTGAGAAAACAGAAACTATCAGAAGAGAATATTTATAGGTCATCACCAGTGCATCAACTCACCTTCCAACATCTGTTCTTAGTACTACCAGCCTGTTCCCATAGGTGAAGTAGTCATGCTCCCATATCATGCCAACTCTTCTGCTTGTGCTCTGGATTCCACCCCTTCTTAGGTGTTCAAAGACTTTTCTTCAGCAATTCTTTATTTCTTCTACATTCGCTTTCCATGGGATCAAATTCACCCATCAATCCTCTTCTTAAGATCACTTCCCCCAAAAGCTACTGCTTTGTTTTTTTTTTTTTTTACTCTCCTTTGAAACACAATTCCTCTAAAGTATAATCCATATTCATAATCTCTAATTCTTCCCCTTCAAGTTTTTTCTTATTCTTGTCTCTACTTTTTTTTTATTAAGACTTTACTTTTTTAGAGCAGTTTTAGGTATACAAAAAAGTGAGAGGAAGGTACAGAGATTTCCTATATACCCCACTCTCCAATCTTTTAAAATTGTTTAAATTTTTAATATCTTTCTAATGACTTCAGAATTTTTTATTATGAATGATAACACATACAAAAATTTACCTAATTATGCATTGATAGCATAATAAATTATTATAAAGAAACTCTCATGAAAACCACCAAGATCAGGAAATAGGGTATTGCCAACATCTCAAAAGTCCATGTGTTTCTTTTCAATTACTACTCCTGTCTCTTTTAATAAGTAATCATTCTCTTGGTTTTTTATATCAATCTCTTTGTTGTATATATCACACACCAGCTATGCATCTCTAAACAGTCTAGTTTTGTTTTGTCTGTTTCTGCACTTCGTATAAATGGAAATAGGAAGTCTTTGTGCCTATGGCTCCTTTCACTCATATTATGTTTGTGAGAGTTTAGCTATATGCTGTGTGAGGTAGTAGTTTGTTCATTTTCATTGCTGTACATGAATGTACTGCAGTTTATTTTTTAATTCTGCCATTGATGAGCATTTGGTTTGTATTTAGATTTGAATTATTTCAATAGTGCCGTTGTGGACATTCTTGGACATGTCTCTTGTGTGTGCACAGTTCAGAGAGAAGTAGATTGCTGAGTCATAAGGACATATATTTTCAAGTTCAATAGATAAGGTCATACTTTCCAAAATGTGTCAATTTATATTCTAACCATCTGTACACGATGACAGTTCCAGTTATTCCACATCCTTGAAAACACTTGGTATGTTTACCTTTTATTTTTCCTTTGGGTCTGCAGCCATAATCCATGTGTTTTTAATTTTCATTTCTATTATGACTAATAAGGATGAACACCTTTTTGTATGCTATTGACTATTTAGGTAGCCTCTTTTGTGCAGTACCTGTTCGAGTCTCTTCTCTATTTTTTTTCTATTTAGTTGCTGTCATTTCTTATTGATGTTTGGAAACTCTTTAGATATTCTGGATATTAATATTATGTCAGTTATATGTGATGAAAATACTTTTCCCAATTCATCCTTGTTTTTTTTTTTTAAATTTTTTAATGATGACTTTGATGAATAAAATATAGCCAAATTTATGAATATTTTCTTTATTATTAGAGCTCTTATGTCATATTAAAAATTTTCCAACTCAAGGCTATAAAGTTATTCTTCTATATTATTTTCTACAAGCATTATTTCTTTTGCATTTTATATATACATCTTTACTCCATCCAAAAAATTATTTTTGTTTATAGTGTTAGGATGATTTAATTTTTTTCCTATGTGGGCATCCAATTATCCATCAAGCTAATTCCCTCACTTGTTTCAAGTCTCTGCTCTCATCAACTTCCCAGTGAGGCCTGCCTTGACCACACTAATTAAAATCACAACTTCTACTCCCCTCCAACATAACACTAGTCCATATTGATTTCCTTATGATTAACCATACAATTCACTGTTTATTACCTGTCCATTAGAATGTAAGCTCCATGAAGGCAGAAATCTTTGCCCATTTTGTTTGCCTATATATTTTAAGTACTTAGATGGTTTCTGGCACAAGTAGGTGCTCAGCAATATTCATTGAATTAAATGAACGAATAAATGAATGCAGAAAAATGGCAGGAAACACATTCAAGTTAGCGCCTTTACTGGTTCATTCAACTATGATTCATTGTATTGGTGGTACTTAGTTTTTGAAATTTTGAAATACAATACATTTGAGTATTGTGACAATTTTATATAGCTGCGAAATACTTAAATTTTTAAAATAAATGTTTAAATAAATATTTACTAAGTAAATAAATATTTATGAAAGTTAATACTTTAAGGAAACTCTTTTAGAACACTTGAAGCTGCTCTGCAAACATTTAGGTTTCTTTGGAATGTCCAACATTCAACAATGTTTATAGAGTCCCCAGTAGGTTCCAGTACTGTGATAAGCTCTGGGGAATAAGTGTGAAGCTGTCTCTGCCTTCAAAGAGGTTGCAGTTTGGTAGGAACACAGTTTAAGACCGCAAAACTAAGCCATTTAAATATAACTCCATTCTTTGGGATTCAGGTTATCTGGCTCCAAAAATGTCAAGCTAATTCCAGAGAATGCTTTGAGTCATGGAATGAGGCGCTCGACTGGATTTGGTCAGGCTCTGTTCAGGACACGGTCTCGTTTATGGGTCCACCCATCAACTACATGGCTTTACTCTACCTGAGAATGAATGGATTTCACGGGAATTAAAGGTTTCTTGGGTGATATGGTAATAGAATGAGCTGTACCTGGAGTCAGAGACTTGTTTTGAGTATTTAGTTCACTTATTTGTTGTATTATATTCATTTATTCACCAAATAAATATTGAGCACCTATGTGTTGAGGTCTGTTACGTATACTTCATAGCCATTTGTTCATTGCATCTGAATCATTTCCTTTTGAGGAACCTGAGACCCAGAGATGTTAAAAAAAAACTTGCCTAAAGTTGCAAAATGTTTATGTGGCATTGTTGAGTTTCCTACCCTGGCAGTCTGGCCAGAGATCAAATTCTTGACCTCTCATCCACACATTAACTCGTTAATTGGTTGATTCGTGTCTTTATTTAGCAGCTCCTTATGGGTGCCTATTATGTTTCAGATGTTATGTTAATAGCTGGAATACAGGAGTGAAAAGAAAAAAACCTATTCCTATCTTTTGAGAGTTGATAGACAAACACTCATAAGCAATGTGGTTATAATTATCCTTGGACTTTCTGCTTCACAGGATTATTTTAAGCATCAAATAGCAAATAAATTTGAAAGCATTTTTGTAAACCAGAGTTCTCTACAATCAGTTTATTATAACTATTATTATTTATTCAGGTCATGACTAAATAATAAATTTTTAAAAATATTTTCTTTTTTCAATCTGGCATTCCTTCTATCATCTTTGTTCTTTTTCTTTCCTCGTTAGCCAAAGAGGTTAAAAAAATCATTTACAAGGGGACATTCTTCAACCAAGCCCAAGGTATGGGAATTTGAATTTCTAAAGTGTACCTCGAAAAGTAATTTAAACAGTAGCTCTCTTAGTTCATTTAAAATATCATTTAGCATACAAAAATATTGGATTTGCCCAGACATTTTCAAGAATGCATATATTTTCTTACCCTGGCAGATTGCTTACATTAAAACCATTTTTTAAAAGATAAAACAATGGACTAAAATCATTTTGTCTTACTCCAAAAAAGCTCTTCCCAGAGTTTTGATTCCTCGATTGCTACCACATTAAAAATGGAAAAAAGAAAGGAAAACAATGTTGAGTGAGGGGTTATACATTCTAGCAAGTTATACAATAACAGGTCTGGAGATGGATGGCAAAGCTTATTAGCTATATGGCCTTTGGTGAATTACTCGATTTTCTGATGGGTTAGTTTCCTTCTCTGTAAAATGGGGATATCATAGTAGACTACTTCTCAGGGTTCTTGTGAAGCTTAAGTTAGTCAATATAAGTAAATTTCTTAGGGCTACATCTGGTAGCTAACAAGTTGTTATTTCTATTTCTGCTAAAAAAATAAACTTTAAATCTTAAAAAAAATTATTATTAGATTTAGAAAACCTGGCTAGAGTCAAATCTTTTCTGGTTTTTGATTGCTAAATGTCATTTCTGTTATTGGGGAAAAAAAGAGAGAGCAAGAAAGAGAGAGGAAAAATAGCTCATGTGATTGTTTAAAGCTGAAAAGCTACGCACAAGGTAGATAGCAGCTGCGAATGCAATGCCCAGTTTTGAAGAGAAGCTTAGAACATGAGTCAGTGTCTGGACACATTTGTTAAATTGTCCTCAGTTTTTCCATGTAGATCCTATTATTCCTGCAAATTCCTTAATAATATTGCACTTTTCGTCACGATGAACACAACCTCTCTTATCTCAGAAGTGGGGTTTTCCAGCTGTTGAACTGAAGAAACGATTCTTATAAATTTCATGTGGAAGCTGTGATAAGCCAGACAACGCTGCTGTATTTTAACGAGCTGATCATATGAAAAGCTACATTGTCGGGTGGTGTAACACCAATTGTTAACTTTAATCAAAAAGAATCTAATAGCTTAATGGGATCATTGACATTCAATGTTCCTGGTCCTCCAGCAAATTGCTGACCCTATTACAGGAGTTTATTTTTCACGTATTAGGGTAATTATCCTGTAGAACTAAGCAAACATTTTATTAAATTTTTGTTTTGTGATAAAAAGATTCTCAGTTTCTACTTCATATGCTCTATGTAGCTACCACGGAGGTGAGGCACATACCATGTTTAAAATTCTCCATTAATATAAATCTTTGGCAAAACTCCATGCTCATACTGTTTCTTTCATTCTTCTATGTTGGGAGGGGGCAACATATATTTTTGTTTCCTGATATTTAACTATTCCTGAGAATTCTTGAGCATACCACCTTCCACTTCAAATGTTAATTATTTGAAATTAATGGTTATTGGTCAATCACGGTATCAGCTCTCTTGCTTTCTTGGCATTTCATAAACCACCCCTTAGATAGTTCTATAACCCTAAAATGTAAACTGATTATCAGTGAGTCAGAAACCATCTATTAGTCAAACTATAGGAGAATTTCAAATTCTACTTTAGGAATTAAAGATCTTAAGAAGTAATGCCATTTTTTAACACAATTTAAACTAATATTTATTTTTATCTGCTCTTATAAAGGTCATATACATTTTTTGTTTACAGAAAATGGCGGGAAGCTGACTAAATTTATAGCTATTTTTTGAACTGTGCTATTTAGCCTTCGTTAATAGGCTGTTGTATATTGGTTTTTAAGTTAATTAATGATACATTTTTGAGTGTCAACCATATGGAAGAGAATGTGCATTCTTCATTTGTGTTATTATTATCTTTCTAATAAGAGTAATTTCTTTGTAACCAGGAAGATATTTATTATTTTTATTTTTCTCCTTATAAAAACTACATGCTTATGGAACATTTGATGATTATTTAGTTTTTTTATTGCTGTGTTACAACCTACTTTAAAACTTGGTAAATTAAAAAATAGCTATAATTGTTTATTACGTCCATAGTTCAGAAATTTAGGAATAGCTTAGCTAGGGGTCATGACTCAGGTTTCTCGCAAGGTTGCAGTCAAAGATACGCTGGATTTTAGTCATTTGAAGGCTTGACTGGGATGAGAGGATTTACTTCTGAACTGGCTCGCTCACATGACTGGCAAGTAGGTACTGGTTGTTAGTGTTAGGTCTTAGTTCCTCTCTTGTCCTCTTTATGTGAGTCCCTCATAGGGATGTTTAAGTATCTTCACAGCATGATGGCTCTCTTCCCCCAGAGGGAGAGATCCAAGAGATTAAGATGGAAACTTTCACATTTTTTATGACCTAGCTTTCACAAATTGCACCCTGTCATTTCTGCTATAGGTCATAACCAGTCCTGATTCAGAGTAGGAAGAGAATACATACGGGTACAAGTACCAGAAAGTAAGGATCATTAGGTGTTCCCTTGAAGGCTAGCTACCACGCTAATTAACTGGGTTGTCTCAAACACTCAGATGTCAGAAGCCAATATTTGTACTATCATAAAGCATTAATTCAGATGAAGACATTGAAAAACTGATAATTATTTTTCGGAGGTGATATATTGACAAATAACATTTTGTAAGTATAAAGTATACAAAAGTTTGGTACATTTGGTTCGACACATTTATATATTGCAATATTTTTACTGCTGTAGTTTTAGCTAACACTTCTGTTATGTCACATAATTACCATTTCTTTTTTGTGGTGAGAACAATTTTAAGGTTTCACAATACTCAGCCACTCTGTTATCTGTAAGAGAAAATCTAACCTATATTGTTTTAAATAGAGAGGGAATTGTTGGCTTATACAAAGAAAGAGACTATAGTAGACCTCATCGAGGTACTCAATGATGCCATCAAGAACCCTATTGTTTTGTTTTGCCATGTGCCTCATTCTAAAATGGACTCCTTACCTAGTTGGTAGAATGGCTGTCAGAGGCTTCTAGGAGTTTTATTTGTGCCCAGGTTAATCAGCTAAGCAACAGTTTTCTGATCGAATCATCACTTTGGCAAAAAGAACAGGATTATTCTGAACGTACAGGTTATTTAAAGGCCATCCTAAGAGCAAAGCTGCTACATGTTGGGGAAAAAGATGGAAAAAATGTAGGGAGGAACAATAATACCTATTATAGGGACAAATATTTATGTTTATTATAAATAGTATTTTCGACTTGATCTAACCACATATGTATAATCTACCAAAATGGGAATAATTTATACTGTGTTTTCCAAAAAAAAAAAGAGAGAGCACGTTTTCCAAATTTTGGATGTCTTGGCTAAATACTTCTAAAGGGTAAGTTGTTCTGTTTAATCACTTTATTAAAATTTAGGGATAACTTTACATTTACAATGTTAATACCTCACTTTGAAGGAAGTCAAAACTTAATAGGTTTTTAATTCTTTGAAGGTTTCATATTTGGGCAAGGATGATTTTGGTCACTTGCCAATAAATACAAAAGCCAAGGCTGCAAACAGAGAGATTCAATATTTGGGCCATAATTATAATTAAATAATTCACTTGTATTTCTCCTTCAATGGACTGTAAGCTCCTTGAAGTCCTATACTATGCCTTTCTTTTCTCTTTTCTTAGTATCTGCTGTATGCCTGGAACATAATGGAAAACTAGCAAATAATTGCAGAGTAGATGGAGGAAATTCATTATTATCATTAATACTATTACAGCACCCAGTCCAGTGTGTGCTACTTGTGGTCAATAAACAGTGTCCATCTCCCTTAGAGGGTTGCATATATGTCACATTAAAGACTAGCAATTACAGCTACAATTTGCATCAGTGTTTCATTTCCTAGGATTTATGCAAATCTCTGTCAGCAGCTTGAAGATTACTCTGACCTAAACCTCATGTGTTAGGATAAGATACACCGGGGTTCGAATCTGTACTTTGCTACTTAGAAGCTGTATGACCTTTGGCAAATTTGATGACCTCTTTAACTTGCTGTTTTCTCTATAACGTAGTATAATCATGGTTTCTGCTTCACAGGAGTGTCAAAAGGTTAATGTAATAATGCACATAAATTCCCTGAGAATGGTTTCTCACTCATGGTGAGCTCAATAAGTATTAGCTATTATTTTATTCACATATGGAGATTTTGCCACCATTTTACATAAAAGACAAGCAGATTTCACAGTCAAGTTTCAAAGTTATTTGAAACTTTGGATTATATTAGGAAACTTATTGGCATTATCAAATTTTCACTGATGGGGATTGGGAACTATGGAGTAGAGGGGAGGTATTTAATATAGAATATTAGTAAAGAACAAGCACTTTGAATTAAAATAGGTCTGGTCTGGTTATTTTCACCACTTCCTAGCTTCATGTTCTTGAGCAACTTAAGTTAACTCTTGTGTTAATTATCTATTGGTACACAACAAGTTACCATAAACTTAGTTACATAAAACAATATACATTTATTATTTCACAGTTTCTGTGGATCAGTTTAAGCAAGTTTTTTTTTTTTAATAATTTAAAATTTTTTTCAATTACTGTTGATATACAATATTATATTAGTTTCAGGTGTACAACACAGTGATTAGACATTTATTTACCTTTTTTGGGATGGATATTAGGCAAGTTTTAACTCTCTCTCTGCTTAGTGCCTCCCAAGGCTGCAGCTAAGGTTTAAGTCAGGATTGGAGTCTAATGAGAGGCTCAACTGGCAGAGGATCTAATTCTGAACTCCTTCGGATTGTTGTCAGTATTTCCTTGCGACTGTAGGGTTCATGGCAACTTGCTTTTTCAAAGCCACCACCAGTATGTTAGCAAGGTGAAGTTTTATACAATATATTATAATCACAGGAGTGATTCATCACCTTCAACATATTCTGCTAGTTAAAAGTAAGTCAAAGATTTCACTCATGCAGAAAATAAAGGAATTTATACAGGGCATGAACACCAAGAAGCAGGGAACACAAGTGCCACTTTAAAGTCTGTTTACCACAGTTGTTAAGCTTTCATTTTTTCTTCTGTATAATGGGTATAAATAGTACCAACCACGTGCAATAATGCATATAAAGTACTGAGTGTTCTGCTTGGTATTTTTATGGCAGCTTATATATTGATATCATCTATTAGTTGTTAATTTGGTGAAGTCAAAAATGAATATTCAGCCAGAGTGAGCTAGTGAATAACAGGACTACTTGAATGTAATGTATCTTCATTGCCCCTACTGCAAGCCTCTAAGTTTATTCTGTTTCTCTTTCCATCTGTGATACTTCCCAACATAGTTAGAATTTTTGATGTCATAAATTTCTTTCTTCATATTTCAATGAGACAAGTCTTGGATTTTGTCTTCTCAGAATCAGATTTTCTGTGCTAATAAATATTCCAATACATTAATTTGTAATAATGGGTAAAAACCAAAGAAAATTCTTCTTCATCCCTTTTTCCTTCCTTCACCTCTTCCCAAATAAGAAGCACATTTTAGTTAGTGCCTTATAATGAAATAAAGACTAGAATTGAACAATTTACAAGGAGCTGTAGCAGACTTTACAGATTAGAGCCTTTGAGCAGTAACCCTCTCTCTCAACTTTGAATTCTGAGCTTATGCAACTGTATTTCTGTAATACACATTTGGACACCCTCAAAAATATGTGCCAAACTGGGTGTTAACTGGTGTTTATTGCAGAATATGTCCCCATATTTATTATAACATTAAAATAAATTAGTCTAATGGGAACTTTGGACCAAGGGCAAAAATATAAGGATGCTTCATAACTGATGAATAAAGAAAAGTTTAGAGACAAACTTTTTGGCTACTCTCAGACACCGAGTAGGCAGAATCATCATTTTGACTCCCAAGCCCAGACCTGTTTGGGTTATAAAAGAGGCTAATTAGCTTTGTTCATGAGCATGGATAATCTGCACTGAAATTTCTTTACTTAGAAACTGTAAAGAAAACTGTATAAATGATATAATGGAATACTACACTAGACCATTATTTCGTAATCAACCACAAAGAACCAAAAAACAGAAAAATAAAAAAAAAACATAATTGGGTTTAAGACTTCGGACAACAGGCAACATAAGACAATAATCGGGAAATTTTTAAGGGGAACTCCATCATTTCCCTGGTTCTCAGCATGGGGCAAATCCTCAACTGTGGTAAAGGAGCTAGAATGCAAGGGCAGAATAATGGTTCCTCCTAAACTGAAGAAGCCAAGATTTAAGTATGGGCTCCTAAAGAAGCTGGAATCTTCAAGACAGGGCACTGGAGATAAGGAGGCTCTTTGTGACAGGTAAGTCCAGAATTCTGCGGGACAGGGATTACCCATTAATTCTAGACTTTGTCCTGGGTGCACATCCACAGAATGAAACTATCCGGAACATATAAAAATTGTTTGACAACTGAATAATGAGAAGTAACAAATCAATTAAAAATGGATAAAAGACTTGAATGAACACTTCACAGATGAAGGTGGACAAATAGTCAACAAACTCCTGAAAAGTCACTGGCCATTATTAGGTGATAGAGAAGTGCAACTTAAACCATACCGACATAACATTTCATACCCATTAGAATGAGTAAAATTTTAAAATGTCCGAGAATATTAGTCGGCAAGGATGTGAATCAAATGGACTATTCCCATACTGTTAATGAGATTGTAAAATAGTACTGGAGAACTGGAAAAGAGTTTTTCAATTTTTTAAAAATAAGTGACTGATTCCACTCTTAGGTATTTATTTAAGAGAATCGAAAACACACGCTCACAAAAAGACTTTTCCACATTCGTTCACATAGTTATTCATAGTTATCAAAATTAGAAACTACTCTAGTGTTCATCAATAGGTAAATGTGTACACAAATCGTAATTAACAATACAATGAATTACTACCCAGAAACATACAGGAACAAATTACAGATACAACAAAATGTGTCAGAAAAGACAAAGATCACCACTGCTGTCCTATTCTGTTGGTCACATGGACTGACCTTGTCACATGTGAGGGAGCTACACACTGGTATGAAGGGTGTAAAGACCAGAAAATTAAAATCATTTTGGAGGTATGGATATCGGGTGGTGAATTGGAATGCAGGATTTTTGGAGTGGAGTAGACAAGTGGGGCTGGGAAGAAAAGTTGTGGTCAGATTATGATAGGAAATCTGAGTTGTATGTGGTAGAAATAAAATTGGCATTGTACAAAATAAATTGTAAATGGACCTCATCTGCAGTAATGAGATTGCAAATCAAGTTGGATACAACTCTTTCAAAAGGACTTCGTTTTGGAAGCAAGACTAGGAAATACATGATTCTCTTGTGTTCAAAGGTATCCAATTGGCTTGGCTCGTTGCTGTATGTCTGTTGATGCTGATAGATAATTTGCAAATTGTGTTGTCAACACAACATTTAATCTGCTCTCAGCAGCTCATAAACAACATTTTGATTAATTCTTTCAGTCTGGGTCTTCTGGGCAAGATTTATAAGCTCTGCTTATTTGGATGAAAAATAGAGAGAGATAAGCTGTCAGTAGATGGAGAAGGGGATGGAGGGGATGGAAAGATTTCCTGGTGGTTTTTTTTTTTTTTTTTGGTTGAATTTAAGTGTTTTATAATCAGGATTTTAGATGTTTGGTTCCACAAGAGAAGAATTTCTCTGTGGAACTCAACAACTGGCACAAAGCAAGCCTCAGTGTCAGAGTGGGGTAAGTCAGGACAGACAGAGGTGGATTAGCAGTGGGATACTGTGGAGAGGAAAATGTCAGTCAAACCTGAGGCAGGAAATGACTTTCTGAATCTTTCTGAATTAGCTGATTAGTTCCAGACACCTGTTGGACAGTTACAACTTAGAAAGCTTGCCATCCACACTCCCTGTGGAATAGTGAAATATTGTGTTGAATAGAATTCTGTTCAACCAGCATATTTTAAAAGAGGGTTAGAATAAAAGGAGGCTTTCTATTACATAATATATAAGGTAAATATGCATTATTACTGAGCAATTCTTTGTGTGTGTGTGTGTGTGTTTGAGAGAGAGAGAGAGAGAGAGAGAGAGAGAGAGAAAGAGAGAGACAGTTACTGCTGTTGATCTCTTGTATTATCACATATGCCAGTCCCCCCTCCCAGTCCCCTAAATCTATTTAGTTGAATGATTTCTATTAATTCTGGCTTTGAAATAATTTTCCATTGAAGCATGCTTTATAATCAGCAGCTCTCTACTTTTGTTGATTTGTCCTAGCCAATATAGGTAAATAGAGTTCTAAAACACTCTATATGGAATATTCTTATGTCACCGAGACATGGTGATCATCCAGCAACTTAGGCATAAAAACTGGAAATGAATGTCATTGGAAATAAGGTCCTTTCATAGCAATTATGACACAAGATGTACAGACAGTCAGCGGCTGATAGGGAAAAAAGGTCCAAGAAAACAGCTATCTAATAGTGTCAGGACTATTAGAAATGTAAATAACTCAACCCCGACAATTCCTCCTTGAATTTGTCCCCTTTTCTGCCTGTCTCCTCTCAAAGAGAAAACATGATTTTTATGAGCTGCGTTTTGGAAGGCACACATTTCTAGCGATCATGCCAAGTGTGTCTTTTGTTGTTCACATCTGCATCTTTCGATATCAAGAGTCAACAAGAAAGTAGATTTGGTTTTGTTCCTTTGACAAATAAAGTTCACTTTGGGACACAGTTGGGAAAATACAGCCATTACATCCACACCAGAAAACCAAAGCTGAATTTTCCATTAGTGGTAGTTATATGTTGTATCGTATATGCGAGGTCCCTGGAAATAGTAGCCCAGATTCAGAAATTAGTAATTATATTGACCTTGACTTCTGTCCTCATTACCTTGTTCCCAGCTCACGCAATTAGTTTAGTCGAAAATGTCATCAAAACTCTGTGTTTTAGATCTATTTCTAGTAAGGATCTCCTTCAAACCATTGCCCCATAAAAATTACAATATTAAGGACACAAAGGTATACGTGTATCTAATTGCAGTAATTGTATTGAGAAAGAATTCACATAAATCTCCTTTAGGAGCTTCATTCTGTTTGATGGCCTTCATGTACTCTCTTAAAACTGAAATGATTTCAAAGCATTGTTCTACAAAAGATGATCAGCAATTATTGTCTATGAAAAGAGAAAGGGTGAAAGAGAACAATTCGAGAGGTTCACATTGTGAAATAAACTTCAGGCTTTTAACTTAAGGGTGGCAGAGTCTGACTACAACCCTGTAATTCTAGAATTCTCTGTTTCCTGTGCTCACTCCTTCTCCCACCCCCCCATCCCCCCAGGCCACAATTTGTTGGAAGCATTATTGTTGTCCAAGCAATATGCTGACAGAGTCTAAATGTAACACTACCCTCTCGAAAAATGAGGGAATCACATACTCATACAAAGGGGAAAATACCTAGTGATTTTCAATCTTCTGAAAATAGCAATAGTCTATTGGGCTTATTTCATGATTATAAAAGCCTAATAATCTATGATAGGTGAAAGCAAATGTGATTTATTAGGGCCTCTCACAGACAGGAGATAAACCCATAATGTGCAGACAAACATTTTTTTTTTTTTAAAGCAAGTATGCTAAAAAGAAAATAGTCAACAGCTTGCTTACTCTGTAGCTCCAGAAAGTGATGATTTGAGGCTCTGAAATATCAGAGTTGATGAATGGTAGAAGAAATGTTATAACTGTTGTTCTATGGTTAGATAAACTGTCACCTCCGTGAAGAAAATGTAGATTACTGAAACTGATTGCAAGCAATCAGCACTGTATATTCTTCTTCCCTAACTGAGCAGTGTTTGAATTTGTGCCTTTCCGACAAATGCATTAATAACTTTTAGCCACGAGGTATTTGTGGAAGAAATTGGAAATTGTTTTTAATTTGTTGGTTTGGTGAAGCGATAATATATTGAGCCATAAGGGAGGAGGTGAAAAAAAAAACTATTGGTATATGATGTCTATTTGCATATGTAAATATATTAAAGCACACAGAACCATGTTGTTCTTATAAACTCTCCCACACAAAGAAAAGGGTTAACAGAAGAGGAGATTTAAAAAGCTGCATGATCGTGTTGCGAAATATAGATTTAACACAAAACTCATCGGAGGCCCCCATGAGTTATGGGCCTCATTTACTGCATATTACAGACATTTTTTCCATATTCCTTTTCAACAAGGCATATGGTTTAAATTAGTTTCATCTTGGGTTTTCTAGGATCTTTCGTGGACTGCTTTCCTGCTCTTTTAATTCTACAGTAAGATGCTATTAAGGGCAGTTCTTTAATTACTGTGTGGAGCAATGTGTTAGGAACATACACTGTAATAGCCACAGCAGAGTAAGCTTTTGGATCAAGAATTCATACTCAGTTGATGACTTAAAGAAGCTGCAAATTCCTTAGGGATGGAGATGAGTGCGTAAAAGTCAGTGTTAGTTGGGGTGGAGGTAGGGGCAGCTGGGGATGTAAACATTAAGACGCACCTTCTATTGAGTCGTTGAGTCAGGGGGAAGGAGATTCTGTGATAGGTAACAGCATCCTGAAGGGTTAAGAATATTAAGGGACCCCATTTCCCATAACTTAGCTCATAAATCATATTTTCAGGTACTTTACATGATTTATGAGAGGCTGGCTGTCTGCACGATCAGTAAGTTGCATTAAAATGGCAATTGGTACTTCCAAAACAGAGCTCTGTAAGAATCCACATCTTAGAGAAGGGAAATCTCAGCAGACAAGTTACCTGAAAGCTGGAGTAAAAGGAAGCATCTATGGTTCATGCTCCATTTCTGAAACCGAAGACATAAAATAATAAGGGAGAAAAACGCTGGGCTGAAATCTTCACTCTCGTTTTTAAAATTTTTTTCTCTTCACCGTAACCTTTATTATGTCATTTATTTTTCTTTGGGTCTCAGTTGCTTCTTTGTAAACTAAAGGATTCAGAGCCTTTCTATCCCCAAATATATATTATGCATTACATATGCATAAATTACATATTTCTGTTATGTGTATGTATTTATATCTTGTTTCTTATCTGTGTATATAGTACATATTGTGTGATGTGATTATATGTATGTATATGTGTGTATATATACATAGGTCAAATATATCTATACATGTATGGGTATGTACATACATAACTTCTATCTATTTACTTACGATGGTATTTCCTTAAAAAACATTGAAAAGAACTGAAGTGAATACATATGTTTACACATACACACACATATAAAAAAAATATACACACATATATATGCATGTGATCATATGTATGTATATGATATACATATTATACATAGAAACATTATCAGCTTAGGGATTCTTATTACTTAATTTAACCTGTTATTCTGAAAATCATAAATGCCGACTCCAAAAATGTTGACTAGGATTGTAAAGTTTAATCAAGTACTCTATTCAACATTATAGTGTGTAAAGGTACTCTGTTGTTTTCCTTTAGCAATAAAAACATAGGAAATTGCTACTTGACATTGATCATGAGTAAATGGAAGATCAAAAGAGAAGTTTATGAGGGGTGTCTTGTCACTTTATATTATGGGAATAAATTTTATTTTGAGGGTGAATTAAAATTTATAGTTTTGTTATTAGACCTTCATTCTAATGCAACTCATCCATATTTGGGTTTTATATTAGAGGACTGTTAAATCTTTTGAAGCTTTTTTAATAGGAGGAAATATGATATATTTTTATCTCTTTGCAAAAGGTACTCTAACCCATTAGATTATCTGGAAATCATGTTTTCCTGAACACACTAGGCAAGAGATTCAACAGGTCACTGATAAGCCAAGAAATGAATATTTATGAGCTCAGAATTATTTACACATTGAATCAGTTCAGAATTATGAAACCTAAACTTTTCATTATTAACAGGAATTTAGACACACAGGTTTTTCTCTAATATACACTCTATTGTCCTTGTATGTCAAGAAAGCTACTGATCTCCGGTACTTGTGCTCATTAGCTGGAGCCATTTTCTCTACCTCAAGCTCTTAATCAACCATCCTAGGTCAATATTTTTTCAGATTTGGTCATTTGGGCTTATTTTAGTCAGTTCAGGCTGCTATAACTAAAATACCACAGTATGGGTGGCTTAAACAGAAACTTAGTTTCACAGTTCTGGAGGCTGGAAAGTCAGAAATCAGGACACCAGTCAATTAAGTTCCTGGTTTGCAGAGAGACACCTTCTCGATGTGTCCTCACATAGTGGAGAGAGAAAAAGGATCAGCAAGCTCTCTTGTCTCTTGTTAAAAGGGCACTAATCCCACTCATGAGGGTTCCGCCCTCATGACCTAATTACCTCTCAAAGGCCCCACCTCCAAATATAGTCATTCCCCTCCCCTTATCTGCAGTTTCACTTCATTAGTCGACCTGTCTGAAAATATTAAGTGGAAAATTCCAGAAATGACAAACGATTTATAATTTTTAAATTACGTGCCATTCTGCTTAGCATGATGAAATCTCACACTGTCCTGCTTCATCCCACCCCCGTGTAAATCATCCCTTTGTCTAGTGTATCCACACTGTATATGATACCTGCCTGTTAGTCGTTTAATAGTCATCTCAGTTATTAGATTGGTTATCAGAGAGACCACATTTATATAACTTTTATCACAGTATATTTTTAGAACTGTTTTATTTTATTATTAGTTATTCTTATTAATCTCTTACTGTGATTAATTTACAAATTAAACTTTATCATAGGTATGTATCATAAGAAAAAATAGTATATATAGAGTTCAATACTGTCCATGCTTAAAGGCATCCACTGGGGGTGATAAGGGGAGAAGGGCAAGAAGCACTAAGTATTATATTTGCTTTTTAATTTATATACTTTTATATTGTTGGATTTTCAACAACAATAATAAATTTGCATATTTAATCTTTAACAATATGTTTTATGAATATGATATTTCACAGAAGGGTTTTTATCGGATAAATGATCTAGGTAGATGAATTTTTAATTTTTATTTTATACTTATTAATTTAAATAGCAGGGTTCTTTATGAACCCTTTGTTTAAACAATTGTAATTTTGGAAATCAATTCGAATGTATAAACATATATAATTAAATGTTCATAGCAGCCACAAATATCATACTGGCTATTGGGATTTAGCTGAGGGCTGTGTTTGCGACATGATATATTCATTTGACTTCCACTTGAGTCCCCATCTGCCCACATGGAACACATTAAGAAGTTCCTTGAATCTTTAGTTTTCATGACAGAATTGAAACAGGGCTTATGTTTTTCTGTGTGTGTTTTAATTAAAAAAAAGAAATGGGTATAAATATTTGTAGCAGGTATGTTTTCAGGACCCTGCTTATATCCTCCTGGATCTAACTGTTTGCATTAGTTATGGCTCTCCAGAGAACCAAAATATATATATATATATTTTTCATATATATATATATGAAAAAGATTGACTTTAAGGAATTGGCCCATGCAATTGTGAGGCTGGCATTTGAAATCCATAAGGCAGGCTAGAAACTCAGGTAGGATCTAATACTTCATTCTTGAGGCATAATTTCTTCTTGAAATTTCAGTTTCTGCTGTTAAGGCCCTTAACTGATTGGATGAGGCCTACGCACACGTTGGAGAGTAATCTCCTTTACTTAGAGTCAACTATTATAGATGTAACCACACTCACACATTACCTCCACAGAAACAACTAGATTAGTGTTTGATGAAATATTGGGTACTATAGCCTAGCAAAGTTGACACATTAAGACTCACCATCACACCATTTCAGTATGCAACGTCCAGCTGTGAGTATGTGCAAGTCTTTTCTAAAGATGCCCTCTGACCTCTGCAGCCTGCTGTCTGTGCATGGGACTAAAATTCTGGAGAATTAATAGCCCCCAAACCCTACCACTTGAATCTCAGCAATATCTGTTTCTGGCATAAGGAAAACTAACATACCATTATTACTTTAATTGGTGTAAACATTCTAGAATAATTTCTTAAAATTTGGTGGCAGGGGGAGGTATACAATTTACAGCTAGAAAACACAGATCTATATTAATGAGTCCTTTTTTTGTTGTTCACAGTATGAATAACTCTTTTTAATGTTAAAAAATGTTTAGTACCTTTAAAAGAGAGTAACTGCATATTTTGTATTATTGAATAAGAAAATACAAATCCACATCTAAGTTTGAGAATATTTTGCAGTAAGTTTGTTTCTTTGTTTTCTTTCTTTCCCAATAAAATTGAAGCCCCATTAAGTCACAGATATTATTTGTTCGCTACTGTATTTCCAGAGGCTAGAGTAGGCACATAATAAACATTCAATAAATATTTCTGAATGAATGAACAGTGCAGATGCTAAGAATTCATTTTTATTTTGTCTTAGCTCCAGTAATTTGTAAATCTGACTGCATCGGGATAACAGAGAAATATTTTAAAAATAAAAATCCTGGATACCATCCCCCAAGATAGTAAATTAGAAGATATAGGGTAATAGAGACCAAGAATCTAGATGTACGTACTCATACACACATTTATATGGATGTGTATATGGTGGATTTTGTGATTCTTAACTAAAATTTGTTTATTGGCTTAGCATTTCGAATATACTAATATATTTGCATAACAACTTCTTAGAAATGAATCGCTGATCAAAAGGGATTGCATTTTGTACATTTTCAAAATGAGATATTGTCAAATTTCCTTCTCAAAATCCCATACAACTCAATAATGAAAATATTTGTTCTCAACACTCTAATCAACATTAGATATTAATAGTAAAGTTTGTTTTTGCCAGTTGATGGATAAATATATATTTTTATTGTTTGAAATTTTTTCTAATTATTTTAGTGTTAGCCAACTTTCTCTGTTTTTTTGATCATATATATTTCCTGGTCTACAAATTGTTTATTAAAACATTTTGTTCATTTTTCTATTTGATTATTTGGCTTTATTTTAAGGCTTATTCTATTAAAATAAATTTTCATTACATATGTTTCTACTTTTTGTGTGTTTGATTTTGACTCTTCTGAACAACTTTAATTATACAAAAATTTTAATAGTTAAAATTTACCTCTTTCATGCCATTTCTAGTACTTGAAGATTTTCCTATTCCAAAGTCATAAGCATATTTTCTTCCATTTTCGCCTAATTTTTTCCTTTTAAAATTTTTAT
Source organism: Pteropus vampyrus (assembly GCF_000151845.1). NCBI lineage: Eukaryota > Metazoa > Chordata > Mammalia > Chiroptera > Pteropodidae > Pteropus > Pteropus vampyrus. The sequence goes on from NW_011888786.1 coordinate 6,633,404, forward strand.
TTAGATTATTATTTTTCATGGTATTTACTTTTGTAACCATTTTAAGTAGGATTAATTAATTAATTTGTAAATTAGCTATCTAATTACTTCAACATTATTTAATTGTTTATACTGTGCCTACTGAACTTGAACTATATCAAGGTAAACACATAACACCTTCATATACGTATACAGGTCTGTTTTTAGAATATCTATAATTTTTCCTTGATGTCTTCTTCTATTCTCACACCAATATCGAACTGTTTTAATTACTATTGGTGTGTAATATTTTGCTGCCTGTAATAAAAGGCCTCATCATTAATATAGCTTTAGAAAAATTTTCCCAGCAACTGTTGTATATTTTCTCTTCTAGAAATAGTTAGAATCACCTCATCATATTTTATGAAAAAATTTTGTTAAGATTTTCATAGATATTTAACTGAAATTCTAGTTTAATGTGGTGGAAATTAATATCTTTACAATATTATGTCTTCCCATCCAGAAACATGACATATCTTTGCATTAATTCAGATGTTCTTTTATGGCCTACCTGGTACTTGAAGTGGTAGTGACAATTGAATCTAATTTGGTTCTTGATTTATTGGAATAAAGGGGATGTTTACATCCTCAGCCTGCTATTTGCAAACTGCTAGCAAAAATCAGCCTGAAACATTTATATCCTACCATGTAGAAAAAAAGCATAAATTAAAAAAATAAACGAGTTGTTTTTTTAAATGCAGTTTTTGAGGATTCCAAACTATATCACCAGAAAGTATTTTTTCTTATGTTTTGATGGAATGAAGCATAGTTAAATTTTAATCTACGTTTTAATACTCACTAGTTCTCCAACCAGAAAAACGATATATATCATTTTGAATTTATTTGTTGACAATTCATGCTTTTTATTACATAATTAATTTAAAGTAAATGAAACAATATATGCAACACTTGTTAAATGGGAAAAGTAAAAAAAATTGTCTTTATATAGTATGAGTACTATTAAAGATCATATTAGCATCATTATAATATGGTATTAATAAGTTATAAATCCAAAACCTTTTTTATATCATTTATCACACCCACATAAAATGATAAAATGATATGAAATAGGAGAAGAGGCTCAGGAGGTGATAGGTGGTAGGGACGGGTGCTTTGAAAGACAATCAAGATTGGGATGGGTTTCTAGGAATTTGCTTCTCGTTTCTTAATTTCAGTGTACTGTCCAATGCTCTGTTTTTGCTTTTACCTCTTTTGCTTTTCATTCAAGGTCTCCACTCATGACCTAGCTGCTAAGAAACTGGAGAATGGTCTGGAAAATTTGAGTAACCTAGCAATCAATCAACTATGTGTTTTTCATTGAGTGAACATTGCTATTTTCTTTCAGAGCTAAAGCTATCATGCTGAACATAACAATAACTTTGGCTGCTTTGCATTCCTATCTAGTGACTTAATTTGAGTAACAGTATTAATATTTTATCAGGAAATCAGCATTTTCTTTTAAATATGTACTTTTAAAGATTTTTTTATAACCCGACGTGTGATTTATGGTATCTGGAGGCTCAAATATTTTCTATGGGAAATGTTCTCATTCTTTCACAAAAGTCAGTTGGTCATTGGAATTAGAAATACAGAACTTTCTTTTAGAGTTACCTTGTGTCACTGTTGCTGTTTGAATTCAAAAACTGATCCTCAGATACAACCACCTGTCATCATGAAACCATTTCCATTATTTGCATTACGTCACAGGCTTGCTTTGAGCTCTTTCACAAATTTAGTATGGAACCTTAAAACTTGTATTTTATATATCATAAGAATTCGAGTTTGTTTCTTTTTTCAAAGAAATCAGTGAAAGCCTACAGGATGGTGGGCTGAAAATAATTTGATACATTAATTCTTTTCTTTTTTTTGGTTACATTCATCATTTCCTTTTTTATATGTTCTCCACATTCATGCTCTATCCTTTAAAGTTCAGGAAAAAGAATGTGGCAAATCAGAAATGATAGAAGCCTACAAGACTTCGTAGCTCTTGCTTCCAAAAGACTAAGTTTAGACAGAGAAAGATAGAGACCATATGATTTCACTTATATGTGGTATCTAAGGAACAAAAAGAACAAACTAATCAAAAACAGACTCACAAATATAATGGACAATTTGGTGACAGACAGGAGGGAGGAAGGTTGGGGGGCTGGGAGAATGGAGTGACATGTTAAAGTACAAATTCGTAGTTGATAGTTGGGCACAAGGAGCACGGCAGAGGGAATGCAGTTAGCATTAATATGATGGCTAAGTAGAGGGTCAGTGGAGGGAGGAAGCAATTGGGGGAATTGTTTTATGAATATTATAGATGTCTAACCAATGTACTGTATACTTGAAACTAATTTAAATAAATAAATTTATTTAAAAAAATAAGGATTGGTTAAGGTGGAATGAGATGGAATGCTTTTAAGAAGCAGGAGGGAGGGAGGGAGGGAGGGAGGGAGGGAGGGAAGGACATAGAGGAAAGAGAAGGAGAGAGAGAGAGAGAGTGTGAGTGAGCTGACTTCCTTCTAGAAACAACTTCCTGTGGCTGTGGGGAGGGGCAGGTGTGTGTCCCAGAGCACTACCCTGAGAATGTGGCATACAGCTGGAAGTACTCAGTTCATATTTTAGGCCTAAAGCTCCTACTCTTTCCAAATGCTTGAGTTTCAAAAGTGGCAGGGCAACGTGTTAGTGACAAAAGACCACACGAGCAGGGCCAACTTGCATTTAGTCTATAACCTTGGTGGGCCAGTGGCTGAAGCCTGCAACAGTGCACCCAACACTTGCCACTGCAGTTGACCCTAGGATCTTGGAGGAAGCCCCAAGAATAACTAAGGTTAATAACTAAGGCACAAGAGTAGGGAAGAAAAATGAAATAAGTTGGTATTTTTCAGCACATATACCTCTGTGCATTCTAATGAATCCAGTAGCTTCTCCTCACTCATGATTACTGTACTTGTTCTCACACAAGTCTAACATTTTGACTCTTTCTCCCCCTGCAAAACTGACCTCTTTACCTTTCCCAGCTGTTACAATGTTTGTGTATGAGTTTGTATCAGATGCCCTTTACTGCCAGGCATTGAATAGCCTGGTATAGGGCTGTAATAATAAGTCACTTAGGCTGACCATAATGGAAATTAGTTTGAACTACCTGACATGAAAAGAAATATTCTCTAGACAAATAAAGGGGTGCCTTGGGGG
>NW_011888786.1:6636651-6647707 GCF_000151845.1 Pteropus vampyrus
AATAAATTTATTTAAAAAAATAAGGATTGGTTAAGGTGGAATGAGATGGAATGCTTTTAAGAAGCAGGAGGGAGGGAGGGAGGGAGGGAGGGAGGGAGGGAAGGACATAGAGGAAAGAGAAGGAGAGAGAGAGAGAGAGTGTGAGTGAGCTGACTTCCTTCTAGAAACAACTTCCTGTGGCTGTGGGGAGGGGCAGGTGTGTGTCCCAGAGCACTACCCTGAGAATGTGGCATACAGCTGGAAGTACTCAGTTCATATTTTAGGCCTAAAGCTCCTACTCTTTCCAAATGCTTGAGTTTCAAAAGTGGCAGGGCAACGTGTTAGTGACAAAAGACCACACGAGCAGGGCCAACTTGCATTTAGTCTATAACCTTGGTGGGCCAGTGGCTGAAGCCTGCAACAGTGCACCCAACACTTGCCACTGCAGTTGACCCTAGGATCTTGGAGGAAGCCCCAAGAATAACTAAGGTTAATAACTAAGGCACAAGAGTAGGGAAGAAAAATGAAATAAGTTGGTATTTTTCAGCACATATACCTCTGTGCATTCTAATGAATCCAGTAGCTTCTCCTCACTCATGATTACTGTACTTGTTCTCACACAAGTCTAACATTTTGACTCTTTCTCCCCCTGCAAAACTGACCTCTTTACCTTTCCCAGCTGTTACAATGTTTGTGTATGAGTTTGTATCAGATGCCCTTTACTGCCAGGCATTGAATAGCCTGGTATAGGGCTGTAATAATAAGTCACTTAGGCTGACCATAATGGAAATTAGTTTGAACTACCTGACATGAAAAGAAATATTCTCTAGACAAATAAAGGGGTGCCTTGGGGGATTTGAGGGCACGAATGTAGCTAGACCTTGGAATGAGACTGGAAACAGGAACTAGGCAGGTGTTAGACACTGTCTCTGTTGGCTTCTTTTGCAGGTCTACCTTTCCCCTTTTCTCTCTCTCCCTTCCTTCCTCTCCTCTTTCTGCTTCTCTATTGCAGAATCTTGCATTCATTACATTTCCTCATTGTGCCTGGTGCAATTGACTAAAGGAATCTCAACTCCAAATGAAGAGAGAAAGTTTGGTGGGACAGGAGACCTTTCTCAGACATGAATGCTCATGTTTTCCTTCTCATTACAATCTTACTTTCTTCATGCAAACAGACCCCCAACCACCTAGCTCTTCATCCTCCTTGACATGGTCAAAATTTCTTGATTTAGCTGCATTTATTGATCTAAAGCCTTCATATAAGACTCCCTATTTGAGTATTGAGTATTACATAGCAATGAAACCTTTGTAGCCGAGCATTTACCCATGAGAATCACATAAACGCTCACATAAAGAAACATAAAGTAATCAAGTTGATGGATTATACCCATAGAACAGAATCTACTCTTTTATTCCCCTTTCTTTTCCAAATTTCTTTCTATCTGGTACTTAATGGCATGCTTTAACTTTCTCTTTTATTCTTTCTTGTTCAAAACTAACCCTCAAACATATTGTCCCTGGCTTTTTTCTTAAAGACTATGATTTTGCCTTTGTAAGTTCACTTTGCAAAATTCCTGCAATATTCCAACATGTATTATTAATTATTCCAACATGTATTATTAAGCCTGTATTATTCCAACATGGCCACATAATGATATTTGATATAAATTCCTGTTTACCTTGTACGTCTACCTCCCTGTCACTCTTCACAGTGCACGGGAGGCTAAAAGAGCCTTATTTGCCTAGAAAAACCAAAAACCAAAAACCAAAAACCAAAAAAAAAAACCAAACAAACAAAAAAACAGCTTTCTTAATCTCATTCCTTTACCTCAAATTTCATCCCCTTAACAATTTTAAATGGATCTTGAGTTTTTCACTTCCTACTGATTTGCATTTTTCTTGGTTGTGTGCTATTGAACAGCTGCTGTTTTCTCACAGAAGGGGGTGGGGGATGGTTTCCATGGAGATGGTGATGACTCTGCTCAGATGTGGACACCTCCAATATTCCCATTGCATTTGTAATTTCTACCATCTATTCCATATGGAGTTTCTAAGTAGTTTCGTTTCCTTTGGCCATAAAGTCCTTGGAATTCTGGCTTCAGAACTCTAATTGGCCCTGGTTTGTGGCCACCAATGTATTTAATTAACATCAAGATGTATATATTTGTCATTGAGTCCTTACATGGTTAAGTGCTACAGAAAGCAACTAAAGCACCTATGGTGCCTGTTATAAATAGGACACCTTGACATAATGCTTAAGCCATAGTGGGCATAAAACAAATGATATGTTGCTGCAGGAAAAAAGAGACTAAATTAGAATGAGTTTGAGAACACTATTAGCAAATTCATTACTTACAATCTGTTTTAGTCATATTGTAAATCTTATAAAAAGCTGATTTTAAAGATGATCTTGCCTACTTTATCATGAAAAATATTCAATGATTTAGGCAAGACAGCTGGTATAGGAAGAGGTTGAATATTAGGAAGCTATGCTTCTTGAAACATTGGTTATTTAAAGTGTGAAAAATGTAGAAACGAAGAATAAAATTAAGACCTATATTATAATCATTCATTTATTCATTAAACAAATGTTTATTGAGGACCTACTATGTGTCGGGCACTGCTAGGCCCTACAAATGAAATTATAGGCAAAATATAGTCTCTTTTTTTAATAGTTTCTTCTTTATGAAACTTAGAATTAAATAGAAGATATAAATATTAAACTAATAAAAACTCATAAATATATAATAATAAGTAGTAATAATATCTCCAAAAAAAGTACAGAGTGACATGAAAGCCTTTAACAAGTCAGAATCTAGACTGAGGTGTGTGTGGCAAAAAAAAAAAAAAAAAAAATCTAAAAGCTGAGTAGGAGCTAACTGAACAAGGGTCAGGGTGGTGTTTTAAGCAGAGTTAGCATTTCGAGCAGTGCTTAGCAATTGCTAATAACTGGTGTTCACTTAGGATCTTTGAAATACATATCTAAGTGCTTTACCATGAGCCAAGTCCTATTATTACTTCTGCATATGAAGAAATGGAATGCAAAGAAGTTAAGTACAAGATGAGAGAGAGATGAAGCCACATTTGAACCCAAGCAATCTAAAACCACAGCACACATACCTAATCACTACTCTATACTCCCTTATGTGGTGAGCAAAGACAATAACTGAGTTTTTTGTCCAAGCAATCTATTAATTATATATGACTGCAGTTAATGACATCTGGGTCCAACCAAAACATCTTATAATATTTGTAATTTGCTATGTAGCCATAAAATGGCCTGAGTCTACTTATGCTGGTAGACAATGCACATATCATGGAACTGTAAGATGTGAGGGGCTGTCGCTAGTGAGTTGTGCAAAGTGTTGCTCTTGCGTCATTATCGCCGGACGGCTTAAGTTTTGCTTTCTTTCTGCCCTTCCTTAATAATTATATAAGTAGAACAATGTATTTTAGTTATGATCCTGTATATGTAGAATGTGAAGTCAGAAACATATGCCCATTTTATTTTTTGTTACTAGGAAAAGATTTGTTAAGTCATCAAAAGCCAGGAAACACTAACAATTGTTTTTGTTTTCCCTAGGAGCCAGGTGGTAGAATGGGATGTTGCAATTTAAATTTCTCACCCATGGTCGGGCCAAATATGTGATCCAGGTTGAGAGGAGGGGAACCCCAATTTGATAGCAGTTATGTTTATACTATGTGGATGGATGAGAGTACAAGATGGAAATACTCTTTGGTTATAAAACAATAAAGTTATTACCAATTATTTTTAAAAAATGCAATAGAAATAAGATATCCAAATGCAATACCTTGAATATAATGTTATTATTACCTGTAACATATCAACTGAGCTTTTGGTATCCAAAAAAAATCTCCCACAGAAACGAAACCAGAAGCTGAGTTTATCTAGGTACATGGAGGTTCAATGATATATACAAGGATTTCATTGGGGTGAGTCAGTTAGGGAAACTCAAGTCCTCCCATCCCTTTTCTGTTCCCGTAGTTGATGCTTTAGGCTGTTATGTCCTAAGTGTCTGGATGTTTGCCTGTACTCCCCACTCATTTGGCCCAGGAATAGACATAGCCTAATGTTGCGAGTGGACTCTTTTGGATACACTAATAGTTTAATTGTATTTTAAATTGATTTTTAATGCCCAGAGTCTCCCTTAGTGAATTTTTAAAAACTAGAAAATAAATACAGGTCTATATTATAGCAGTGAAGGGTTCTCCGTTATAACACTACTGTGGCAGAGGGCTGTTAAGAAGCCTCGTCACTTAATGGCTATAAAATATTTTAAGAACATTAACTATAGGGTTCAGACTGAAAAAAGCAAATAGTGACACCTATTTTAAAACACATTATCTCCTTTTGAACATACTGTTCCAAATATATAATTTGATATGCTTTTATATATACAAATATTGAAAAAATAAATTAAAATCGACATTTGGTAAACTGCTAACAGCTCGCCTTATAGTTTATACAATATAGAGCTCTTTTACAGTATAACGTTTTCCAAACCCAATTTGAGCCTCACAATAATGCTGTGAAAGAGTCAAGTATGGCGACATTCATTTATTGATCACTGAGGAACTGAAGTTCAGAAGAGGAGAATGAGTTTTGCAAAGGATGCAGCTGCAAAGTTGAAGGTCTTAGGTCTCTTTATACTCTACCACAAAATAAAGAAGTTACATATATTTTGGAAAATTTTGTATTCTGTCAAATTTTTTTCTTTTGAAGATTACAACTCTCTTTATTGTGGTATTCACTTCATTTCAGTGGTCTGGAACCAAACCCACAATATCTCTAAGGCGTGGCTGTACAGTAGAAGTTGGGTAATGTGCCCTGATCGAGGGAGTATCTTACATCTTCTCACTGATACAAAGGCAGCAGAAGTCTTCTGGTGGCATGAGGAACCCACCAAATAATCACTGCCTTTGATCTTTTGGAGGAGACTCCCATATTGGAAGAGCGTGATTGGTTTCCCCTACCTCTTTCTGAACAGAGAGTGCCAGTCCAGACAGGCAAGAACTGGTGATATTGGAGCTCCTTCAGGACTTGGGATGGGCCAGGATGTGTGTTGCTGCCTGCTTCCCTGCCCGTTTCTATTGCTCAGGTCCACCCCCGCTCCCCCTTAGTTAGTTTCTGAGCAGAGACTCCTCCTTCCTCCCTTTAGCTTCGAAGCTCACCCTGTGGGCTGGGCTGCTGCAACCAGTCCTGTGCCAGGATGCTTGGCTGGGGCAGGGGCTTGTATTGTGCCGGGAGAGTCTATCTCTTGCATCTCTAAGGGCAGGTCTCATCTGGTCTCCTTTCTCCTGTGATCCATCAGACCATTTATTGGCAAGAGAGATCCAGGTCTTTAAGAGAGATTTTCGCTCTCTGTCTTCCTTCAGTCCCTAGCAGAGTGTGTGGCACATAGTAAGGGCTCAGTAGATGGCAGCTGCTGCCATTGTTCTTGTGTTCTCTTTTGTTCCTCACCACCACTCCAATGTATCAATTCTTTATAAAGATCATCTTGACCACCTTCAAGAATGATCTAGAAATAAACCATCAAATCTTTGGCTAATGCTTTAAGTCAGGGAGAACCATATCTTTTGGATAAAATGTCAATGTCGGATTAACTACTTATATAACTTTCAGGGAGCTCTGTTTTATTGGTTGTAAGTGAAAGAAATCCAACTGAAACTGATTTAAGTAGAAAGAGAATTGATACCTGATAATTACAAAGGATGGGATTGTCTTTGGTCTTGGTTGGATCTATGGGTCAAGAGTGCCATTAGGACTTTCCGATCCCCTTCTCTCGGTTCAGACATCCTCTATATTTGGCTTTATTCTCAGGGTTGTTGTCTCTGGATGGCAGCCAGTGGAGCTAATCTAAGGCTTTCATTATCTTATCATCTTGACATCCCAGAAGAAAGTAGCACTTTTCCAGAGGACTCTGAAAGAGAACATTTGGATCATACGATTATCAGTGAACCAATCATGGCGGTCAGAGAGATGGAGTTTTGTACTTGAGCAGGCTTGGGACATATGACAATTGCAGGGGCGGAATGTTGTGGGGTCACCCCCATATGGTCTGAATGAAATTATGAAAGATTAGCCCAAACAAATCTGCTCTGTTTTTATCTGTTTTATTTGTTGAAACTCTTTGGATATTGTTTGGGGAAAGGATTTTGTATTCAAAATGCTTGAAATCTACTTCTTTTGTATAATGTTGGTTATAAAACTAAGGAGGACTTAATCTTTCTGGTTATTTGATGTAATTGAAGAAATTTAGAATATGGCATTGGAAGACCTGGTTTTGATTTCTGGCTTTTCCATTTACATGTAATTTTGTGTAAAAACACGAGCCTCGGTTTCTTTGTCTGACAAATGGTCTAAAAATAAAACCTGATAGAATCCAATGAAATAATGCATATGGAAGTGTTTTGTAAAGGTTAGTTAATGCTATTTTAGTTATTGTTTATTTCTTTAAGCTGCCTATCAGTCCAAGTCCTGAAATACATGGGAATAGCACACTGGAAAAAAGTAACAATATAATTTTATTAATAGAGTATTTACAGAGATATGGGCAGGGCTAAAGGAACTAGCAAGACCGAGAGAAACACCCTGAGACTAGCAAACATGGGAAACCATGACAGGCTCCATACCCGAATTAACAAACAGAAGGAAGTTTCCAGAAGACAATGAGAACTAGAGCTATAGAAAGGGCTGCCAGATGGAAATTGCAGCTTCATGTAGAGAAATATAACCACTGGCAAACCACAACTCAGCAAGAAGAGATGGGAGGATAAAGACCCTAACCTCTCTGTACTATTTAACTCTAGTTTCCTGGTGGTACTTCCCACTGGCCAAACCCAAATGGAATCTAGAAAGCAAGGGACCCTGGTTGACGTATTCCCTAGGAGTCAGCCTCCTGGGTCATAGAGCTGGTAGAGAAGGTTGGAAAGAGTCTGGAGAGAGAAATGAGGAATAACTAGCATAGCTCCCCTTTTACCTTAATTGGCTTTATGTGATTTAAGAATGTTGATAGTTTTTGTATTTCATTTAGTTTGCTTTTTAGTTCATTAGAATTTAGTGATTGCTAAAAAATATTTAAATGTGGGCACAATAAGAAATGTTGCTTAGTTTAAAATTTGTCTTTATATATATGTATGTCAACTTTAAAAAGTACTCTAAACATCCTCCAATGTCGTGTGAAATTCTATCTTAGGTGGTGAGGAACATCTCTACCTTTGCTTGTGAAAGAGATGCAGGGTAAGCTGTATAATTTTCTATAGTGATATTTTCAGTTACACTTTCAATTGAATATTTCAAATAGGAATTTAGGTTTAATGAAGGAATTATTATATATTAATTAAATATCAACTGATTATTTGAACATCTATTGAGACATAACAACCTTTTTTATTAAGATGAATATCTCAAATAATCAAAGCTTAGTAAATATGTTACTAATAATTCATTTTTAACTCACATTCAATAGAAAGAATACATCTAAAGGTACTACCTTGAGTAGAATGTGGTTATTACCTGTTAGGTATCTATAGATTATTGAGAATCTGGTTGTTGAGTTTCAACTCATAGATTTTAATAAACTGCTAGTTGTACCTAAATAAACCTCCATAAGTCAGCTAGTATTTAATTAGCAGAAGTATTTATAGCATAGTATTTACATTAGCATATTTATAATCAAATAAATAATATAATTACTCTTTTATTAAATCTAAATTAAATCCTTGCCAGAGGCAGTTGAAGAGCAGTGAAAGTATGCTGGCTATGTGGCCTTTACTATTTAATTCATTAAACTTTACTAATATATTAAAAAATACATGAATATACTATATGAATTCTAGGGATGTTATGAAACTGCACAGAATCTATTTAGTATTAAAAATATTTTGGTTAAACTCAAGATAATTCTCTAAGCTTTTTATTTGGGTCCATTATAACTAGGCACAGATATGGGATATGGGTAAAATACGGCATTCTATTTGGCTATATTGTCGCTAAATAAATTTAACCAACATGAGTAGTTGGCAGGATTGGCATTGTGGCATGTAAGGTGTCCAAAAAAGCTTCTGCAAGGAGGAGTTTGGATGCTAAATTGCACCTACAAGGAGAGAAGCCCTGAGCAGGCCCTGCATACAGTTAGTTATATGTTCATAAAAATAACACTGCTTATCACTCCACAGATGAATCAGCAGTCGTCTTGAACAGTTAAAAATGGTGCATAATTTCCTCTCAAGATTGAGGAGTAAAATCCAAACTAATTTTATTTCAATATTGAAATGTCATAATTAAGTTTCTTTTTCACACAAAGCAGCCAAGAATGCAAAGAGAGCATTTAAGCCAGGCCCGTCTCCTCAGAGGCGTCTGGTTAACTCTTCCCTCGTCCTTGCTCCAGGTGGAGGGCTGGTTTCAGGGACACTGCCCATTTACTATTCTCTTGAAGAAAAACAAAATCTTTGACTCTGCAGACATTTATTTTAACACCGATACTAGGAAATAATTCAGTGACGAAGCTAACAATGTGATATTGATTAGTGGATATGTGTTTATATCAGCCAAAGAAATCAAAGACAGGCTGCTAATAAGTGGGTTCAAAGTATGAAGAATTCTTTTTAGTGCTAGTGAAACTCTCACCTGCCCAATTTCCTTTTACTTAGGTTGTTGTGAAGTTAAGGAAATGTGGATGATGATGACAGTGATGAGGATGATAATGATGGTAGTGATGATGATAGTGATGACGGTGATGGTAAAGAGGGAAAACCATAGTGGTTTACATTTATGGAGTGCTAGGCAGACTTTCTGCCTGCTAGGCAATATTCTAACTATGTGAATTATCTTATTTAATAACTGGGTGTCCTTTAATAGGTTATAAGAATATCTCATTCTTTCCTTCCGTATTGCCTTCCTCTATGATCAATGACTATCAGGGGATCCTCTCTGCAAATCACCATGCCTTTCCCAACTTTGTGTTCAAGTCATTTTATAAGGACAACTTGCAAAGGGAGGCAGCAGGACAGATTAGGAAAAGGCCTGGTCTAGAAATCTGCTCTCTTGATTTCTACTCTCACCTCTACTGCTAACTAGCTGCACAGCTCACCAGATTCTTCACATATGAATAACGGGTTTAGATCTGAGAATCTCATGAATGCTGGGCTTTCATCTTGTGGAAATTAGGTGTTCAGTTGAGCATGCGTATTGCTAGAATTTGGAATATAAAATACCTTTAAAAATGTTAGTGTAATATGTTGTTGTTGTTCTTTTGGAAGTTGCTTATACATACTTATTTTCCTGTAATATTAAAACTTATTTTTTATGCATGTCCTAAAAGGAGAAATAAAGATGATTATTATTGAATCAGTTCACTGACTGTCTCAGAAGGGTTTAATTACTTTCCATTCCATGGATATTGAAGGGAAAACTATTAGGATAATGAAGGCTCAGTATTTTGAAGGAGGCTGAAAAGCAGCAATCATGTTATTCTACTTTTATATATAATATTTCTCTCGAAGATCTACTAATTTAATCTTTCAAAATTTAGCTCCTGCAGAAATAGGGATTTTGATACTTTAGTCCAGCATTATAGATATTAACTTTTCCACTGAACTTCATTTCTGCTAATGATTTGCTAAAACAGGGGTAAGAAGGTAAGTGACCAACGGTGATCTCCTAGGCAGTTAAACCACCTGGATCAAGTTTCCCAATGTCAGGATTGTCTTTATTACGTAGAAAGGCAGGATAATTCAATGAATGAAGAGCCAGGAGATCTTTCTACCCAGAAACTGGACGTTTCAGTTCTGACTACATAGCTAAAGATTACGGGGGGAAAGAAGCATTTTAGATGGGGCCTTATTGGATAATACAGAAAACAGTCTGGAGTCAAAGTTTCTACTTTGAAATTTGGTGTTCGCATTTTTATTTCTTTTCATAGCTCTGTTAGATATCTTCTTTAAGGGACTCTTTCAATATCACTGTACTTTGAATTATGATTCTGTCTAGTGGTACACAAATAACACTATCAATTTAGATGTTATTCAAAAGTCAGATTAATGATCTACAAATACATTAATTACACTAGTATTTCTATTCAACTGCTTCTCTTTCTGGTACTGATTAGATATGGTTCTTCAAAATTACAAATCATGGATGGGCTGATTTTGCCATTTACATTCCATTTTATAGCATGGCACTTTCTCAATCTCGGAGTCATTGAACAACAACAAAACAGGTTATAATTTAATTTTAAAAACATATATGCTAATATAATGTTTCTGTAGCTATTATTTCAGTTACAAAAAACATCTAAAATTAACCCCTTTTAAAAAAAAATGCTTAGTGTGGGTCTGTTTGTAGCCATCATGGTTTAAATGTGCATGTGATTTTTCATATGTTATTTTGCAGTGCGAGCATTTGTTTTATAGTGAATGGAATCTGCTGGTCTCATCTTGGAAGCAGAACATAAAAATAGATGTAAACACCACCCTCTCATCTAACTCTCAAAGAAAAGAGAACATTGCATTTTCTTAGAGGTCAGTCAACAACTACATACTCATTTTAAGTGAAAAGCTTTGCTCGAGCTCACCGACTTAGTGCCTGTATCCCAAATATGTGATGATATTAAATGCCTTGATCAAACAGCTTGTCTGACAAAAAGCAGATAAACCTCTCTTAAAGTGGTGAAGACGAACCTGCTTTGAAAACACGTTTAGAAATCAAGTCAAAAGATCAAGGTTATTCCGATGTAGTTTGAGTATAGGAAACAGATAAAGAAGTGACTTGAAGAAGGAACAAGAAAGCTCTTGCAGTGATTGAGAAGAAAATTAAAATGCCCAAAATAAAGTACAGTCTTGTGTTACATGACTTTGCCTTTGTCACAAAGGCCTTCTCTTAAAATGATCGCATCCAGATTTCCTTATTTTTCCTAACATGCCCTTTCTAGAATGCATGTTTTTTTTTTTTTTCCCCCTTTTACTTACAGCTTTTGTATTTCTCCTGAGGCTATCGATTATTCTACACTTTCTCTTATTTTCTGGAAAGGACACATTTTGATTAACCTCTCTTAAC
>NW_011888786.1:6648502-6655303 GCF_000151845.1 Pteropus vampyrus
AAGGAGAAATAAAGATGATTATTATTGAATCAGTTCACTGACTGTCTCAGAAGGGTTTAATTACTTTCCATTCCATGGATATTGAAGGGAAAACTATTAGGATAATGAAGGCTCAGTATTTTGAAGGAGGCTGAAAAGCAGCAATCATGTTATTCTACTTTTATATATAATATTTCTCTCGAAGATCTACTAATCTAATCTTTCAAAATTTAGCTCCTGCAGAAATAGGGATTTTGATACTTTAGTCCAGCATTATAGATATTAACTTTTCCACTGAACTTCATTTCTGCTAATGATTTGCTAAAACAGGGGTAAGAAGGTAAGTGACCAACGGTGATCTCCTAGGCAGTTAAACCACCTGGATCAAGTTTCCCAATGTCAGGATTGTCTTTATTACGTAGAAAGGCAGGATAATTCAATGAATGAAGAGCCAGGAGATCTTTCTACCCAGAAACTGGACGTTTCAGTTCTGACTACATAGCTAAAGATTACGGGGGGAAAGAAGCATTTTAGATGGGGCCTTATTGGATAATACAGAAAACAGTCTGGAGTCAAAGTTTCTACTTTGAAATTTGGTGTTCGCATTTTTATTTCTTTTCATAGCTCTGTTAGATATCTTCTTTAAGGGACTCTTTCAATATCACTGTACTTTGAATTATGATTCTGTCTAGTGGTACACAAATAACACTATCAATTTAGATGTTATTCAAAAGTCAGATTAATGATCTACAAATACATTAATTACACTAGTATTTCTATTCAACTGCTTCTCTTTCTGGTACTGATTAGATATGGTTCTTCAAAATTACAAATCATGGATGGGCTGATTTTGCCATTTACATTCCATTTTATAGCATGGCACTTTCTCAATCTCGGAGTCATTGAACAACAACAAAACAGGTTATAATTTAATTTTAAAAACATATATGCTAATATAATGTTTCTGTAGCTATTATTTCAGTTACAAAAAACATCTAAAATTAACCCCTTTTAAAAAAAAATGCTTAGTGTGGGTCTGTTTGTAGCCATCATGGTTTAAATGTGCATGTGATTTTTCATATGTTATTTTGCAGTGCGAGCATTTGTTTTATAGTGAATGGAATCTGCTGGTCTCATCTTGGAAGCAGAACATAAAAATAGATGTAAACACCACCCTCTCATCTAACTCTCAAAGAAAAGAGAACATTGCATTTTCTTAGAGGTCAGTCAACAACTACATACTCATTTTAAGTGAAAAGCTTTGCTCGAGCTCACCGACTTAGTGCCTGTATCCCAAATATGTGATGATATTAAATGCCTTGATCAAACAGCTTGTCTGACAAAAAGCAGATAAACCTCTCTTAAAGTGGTGAAGACGAACCTGCTTTGAAAACACGTTTAGAAATCAAGTCAAAAGATCAAGGTTATTCCGATGTAGTTTGAGTATAGGAAACAGATAAAGAAGTGACTTGAAGAAGGAACAAGAAAGCTCTTGCAGTGATTGAGAAGAAAATTAAAATGCCCAAAATAAAGTACAGTCTTGTGTTACATGACTTTGCCTTTGTCACAAAGGCCTTCTCTTAAAATGATCGCATCCAGATTTCCTTATTTTTCCTAACATGCCCTTTCTAGAATGCATGTTTTTTTTTTTTTTCCCCCTTTTACTTACAGCTTTTGTATTTCTCCTGAGGCTATCGATTATTCTACACTTTCTCTTATTTTCTGGAAAGGACACATTTTGATTAACCTCTCTTAACCCATTCAGATCTTGTCTCTTCTGTTTGTCTTACCATGATTTAATTCTTTCTGCCTATGTCCACTTGGCTCATGGATACGTGCTTCCGTTTGCTATAAGCTGACCCTTTCATTCTACATCTATAAATCATTCACATGCAGGGTTAAGAAGAGATTTATAAGATTTTAATGCAATAATTCAAAAAATGTACTGCTATTAGATATCTGATGTTCAAGGGAATAACAGACAAGTTCATCTAACTATAAAGTAAAACAAGGTAAATGTAGGTTGAATTTTGACTTTAAACCCTTTGTTTTGCTGTCACTTTCACAATTATTTTAAGGTTAGCTGAATGATCATTGGGGTTTACAGAGAGCATTTAGGTGTCTTCTATTTATAACAATATTTGACTTTAATTATATAATATTCCAAATGTATAGGATTTGTTTCTTATGCAAAGATAAATGGGCTCAGCCCCAGTCTCAGTTCTTCTGTGTTGTTTATTTCAAACACAGTTATCTGGATTCACTGAACCGGCATCCACTGACTGAAGCAGATGGACTATAAACAGTGCATTATTCCTCAGATAGTGGGGCTTAGAATTCAGCCACTCATGCAGACAGACCAAGGGTCAGGTGATCCCTAAAAGGATTCCGTTCCATCCCCATTCCTCATGCTCCAGCCCTGCAAATGGTCATTTAAAGTTCTTAGCCCAAATCACCATCTCTCACTTAAACTACGGTCACATGATATTTACTTTTTATTTATATTGTCTAATTAAGTATTCAGTATTAACTTTGAAGTTTCCAGGACCTGATGTGTCTTTTTTTCCCCACTTTATCTCCAATGTCTAGAACAATGAATTACTTATGTTAGGCACAACATAAATACTGGGCGAATTCAACAAATATTTGTCGAGTTTCCCACTCAAAAGCTCTTTAAAAAATATTTTACACAGGCTCCCAGACTTTATCTCCTACCACCTTAGACTTCTAAACTGTCTCTCTTCATGTTTTCTAGACTCTCACCTCTTTGCACGTCGAAGCTGTGTCTTCCTTCTGGACTAACATCTTTGCTCTTCTTTCTTTCTACAACACTCCTTTCTGTCCTCTTTTCATTTTCTCTTTGTCAGCTTTTAGCCATCCTTCAGGTTTTAACTTAGAGCTAATTTTTCATAGACCGTTCCTGAGGCAGACATTTCTTTGTATGGCTATGTTTAAGATATTCCCCTATCTCCCTTCAGAGTAAGTTTCTGGAAGGCAGAAAGCACACCTTGTTCACTGGTAGTTTCCCAGGCCTCAGCAGATGCTCAATAAATATCCATAGAAGGCTGAAAAAATGTTCTCAGATTCACCTTCATGCCATCGACCATGTTGGCCCAATGCGTTGAGCTAAGTTTTTGCTTTAATCCTTGTTTCCAGGTTTCGGGCCTTTCTATCTCTTATTTCCTAGTCTTCTTTATGGGTACTAAAGTTTCATTCCATACACTGCAGAATGACTGAGCTCCTGTTCCCTGAGGGTAGGTCTTTAGGATAAGGAAAACGTGCATGCTTGAACTTTGTGCTCTATCCATTTAATCAGAAACTCCCATGGCTAACTCTTTTTGGTATTGTGCCTGAGACTAATAGGACTCTGATTCCAAAGCAAATATTGCTGCTATAACTCAACTATCACCGTGCTTGCTCAAGACTCAGGTAACAACATAGAGAGCAGAAAGGAATCTTTCTCAGACAGCTCATTAGTTTTCTAACGTGGCTGTGCATTTGAATCAACTGGGAATGTTTGAAATGTACAAATTCTAGCTCTATCAAAGACCCAGTGATTAGAATTAGGGCTCAGGGATTTAGAGTTTTAAAAACGTTCCCTGGCGAGTTTGATATACAAACAGGTTTGGAAACCTCTGATCTTTATTTTTATTTCCTATCTGAAGGACCACTCCTATGAATCCTGAACTGAAAAAGAAAAAAAAAGAAAAAAGAAAAACAGAAAAAGAATTATATTTCCCCATGACTTAAGGAAATAAAAGATTAAAATAGAGTTTAACTTTTCTTAAGAAAGATAAAAATATATATGTAAAATAAAATTAAATAAAGATATCCTAGGAAATGAACCAGAACTTAACTATTAAGGGACAAGAACACCTTACATTTTTTTTCCTAAAGATAAAAAACAAAGTTTCCACTAGCTTCTGGGTTTCACCTCATTTGTTCATTCATTTATTAACAATTATTTATTGAATGCCTCCTATTCACCAGGCACCGTTTTAGTTGTTAGGAACACAGGAATAAGGAAAACCAGACAAAGTTCCTTTTGGTACAGAGCTTACTTTTTAGTTAAGGTAAGAGCTCAATAAATGAATAAACACATAAATTATGACTTTTTCTTGAAATACTAAGCTTATGAAGAAGAATAAGGCAAGGTGAAGGGATGAAGTAATGCTATTTTATCTGGGGTAATAAGAGAAGAAAGCCTCTCTAGGAAGGTAGCTTTTGAGCAGCAAGATCTGAATGAGGTGAGGAAGAGAGACTATGTCACAAGAGAGAAATCTCCAAGAAGCTTAGGCAGCAGTATCATTGGCATTTTCATGGAACAGCAATATTAGGTAAGGTATTTATCATTTATGAGCTTCAATTTTCTCATTTGTCAAATAACAGTGATCATTTTGCTTCACCAATCTTTAAGAGGAATGCTATGTGTATTGAATAAGGATTGTACATAAAAATACTTTGTCAGATCAAAAGCACCATAATAAAGGGAATCTATCAAGTATTAATATGCCGATGCTGATCGATGCTGCCTTTACCCAGAATTAAAAGCACAATTTTAGATATACCAAAGCTGAGGAAGAAAGAAACAAAACCTCAGGAAACCTTACTTTCTCTAGGCTTTAAAGTTAGAGCGATATTTTTTCAGGTTGCACAATTTCATCCCAGAGATTAAGTGACTCGCCCAAGGTGACACAGCTAGTTAGGCCTGATAATACAGTTTTCTGCTTTCTAAGCCAGTGCTCTTTCTACTGATCCCTTTTTGATCATTTTATTCAGTCACTTTGGCTTTCTAAGTACTTTTTAATGTTCTTAAACATCAGACTCTGGTGAGGAAAATGAAATCCAGTCTTTCCACAGGCACTATCCAGACTCAGACCGGGAGACAGCGAGCCTTCTGGTACCATTGTTAGGATCATAAATATCTCTCTTGCCGAATTAGCACTGGGGCTGCAATCCTTGACTCCCGAAAATGGCTTCTGCAGCTGGGCCTTCCATCACTGTGAAGTGACATATATCATCATCTGATGTGGATTGGCCAACATAAAAAAGCTCCTATGTGCACGAATATTGAGACATTTTACTGAGAAATGGAGCTTGAGAAATTGCCCGGTGTCATCCTGCCTCCGGCCCCTCCCGGAGAAATAGATATACATGAGTTAGTCTGAGAAAGCGGATTTAGAAAAACTCCATTGGCCTGGAACTAGGAGAGCTGACTGCGTGCTTTTGGGGAGAATTGAACTTGGCATTGAAATCCCTGCAGGGAAAGGTCCAAGAGGGCAGATAGCACATTGGTTTATCCCGCACAGAGCTTTGTTGAACAAATCACATCGAAAGAGTAGCATAATAATGAAATCTCTTTGTGCAAGAACTGGTCAATTTAGAAAGCTGTCTTAACTCATGCTGGCCACTTTGGGACCTTTGAGTAAATTATTGCCACACTGGGAGAAGCTGGCTCATTAGGCTGCCACATATATAGCAACGATAGCTTTATATTTTCATTCCCAGGAATGTTTGAAAGATATTAATGGACTCTATTAAAGACTAGAGGCAGGAAGGACGTCTACTAGAAAGATAGCCCTCTTCTTTATTTCTCCTGGAGGTGCTTTCAATTCCTCAACTGTGCAGAAAGGAAAAACACACTCATTGAATGCCTACTATGTGCTGGCCACTTTGCATAGAATTTTCTCACTTGATTCTAATAAATCCTATTTTAGAATCTAAGGCATTAATACTCAGTATTAGTTAGGGTTCTCTAGAGAAATGAAACCAATAGAATATGTATATATGTATACAGAGAGAGTTATTATGAGAGATGGGTCTATGCAGTCATGGAGGATAAGTCCCAAGATCTACATTTGGCATACCGAAGACCCAGGAGAGCTGGTGGTATAGTTCTGGACTGAATCTGAGAGCCAGGAGAGTAGATGATGTAAATTCCAGTTTGAAAGCCACAGGGCTCAGGGCCCAAGAAGAGCTGATGTTCAGTCAGAGCCCAAAGGCCAGAAAAGACCAGTGTCCCAACTCAACAATCAGGAAGAGAGTTCCTTCTTATTCAACCTTTTTGTTCTATCCAGCTCTTCTTCAACTGATTGGCTGCGTCTCACCCACATTAGTGGGGTCAATCTGCTTTACTCCAGTCTATCCATTCAAATGTTAATCTCATCCAGAAATACCCTCATAGGCAAATCCAGAATGTGTCTGTTTGACCAAATGTCTGAATACTCTATGGCCCAGTCAGGTTGCCATAAAATTAGCCATCACAGGTGCAGAGGGGAAGGGAACTTACTTAAAGTCACAGAAATGTGAGTGAATATGTCCCTTACCACTTTCTAACTTGATCCTCCTTTGTGTGAAACAGCATATATTTTAATAATGTGATTTTTGTATTCTAAAGACTTCAGGAAGTACCCCTGCAACTTCATTTCTCACTATTGTTCAACATTCAAATTCCAACTCATTTAAACTCATACCGTTGTTTATTATGTACTTATGACCAACTGTTTATACACGTCTATGACTCATACTGCCTTACGATACTATGGCCATCTTTACCCTGCTTTTGAATCTGTCATCCTTCACTCCTTACCTTAACTCTTTTTAAGCACCTACCAAATATTAGAAACTGTGTCAAATATTGACAACATAGAGGTAATAATAATAAAATAATAATTTCCCTTGAATTTCCCTAGGGCGAGTAGGTCATCTTTTTTTTTTTTTTTAATTAAAAAAAAGAAAACCCTGGTGAATACCTCATGGAATCTTTAAGTCAACCCTATCAAGAATATACCATTATTGTCCTATTTTACAAGTGAGGAAAGC
>NW_011888786.1:6656543-6663143 GCF_000151845.1 Pteropus vampyrus
TGTAAAGTTTTATTTCTTTCCATACTGTGAAAGAAAGCCCACACTTCAGAAATGAGAAGTTATATTCCACCTCCCTGAGGATGTAGTAGTGACACAAATTATTTGGAATTCTTCTGCAGGAGAAATTTGCCTCTTCTTTTGCGTTTATTTAATCATTTATTTTTATCAGCATGGACTTATGGATATTTATTTACTTTTTTGCTCAAATGATTCCAGCCTTGGCTCTTGGACAGTCTTTTTGTTGGCTCTTTTGGTATCCCTTTGGCATATTCCCAACATTGTGGGGTTTTCCCCCCCCAGAATTTCCTTCCTTTCTGGCATTACAAGATACACAAGTTCATGTATGTATTTTCTGTCCCAGTCTTAGAATCAACCCTTTCTCTAAGGAGTTCTGCTTTCTTCTATTGAAAATAGTATTAGAAACCAAGATTTGGGCATGAGATATATTCAGTAAGTGTGTCTTTAACGAGGGAAAGATTTAGGCATGAGATATATTCAGTAAGTGTGTCTTTAACGAGGGAAAAGAAATATAAAATATTTTCCAAACAAGGGCTCTATGCCACTAAAATACTAAAATAATTTATGGTGACTTCAAAGGCTCTCTCCACTGGATGATGTAGAGAAAGTGTATATACTTTTATAATTTTTTTTTCCTAATCCTTCTTGTTCAAGGAGGACATGTCAGTTAGATTTTGGTAATTTCAAACTTGGGTATCTATTTTTCTAACAAAGTGAGTGAACCTCAGGCACTGAGCTTCAGG
Source organism: Pteropus vampyrus (assembly GCF_000151845.1). NCBI lineage: Eukaryota > Metazoa > Chordata > Mammalia > Chiroptera > Pteropodidae > Pteropus > Pteropus vampyrus. The sequence goes on from NW_011888786.1 coordinate 6,657,305, forward strand.
CAAACAAAAACATCTAGCTAGAATCTACTAATATTGTTTTGTTTTGCCTGTATTCCTTTATATTGTCATCTTCAATTTCTGGCAAGTTCAACTAGTTTTTTATTTATGTAACAGTATATACTTTTCCTTTAAAATAAGTAAAAAATGTAAGTCAATTTACAGGAAAAAACAATGGCATGTCAGTGGTGGGTATAATGTGGAGTAAGTGGTGAGTGAATGAGTTTGGAAGTAATTGGAAGGAATAATCTTAAAAATCTCTTGCAGCTCTAGAATTTGATATTCTATGTCAGCCAGTATCTATATTATCTCACACCCAGGGCTGTGTGCAATATTTGGGAGTGGGAATATTTTGAAATCTGAATCACAGAAGGAAAGAGAGAATACTGTTGAGAACACTAAAATCCTACAGTCATTTTCTTGTAGCTGTTCTCAGCCCCAGAATAGATTTAACAGCCAGGCTTTGGCAGAGGGTCAGGTGATAAATGCTGGGTAGTGCCTCAAGAGAGCCATGGCATTGAGATCAGAGATTTATAAGCCAAGGGGAATGTTGATTCTGATAACTTCAATGGATATCCTCAAAAATGTTCATGAAAAATGAAAATATAAAGCAAATAATTGTGACAAGCATATTGTCTAATTAAGATGAATGGGACATGCCTCTTATGCATTTTTAATCTGTTAAATAAACAGCATATTAATAAGGCTTAATTATATCACCACATACTTAAAGTGACTTTCTAAAATAAAGTTTATTTTGATTTAACATATGCTTTCTTTGTGTGTTTTTGTAGCACTTTTACAAGCACTATACACAAATAACATCTTGAAATAAATCTCCTGGATGTGATCATCCTCTTAATCAAAATTTCTTCCTTTTAATTTCTTGGATAATTCAGAATTTATAAAGTAATTTCCTACTTTTGAGATATATATATATCCTTTTAGTCCTTATGCTTGAGCTTTGCGGAAAAGAGCTTTTATCTTTGATAGTGTGTCTTCATGATTCTCTTCTTTCATTTCTATTACATATTTAGGTGGTCAGCATATACCCCTGATACTATCTCAGAAACAGCACCTCAATATGCTCCTCCCCACCCTTTACATATGTAGAGGGCTGCAGATTCTTTGACCCTCTTCCCCTTAAATGGTAGGGTTAATATTCCCTCCTGTTGAATCTCAGATGGCTTGTCATTCTTTTGAGTGAAAAAGTACAATAGATGCATGACCTTCAAGGATTGGCAGCTTCTACCTTGACCTCGTGCAGCCCCAAGACGCCAAGAAGTCTGGCTACTCACTACTGGAGAAACTAAGTGGAGAATCTCTGAGATTACAGAGAGAAGAGAAGGCCAGCTAAGCCTAACCTCATAGCCATTCCTGTCAAAGATCTTGGCAAGTGACTGAAGTCACCTTGTATACTCCAAACTAGTCCTGTCTAATTGTCTAAGATCCATAAGCACAATAAGTAGTTGTTATTTTAGGCCACTACTTCAGGGCATGTGTCATACAGTAGATAATCAGGATGATAGAGTGTTATTTTTCCAAATATTATTTGTCCCTCCCTTTGGGAGAAGTATAGCTCCTCAACCCACTGAGGTTAGGTTTTTGCCAGCTGATCTGTGGTAGTCCTTCCTTTGGGGATATTATACTTCCTTATCTCATCAACATTAGATGTAGCCAAATAATTTGCTTTGGCCAATAAAATGTATGCAGAAATGACACGCCACTGTGAAGTTGAAACTTTGAAGAGCTGTCATGTGTTTCTACACCCTTCTTTTCCCCCTCTACCAAGAGAAGAAAAATGTCTCAAATGAAGGATATTCATTTGGCGTGGCTGTCAGAATAAGGAGGACATGGAACCCAACTGCAGCCGACCCACAACCAACGTGTAATATGGAGAGAAATATCCCTTTGTTGTTGGAAGTCACTGAGATTTTATGGCTCTCTGTGGAGCCACTAGAGTAATCATCCTAAAAATATAAACTTTATGATGTTATTCACCTGCTTGAAAGACACCATGACCCATGTGGTCTCTCACAATTTTGTTCTATCTTACCTCTTCGGTCTCTCACCATGCACATACCCAACAATACAGCAGAGCTCATTTTGATTTCTCACTTTTGGACACGTAGGCCTTTCTGTCTGACATACATTTTCCCATTTATCTCCCTGGAAGATCACTTTAAGTCCATTTAGTTTGTGGCAACCCTTTTCTTGTTTTGTTTTGTTTTGTTTTGTTTTTCCTGGATAACAATAGCTCCTTCTAATTTCACGTTTCCACAGTGATGATGATGATGATGATGATGATAATTATAATTATAGTGAAGAGGGCGTTGATAATACAACCTTTTCAGTGTGCTTGGAGTTGTTTTACATATTTTATGAATTCAATTCATTTAATCCTTGGAATAACTCCATGAAAAAATCCTATATTTCCATTTTATAATTTGGGAAACTGAGGCACAGAGAGGTTATATAAATCATTCAAGATTACACAATTATTAAATGCAGAAGCCAAAGAATTTGAACCCTGGAGGTCTGGATTCAGGGTAAGTGCTCTTTATTGCTACACTGCATTGCACTTACAGTTCAAATTTCTAAGAGAGCATTTATATATTATAATACTGTTTCCATGTTTGTTTAAGGAGACTGAGTTTCTGCAGGACAAAGACCACATTAGTTATTTTTATACTCTTGCATATAACACAGACTCAGGCACATAGAAATTCAATAAATAATTGTCAGTAATGAAAGCAGGGTTTAAATTTAGATTTAAAAATTTAAGTCCAGTTATTTTTCTCCATTGCATTAGTCACTATCATTTTATTTTGCTTTTCATCTTACGATTATAAATGAATTCTGGATACGCATCTGTTCTGTTAGTTGAAATAGTAGCTGAGACATTTATTGAAGAAGACTACTAATTCATTTCAATTTTTTTCTTTAATGTTACAATAATTATGATTCAAAAAGGAATGCTAATTTTATGAGAACTTGTTGTGCATGTTAAGATGTAGTCTAACCTCAGAGCATCTCCTTCAAGGTCTCACATTCCTTTTCTGGATTGTTCTCTACTCCTCTGTCCCAACTTATATTCTCCATTATGAATTACTCATGGCTTTTTGGCTCATAGTTCTTCACCATATTGGTTATAAAGCTCATCTTTTCACCAACAATCTCCTTTTTTACTTAGGACTTATTCTTCTCCTTCTCTATCATTAAATTTCTTTGAAAATACAAACTCTTCCAATACCAATCATTACCATCACCATTGTCCTCCTCTTGCTCTCTTCCCATCATCATCATCATCATCATCATCATCACCACCATCACCACCATCACCACTGTCACCGTCACCGTCACCGTCACCATCACCATCACCATCACCGCCATCGCCATCGCCATCACCATCACCATCACCATCACCATCACCATCGCTATCATCATCCAGATATCAGCTTCTGATTCCCCTCATGCTATTTGGTCATGCTCAGTTCTTCTATCTTTTCCCTTTTCTGCTTGACTGCCCCCAGACACAATATTTAGGTTCAATTCTGGTCTAGCTACTAGAAATAATTTCAATGCTAGCTACCTCTTTTGTTGCCTTGATTTTTCCCAACATATGCCTCACCCTCTTCTAACAAACAACCTCTCAGGGTATCTTCTCTGAACAGGAATAGCTTTGTTTCTACCCTAAGAGACATTCTTATGCTAGCTATTAAGATATTTTATTTTTTCTACAATAATAAGATTTTTTTCCTTACAGTTAGATCCTTTTATAGATCTTTAAAGTGCTTTGATTTTTTTTAATATGACTCTCATAATAGCCCTGTGAGATAGGGAAGATAGGCCCAGGTGCCTTAAACATGTTAATAACATAGATAAGCATATACTCCCACGTTTAAAACATAAAGTTAGTATTGAGAAGGCTTAAAGTTCACTCCATATATTTACATTGAAAAGCGTCTTAAAGTTGAAAGAATTCAAGGATCACCAAAGTTTAGGAAGATAAGTTACAATTTCTACTTTACATATGAGATCCCCGATGCCCTGAGAATTTCAGTGGTTTGCTAAAAGTAAGAATAAATGGTGAAATGGGGCTGTAGAACTCGTCGTCTCCTACTTCTTTGGCAGTATTTTTTTCCCAGGAAATGTCTCAGTTCAGTGAAAGTGCAAAGTGTGAGGTGAAATTGTAGGAGAGCAGCTGAGTATGCGTGTTGTGCCCAAATGTAGGTCACTGGGGGAGAAGATGCATTGGAGAATGTTTACAAATAATTCCAAGAAACCGAATTGTTCATGTAAGTGTAGATGCAGCATGGGAAGTGTCTTTGAGAATGAGGATTTGTAGAAATTAATTATTAATGTTTTTATCAACTTCTTGCTTCCTCTGCTTCATTGTCGGCATCTTCGGATGGTTAAAGTTATAACAGAGAAAGAAAGTTATGTTCTCCTATTAAGATATCAGCTCTTATAAATTCAGATTTCACCGAGAGGTACGATCACCTCCATCAACATATATTTTATACACTGATTTTTTTTTTTTTTTTTGCAAAGGACTAGGTCAACAAGGTTAGTTATCAAAAGGATTTTATTTTCTAATTGGCTTTAAACAATGAAGCCCTTGAAACATTCAGTCAATACACATCTCAGGAAAGAACAAAGGAAGCATTTGAAAGAAGGATTAGTAAATTACCTGCCTTCAAAATTCAAATAAAACTGCACAAAAGCAGTTCTCTATATTTGCTGGTAATTCAACAAAGAAAGCCAAACAAAGTCTATAGATCCAGGTTATGTTGGAATGTACAACAAAGTGAAGGTTGCAAAGAATGGATGTTCAAATAAGGATCATTTTAATGACCCTCCTACGAGATGGCTGATATGCAAAATAAATGATTTAAAAGTATATATTGGTTTATGTATGATCTATGCATACTTATAATAACACACAATTTGGGGTTTAGAAAAATAACTAAAATGAAACGGTTGGAGTGCACCAAAGGAAAAAAAAATCCTTGAATACCTATTAGGTTATAAACATCCTCAGATATTATTATTATGATTAATTATTATTTTTTTAGCCAATCAGAGAATACTATAGATAAGGCCATTATGACTCAGTGACTAATTATAAAACTCCATGCGCTGTTCACATTCTCTTTTCTATATTTCATTTTCCACTTTATTGACATAATACTTAACAATGGGAAAACCTAGAGATGAGAAGAAGGGACAGGAGCAGGAACAAAAAGGAGAAGAAAGCCAATTATTTCCTTTCTCCCTTTTCTTGCCCCTGTAGAGTGATGGAGAATGTTAGAACAATGGTCTTCAGGGGGTACAAAGTAAACAAATTTAAGTAAAACAAAAGTAAATATCTGAAGCATGGAAGCCAACATCAATTTATAAGACAAATACCTTCATAAGAATTGTGTTAGGTTTCTGTTGAGGTAAGGGATTATTGAGGAAAAAAAAAAAAGTATGTGAGGAAAGTGTGGAAATGGATTGAAGCATGAGTTTTATCTTGGCATGGAAACTAAATAATGGATAACCAAGGCCAGTTAACCTTTCTCTGGCTCAGGCACTATATTTTTGAAAAGGCAATAATGAAATCTTTCTTTACCACCTCTCTTAGGATAAACAGGTTTCTAGGATACCTGATGATACATAAATCACATTTCCTTTCCTCTATTATTATCATCTCTAGGAGTAGAAAGAGTAATGAATTGCAGGGGATGTCATGATCTTATTAAATATGTTAAGACATTATTAGGTTATAAACAATAGAATTGAGATAATTTATAATATGGATTTGAAAGATTAGACCTTAAGAATGAAAAAAAAAAAA